>NC_057389.1:41928032-42262222 GCF_019320065.1 Cervus canadensis | reverse complement strand
TCCCTTAGTAGCCAAACCCCTGTTAGCAGTTAATAAGTATAATATTAAGCTTTCCTGACTAGACCCTAACTAATATATCAGGATGTAGAATTTACTGCCTCTGGAACCTGTGTTTCCTCCTCAGTAGAAGGTACAAGATGAAAGAATTTGTCCCTTACTTTGAAGGGGAAATCCTGGGATATCCTAGTTCACTGGGCCCTTAAAACTTTCATTGATGTGTAGGATCTTGTATCTTTGTAGGGTCTCATTTCCTACCCTCTGCCTGATATGTGTCTTACCAAGTCCTCCAATATACTTAGTTACCACTTCTTGCTTATCTGATTCAATTAATATGATGGCAAACATGTAGTGGACTAGCATCATGTTCTGCAGAGAGTCCAAATGGTTTAGGTCTAAATGTGGGCAGAAGAATAACATATGGGCAAAGCTGTCAATTTGTGTTGTTGCCATTCTATCTGGATGTGAATTTCTGCTGATCCTCCACCCTGATAGGAACAGGAAAGAATGCATTCAGCAGACTACTTGCTCCTAATTTGTACTTGAGGCTCTTAATCTGCTTTATCAAATGTTATCAGTTTGGGCACAGAAGCTGCAATTAGGGCTAATGGTTGTTTGAGTTTGTGGTAGTCCATTGTCATTCTCTAAGATCCATATGGATTTTGCAGGGGCTGAATTTGAACTTGTGAAGTAAATGGGGAAAGAATATACTCTCTCTGTCTTCTTCAGATCTTAAATCTAACACTAATCTTTGCTATACCCACACATACCATGGGAGTGATAGTTTTAGATCTTATTATTTTAGCCAGTTTCAAAAACTTTCATCTGGCTTCTCCCACTGTGACAGGCCAAGGAACCAATGTAGGAGTTTTCCAAGCTACCAAGTATGCCTATGCCAATTATATAGTCAGGGACCAAGAAAATGTCTATAGGTTGAATCTATGCACCAAGTAGATCCATTGGGAGTGAGATATGGACCAATACATTATTTATCACCTGACCCTCCTTATATGCTTCCCTCTAAAAAGGGAGGATGATGACACTTCAGGTAACTATATACCAGTGCCAATTCAGATCCTGTGTCTAACAGGTCTTCTTAAGAATTAATTAATTAATTAATTTATGACTACTCCAAGTCTTCCTTGCTGCACACAGGCTTTCTTTAGCTGGGGCAAGCGGGGACTGTTCTCTAGTTGCGATGTGCAGACTTCTCATTGTGGCAGCTTCTCCTGTGGTGAAGCATGGGCTCTAGGGAGTGCAGGCTTCCGTAGTTCAGCCACATGGGTTTAGTTGTCCCACAGCAAGTGGAATCTTTCCTGGACCAGGGATTGAACCTATGTCCCCTGTATTGGCAGGGGGATTCTGAACCACTGGACCACCCAGAAAGTCTTCCAACAGTTCTTGAAACATCTACGTATTCCTCTTTTCTTAGTTTACTGGATTAAATTGCAATAGGTCCCTCTGGGCAAGGACTGTATCCACTTGCTATAGGGCTGTCCTGTCCTTCTGGGGACCAGGACCTGCCGAGCAACTGATTCCTTCCGGAAAACTGGTTTGGGTCTGGAAACTAGATGAGGGAAAGTTCAGTTTTTAATGTGACCGAGGGCCTTAGTCTCCTTGATATTCTTTGTATATCTTAGCTCATAGGCTATATGAAAACCCGTGGTGGGCTGGATTTGTCTTGGCTTGCTTACCCATGGTTCAAGTGATGTCAGTGTTGGCTGCCCATCAATCTTGTTGCTATGGATGCTGTATTCTTTTTATAAAAGTTGAAATATAATTGACATGTAAAATTATATCAGTTTCAGATGTACAACATAAAAATTTGATATTTGTGTATATGGTGGAATGATCACTATACTAATTCTAGTTAACATCTATCACCATATATAAAGTTTTTTCTTGTGATGAGAACTTTTAGTATCTATTCTTTTAGCAATTTTCTAATATATAATATATATAGTACATATATTATATATAGTATATATATAATGTAACTGTTATATATTACATCCCCATTACTTATTTATTTTATAATTGGAAGTTTGTACTTTTTAACCTTCTTTATCCATTCCACCCTCCTAGTAACCTCCAATCTGTTCTCTGTATCTGTGAGCTTTTTAAAAGATTTTATTTTTTAGATTCCACATATAAGTAAGATCATGTGGTGTTCATCTTTCTCTGTATGATATTTCCTTTAGCATATACTCTCAAGGTCAATCCATGTTGTTGTAAATGATAAGACTCCCTTCTTTTTATGGCTGAATAATATTCCATTGCATATATACTCCACATTTTCTTTAACCATTCATCTATTGATGGACACGGGTTGTTTCTCTATCTTGGCTATTGTACAAATTGGTGCACTGAACTTGGGGGGTGATAACACTTTCAAATTACTGTTTTCATTTTCTTCTAATAAATACCCACAAGATGAATTGCTGGGTCATACGGTAGATTTTTTTTTTTAATAACCTACATACTGTTTTACATTCTGGTTGTACTAATTTATAATTCACAAGGGTTCACTTTTCTCCACATATTTGCCAGAAATTGTCATTTCTTGAGATGAGTTCTCACTGTGATTTTGATTTGCATTTCCCTAATGATTAGTGATGCTGAGCACCTTTTCATGAACCTGTTGGCCATCTGTGTATCTTCTTTGAAAAACACCTAATCAGATCCTCTGCCCATTTTTTAAATCAGACCATTTGGGGGTTTTTTTTCCCCTTTGCTTTTGAGCTATATGATGTTGTGTTCTTTTAACTATTTCTACAGTTCTTTGCATATCAAGTCTCCTTGGCTGCCATGATTTTACTATAATAAAAGTTAGTTAATAGTGTGTGTGTGTGTGTGTGTGTGTGAGTCACTCACTCAGTCATATTCAACTCTTCGTGACTCCATGAACTACAGCCTGCCAGGCTCCTCTGTCCATGGAATTCTCCAGGTACAAGTACTGGAGAGGGTTGCCATTTTCTTTTCCAGGGAATCTTCCCAACTCAGGGATTAAACCCAGGTCTCCTGCATTGCATTCATCTCACACGCTAGCAAAGTAATGCTTAAAATTCCCCAAGCCAGGCTTCAGCAATACGTGAACCATGAACTTCCAGATGTTCAAGCTGGTTTAAGAAAAGGCAGAGGAACGAGAGATCAAATTGCCAACATCCGCTGGATCATCGAAAAAGCAAGAGAGTTCCAGAAAACCATCTATTTCTGCCTTATTGACTATGCCAAAGCCTTTGATTGTGTAGATCACAATAAACTGTGGAAAATTCTGAAAGGGATGGGAATACCAGACCACATGACCTGCCTCTTGAGAAACCTGTATGCAGGCCAGGAAGCAACAGTTAGAACTGGACATGGAACAACAGACTGATTCCAAATAGGAAAAGGAGTACGTCAAGGCTGTATATTGTCACCCTACTTATTTAACTTATATACAGAGTACATCATGAGAAATTCTGGGCTGGATGAAGCACAGGCTGGAATCAAGATTGCTGGGAGAAATATCAATAATCTCAGATATGCAGATGACACCACCCTTATGGCAGAAAGTGAAGAAGATCTAAAGAGCCTCTTGATGAAAGTGAAAGAGGAGAGTGAAAAAGTTGGCTTAAAGTTCAATATTCAGAAAACTATGATCATGGTATCTGGTCCCATCACTGCATGGCAAATAGATGGGGAAACAGTGGCTGACTTTATTTTTCTGGGCTTCAAAATCACTGCAGATGGTGATTGCAGCCATGAAATTAAAAGATGCTTACTGCTTGGAAGGAAAGTTGTGACCAACCTAGACAGCATATTAAAAAGCAGAGACATTACCTTGCCAACAAAGGTTTGTCTAGTAAAGGATATGGTTTTTCCAGTGGTCATGTATGGATGTGAGAGTTGGACTATAAAGAACGCTGAGTGCTGAAGAATTGATGCTTTTGAACTGTGGTGTTGGAGAAGACTCTTGAGAGTCCCTTGGACTGCAAGGAGATCCAACCAGTCCATCGTAAAGGAGATCAGTCCTGAATATTCAATGGAAGGACTGATTTTGAAGCTGCAACTCCAATACTTTGGGCACCTGATGTGAAGAGCTGACTCATTGGAAAAGACCCTGATGCCGGGAAAGATTGAGGACAGGAGGAGAAGGGGACAACAGAGGATGAGATGGTTGGATGGCATCACCGACTCAATGGACATGGGTTTGGGTGGACTCTGGGAGTTTGTGATAGACAGGGAGGCCTGGCATGTTGCTGTTCATGGAGTCGCAAAGAGTCAGACACGACTGAGTGACTGAACTGAACTGAACTGAATTCCTGCATTGCAGGCAGATTCTAAACCATCTGAGCTACAAGGGAAGTCCAAGTCAATTGTGCCTTGATTCTAATCGTTAAGTACCACTTGGAATTACTGCCAATATTCTATCATCCTTATCATTCTTAGGGAGCCTCATTTGTACTAGCATTTCCTGTTAGCCTTGATCTAAAAAGGACAGTCATCACTGAGCATTTCAAGAACTCTGTTGTCCTGTTCATCAGTGCATTCCCTATTGCACTGTATAACCTAGCATTCTTTATGATCTCTGTGTCATCACACAAAAGATAGCTGGCTGTTGGGTTTTCAGGCTTATGCAATATACACATCGTAAGCATACCTGCTCTTTTGAACCTTTTTTATTTCTCGTTTGATTAGCTGCCATGACAGTTTGGGCATTTCTAATTCATTGAGTTTGAGTGATTGCTTTCTCTAAGCTTATAAGAGCCATCTAATTCTGTGTTAACATTACCTCCTTAATTCTTTGCCCTCATTTTCATTCCTTATCATGGAAAAGGGCTTCTCTAACAATGAACTCCCCCTTATCCAGCTCTATGTTTCACCCACCTTGTCAGCAGCCCCAGGACCCATCAACACCTGTACCCTCCTGACTCCTGCTGGCCCATGTTGTCTAGCAGATTGGTTACAATCCCTTAATTCATACCAGTTTTACTCTATAATGCATCACACTCACCAGATGTTATAAACCATATTTATATTACTTTCTTCATCTATAAAATAAGATATATCCTTCATGATATATAGAACTTCTACTTCTGACAGAAAAGGAATTTATTTTAAGAATCTTTTTAGGGGACAAAGGATTGGAGACTATACACCTGGGGAAAATGCCCAAATTACTTTGTGTCTCCCAGTGGAGACAATTCTGCTGACACAATTGCTGACACAGACATTGAATCTAGCATCACAGATACTGCATGTAATGCTAGCCATGGACCACTGTCTCTGCTGACTCTGGTGCTTGTCTGTTTCCTCTTCATGCTTATCAGAAGCTGGATTCTAGAAGTTCCAACATTCTTTGCTTGTATGATCTTTACAAGAACATTTATTTGCATTTAAAGCACATATAAGCATAATATAAAATTAAGATATTTATAAAACTCTACATTTATGTAATTAAATTGGGTTATCTAATTTTAAAGCTAAAGAAAAAATCCAGTTCCCTATTCCTAATGAGAGACCACAAATGAGATTACTTAACTATGCTAATTTATAAAGTGAAACAGTTCTAGTCTCATTTATTTTCCAGAAATATTCTCCAAAGTTCCTTGGGTAGCCAGTCAATTAAAGGGTTTGGAGAGTGTTCAAGGAATTTAAGTTTTAGTTACCCTTTCACTCATCAAGGTCACTAGAATTTCTGCTCAAAATATCTGTCAGATAACTGCTGTCTCCCCACCAAAACACCTAACATTTACAATTTATGTGCATAAGCAATAGATTTTTAATAAGAACACAATTCTCAACTGGGAAGGAGTCATCTTTCCAGCTGAAAATCCTTGTTTCAGCCCGCCCTACGTTCTTTATCCTTTAACCATATGACAAAGCCAATATGGCATGGGCTGTACATCTAGGGCAGACTACACAATATTCTCTTTTCCTTTATTCTTCCAACTTTATTCTGGTAGCAAAATGCCCAGCCTCTTTTACAACTGCATGCAGACAAAGCAATTGAAAGGTCATAAGTGGTTTCTCTAGTTGCAGCGAGCAGGGTTTACTCTTCGTAGCAGTAGGCGGGCTTCTCATTGTGGTGGTTTCTACTTGCGGAGTACTGCCTATAGAGCATGGTCTCAGCAGTCGTGGCATTTGGACTTAGTCACTTCATGGCACGTAGGATCTTCCGTGATCCGGGATCAAACCCATGTCCCCTGCATTGGCAGATGGATTCTTAACCACTGGACCACTAGGGCACTCCTGGATATCTTAGATGGTGCTGGCTCACTTGAGAGCTTTGTTTACCCTTGTGGTATCTTGGTCTTCTCTTCCCCACCCCCCCTCCCTGGAATATGGTTGTAATGGCTAGCACTCTTGCATCCATCTCCCTCCTTGATAACGAAACCAGTACTATGGAGGGCTGAACCGAAAGATAGAAGGGTCCTGGATCCATGACCACCTCACGGAGCTGCTGTACCAGCACTAGGCAGCTTATCTCTGGACTTTAATTTCTGTGAGAGTAAAATGCCACTCTTTAAAAAATGTTGTTGTTATTGTTGTTGTTTTAGCCACTGTCACTGTTACTATCAACCACATTTCCTAAACAATAAAAATCAGACTCAATTTGTTCAAGCCTCTCAATTCTATCCCTCTCTAACTATGATGTTCCAAGCCTATCATTTATGTGTCTGAGATTCAGTTTCATTATATAAAAATTTGGGGGGTGTCTGTCTGGGATGTCAGTGAGATAATATGTAGGGAGTACCTTATACAGTTTCCTGCACAAAGTTAGTTCCCAATGAATGTCAGTTCCTTCTCTACTTTGTAGTTTTTCACAGTGACTTTGGAGGCAATGCAGTCTTCCCAAGGGCCTACTGAATCCTAAGACAAAAATAAAATTGTATACTGTAAAATCTTTTAAAGCAGCTCATTTTGTTTTACTTAAAATATTTGAAAATTACTTGCCCCAAGTCAGGATATATTTAACCTCACTATTAATGAAAATATATTCAACTAACTAACCTACCTTTTCTAGTTAAGGAAAATGACAATGTTAAACCAATAATAAATTCTCTATAACTGGAGGGCCTCAAGGGAAGGGAGCTCACAGGGGTCTAGTTTTACAGCTTATAAGACAAACTAGAAATTCAGAACTGGATTGTACTACACTAATGCTTCTTAAACTATCAAAATTAGTAGGCCTTGTTTTTTTCTCTTTTTATCTTCTGTATATTGTTACCAGCTAAAAAGACTTCATTGGCCTTTTTGACTATAAATTTTACTGAATATATCACAAAAATGATAGGAATGTATGCTTCCATTCATATGTACTTTCCCATTTTCTCTTGTGAAGAATTGTATAGTTTTCCCTAAAGCCAAACTAGTATAGTGGTTAAAAACACAGGTTTGATGTTAATGCATCTAGTATTGTTAGAGATTACTATAAACACACATCTTAAACCACATGGACGAATATCTAGCGGTGAAATGGTAGGCATCATGGTAGGTCAGTTATCAAAGTATCTTGTACAGAGAGCACCTTTCACATTTTATCTTTGTATCAGTTCAGTTCAGTTCAGTTGCTCAGTCATGTCCAACTCTTTGCGACCCCATGAACCACAGCACACCAGGCCTCCCTGTCCATCACCAACTCCCAGAGTCCACCCAAACCCATGTCCATTGAGTCAGAGATGCCATCCAACCATCTCATCCTCTGTCGTCCCCTTCTCCTGCCCTCAATCTTTCCCAGCACTAGGGTCTTTTCCAGTGAGTCAGCTCTTTGCATCAGGTGGCCAAAGTACTGGAGTTGCAGGTCATGTGGTCTGGTATTCCCATCTCTTTCAGAATTTTCCACAGTTTATTGTGATCCACATAGTCAAAGGCTTTGGCATAGTCAATAAGGCAGAAATAGATGGTTTTCTGGAACTCTCTTGCTTTTTTGATGATCCAAAGGATGCTGGCAATTTGATCTCTGGTTCCTCTGCCTTTTCTAAAACCAGCTTGAACATCTGGAAGTTCATGGTTCACGTATTGCTGAAGCCTGGTTGGAGAATTTTAAGCATCACTTTACTAGCATGTGAGATGAGTGCAATTGTGCGGTAGTTTGAGCAATCTTTGGGACTGCCTTTCTTTGGGACTGGAATGAAAACTGACCTTTTCCAGTCCTGTGGCCACTGCTGAGTTTTCCAAATTTGCTGGCATATTGAATGCAGGACTTTCACACATCATCTTTCAAGATTTGAAATAGCTCAGCTGGAATTCCAGCACCTCCACTAGCTTTGTTCATAGCACCCTTACGGGAATGGGATTTCTGGAGCCCACTGGTGTCTAACCCAGCAGAAGCCTCATCCTTATTGTCCTCTATTTAGTTAATGAACAAATTTGGGCTCAGTAGTGGTAGGTGTAGCAGCAGCAGTATCAAGGGGAATAACAATAACTTTCTTTAGCATTATCAGTCACGGAGGCATGTCACTCAGATTTTCCTTCAGGAAAGAGCCTCCTGCAAGAAGTATATAAGCTGATGGCTTCCAGCTGCCACACATTTGGAATTTGCACACAACAAAAGAACCCTGTATTTTTCTCCCCTCCCCTCATGGTTACTGCTTTTGACATGATACTTATATCTTTGCTCTGTATACCTTTTAACTACTTATTGCACATATAGACAATTATACTACTTTGTCTTTTGACTTTCCTATTAGCTTTGCAAGTGATTGATTTATTACCTTTACTACTATATATTTACTATATATTTGTCTCTACTGATGAGGTTTTTCCTTTAAGAATTTCCATGTGTATACTTGTTACCTTTTCTTTTTTGTCTAGAGAAATTCCTTTAACATTTTTTGTAAAGTTCATTTGGCAGTGATGAACTCTTTTTGCTTTTACTTGTCTGTAACACTTTTGATTGTTCCATCAAATCTGAATGAAAACTTTTCTGGGTAGTCTATTTCTTGGTTTTTCCCTTTCTTCACTTTAGATATATCATGCCACTCTCTCTGGCCTACAGAATTTCTGCTGAAAAGTCAGCTGATAGCCTAATGGGAATTCCTTCATATATAACTTATTGCTTTTCTCTTGCTGCTTTTAATATTATCTCTTTGCCTTAATTTTTGCCATTTTAATTACATGTCTGTGTGGTCCTCTTTGGGTTGCTCCTGTTTGGGACTTTCTGTGCTTCCTGGGTTTGGATGTCTGTTTCCTTTATTAAGTTTTCAGCTATTGTGTCTTCAAATACATTCTCTGCCCTTTTTTCCCTTCTCTTTCTGGGACCCTTATAATGTGAATATTAGCTTGCTTGACCATATGCTGTATGTGTGTAGAAGAGGTCTCTTAAATTGTCCTCATTTCATTCCTTTTTATGTTCAGCCTGTGATTTCCACTGCTGTGTCTTTCAGCTGGTGATCAAGACCAGGGTACAGTGGGTCCTAGGGCAGGTGCTGGCCCCGGGTGAGTTAGCTGGTTCCTGCCTCAACAGGCTGCAGGGATGCGGTTGTCCTGGGGCCTGTATCCATTTGCTGGTGGGTGGGGCCGGGACCCATGATGTCCTGGGGTTGTTGCCTGCCTGTTGGTGGGGCCAGGTCCTGGGATCTCTGAATACACAGGCTCAGTGGTCCTAAGTCTAGTGCCTACACATTGGTGCTTGGGGCTGTGCCCTGGGCTCTCTAATCTAATGCACAGGGTCATATCCAGGGATAGCCATGAGCTCATGAGGTTGTAACGCAGCCTGACTTCTGATGGCTGGGTCTGTGGCCCCTCCCAGCTAGTTGTTTGGTTTGAGGCATCCCAGGACTGCTGCACACAGGCTGGGCAGTAAGGGTTGTGGGACCAGAGGCTAACAAGCCAGAGGGAGGATTCTCAAGGTACTCGCCAGCACCTGTGTCTGCATGGTAGCATGAGCTCTCCAAATGGCTGCTTCCAGCATCCATGTCCCCACCATGAGCTCTAGCTGCCTCCTGCCTCTCTGGGAGAGTTTGCAGGATCAGCAGGTGGGCCTGACCCAGGCTCCTTCTAAACTACTGCTCTACTCTGGGTCTTGGAACTTTTGTGTGCAACCTTTAAAAATTGATTCAGTCTTAAAAATGAATCTAGAAAATAATTTTTAGATTCCATATATATATGCATTAATATACAATCTTTGTTTTTCTTTTTTCTGACTTTATTCACCCTGTATAACAGACTCTAGGTTCATCCACATCTCTATAAATGGCCTGATTTCTTTCCTTTTTGTGGTTGAGTAATATTTCATTGTAAATATATATACCACTTCTTCTATTCCATTCATCTATCGGTGAATAGGGATGCAGACCTAGAGAACAGACATGCAGACACAGCAGGGGAATGAGAGGGTGGGATGAATTGAAAGAGTATTATTGATATATATATGCTACCATGTGTAAAACAGACAACTAGTGGGAAGCTGCTGTACAGTAGAGAGACTTCAGCTTGGTGCTCTGGATGGCCTAGAGGGGAGGCCTAAGAAGGAGGGGACATATGTTTATTTATGGCTGATTCATGTGGTTGTATGGCTGTGTGTGCATGCTAAATCACCTTTGTCATGTCTGACTCTTTGCAGCCCTGTGGACTATGTGGACTATAATTGTAAGGTAATTGTACTCCAGTAAAAATAAAAGAAAAAAAAAGGGGTCTCTGTTTCCCACAGTGCTCTGGGTCTCCTGAAAGAAAACCATGCTGGCCTTCACAACCAAACTGTTCTGCAGGCTTATCTTCCTGATGCAGCACCCTGGGCTAGGAAGTCCAATGCAGTCCCCCAACTCCTTATTCCTTGGAGAGAACCTTTGCAATTGTAATTATTCTCAGACCCCTTATTCCTTGGAGAGAACCTTTGCAATTGTAATTATTCTTCCCTATGGTTTGACCACCTGATTGACCACCATTGATTATACCATGACTTCACCTCTCCTACACTTTTTGTTGTGGTCCCTTCTTTCCTTCTTTATATCTTTAGTGTAGAAGATCTTTTCTGGTAGATTCCAGTCTTTCTCATTGATAGTTGCCCTTTAAATAGTTGTAATGTCATTGTGCCTGTGAGAGGAGGTCAGCTCAGGGTTTTCCTACTCTGCCACCTTGGCCAAGCTCCCTGTGGTCTCTAATCTCCTTTTATAAGGATATCAGTAATACTGGAGTAGGGCCCACTCCAATGACCTCATTTTAGTTTAATCACCTACTTAAAGTCCCTGTCTCCACAGAAATACAGAACAGACTTTTGAACTTTGTGGGAGAATGTGAGGGTGGGATATTTCAAAAGAACAGCATGTATACTATCTATGGTGAAACAGATCACCAGCCCAGGTGGGATGCATGAGACAAGTGCTCCGGCCTGGTGCACTGGGAAGACCCAGAGGAATCGGGTGGAGAGGGAGGTGGGAGGGGGGATCGGGATTGGGAATACATGTAAATCCATGGCTGATTCATATCAATGTATGACAAAACCCACTGGAAAAAAAAAAATAAATTAAAAAAAAAAAAAAAAAGTCCCTGTCTCCAAACGCTGTTACATTCTGAGATATTAGGGTTTAGGACTCCATCGTTTGATTTGTAGGGGAACACAGTTCATTCTATAACACATTCACAGGGATTTTCCCCAATAAATCTGTGTTTCTCATTCTATCATTCATCTTCTTTCCAAAGTACCTAAGCTGACAAGCCAGCTAAGCTTAGTTCACCTAAAACTCTGAGCAACCCCATTTTAATAATGGAAAGCGAAATGATTTCACCAAGCTATCATTACTAGTACAGATTGTGGCCAGAATCTCTATCTCCTCTCAGTCTAATTCATTTTTTTTTTACAGTCTTCTGAAATAAACTATTTGTTTCACAAATAGTGAATGATGAAAAAAAAATGTTGCAATGATGCAAAAAAAAAGAAAAAAATCCCTCCAGGCCTTATGCTAAACTGGAAATAACATTGTATTGTTTGGTTCATCCTTAACAAAATCACATTTATCATTTTCTTAAATTATTGGTAGCCTTTCCTTTTTTGTTTTAAATGAATAACATTTCTATACTAATGTCTTAAAGGTTGAGATTTTCTCTTTTTCCTCTGTTTTCCTACACATCCTGGTAGAGTGCCTTACATGGTAGATGCTCAATGCATATAGCTTAATTTAACAATCACTGATTTTGTGCTTGGTCTAACTTTTATTTCTAATGCCTAGACCAGCACCTAGCATTTAGTAGTTCTTAATATACATGCATTCAATGAAAAAGAAGAGTTAGTATTTATTGAGCAATTTCTGGGTGCTAGACACAGCATTTTCCCTTGAAGAGGTGTTGTTATTATTATTGTCTAAATTTTTCAGATATGCTTTGGGGAGATTCTGTTGCTTGCAAATACCACACAGTTGGTAAGTGATGGAGCTAGAATGTAAACCCAGGCTTTATGAATTCACAGCTTCTTTACACTGCAGAGGATCTTCACTTGGTCAAATGGCTGTACCAACACTAAGACTACACAAAGGAAGATAATTATCTTTCAAAACTTTGAAACAAATCCTTGGCCTATATTTTCCAGTCCCATGAAGTATCATGACTCACTAACAACAGGAGTTCCATCGTTGTGTTTGGAGGATTAACTATAGTGACAAAGACATCCCTGAGAGAAACTAAAAATAGTTCTTCAAAACTTTCCATGAAGAGGAACTTTGGGGCAGAATTTAGAGGAAACACAGTTGACTTTTCATTTCTTACTTTTTTGTTTTTAAATCACAAACAATATGTTTTGGCATCTAATGAAAAGTTAAAACTATGGTCAGATGGCAAGATTTTCATTTTAAATTATGTGAATGCTAAGTTGCTTCACTCATGTCCAACTCTTTGTGACTCTATGGACTCTAGCCCTCCAGACTCCTCTGTTCATGGGATTCTCCAAGCAAGAATACTGGAGTGGGCTGCCATGCCCTTCTCCAGGGGATCATCCTGACCCAAGGATCGAACCCTCATCTCTCACATCTCCTGCATTGGCAGCCTGGTTATTTACCACTAGCACCACCTGGGAAGTCCTTCATAATAGAGGGTTACCTTCTAATTGGCATTATGAAGTATGAGTCTATCACAGTTGAAAGTGAGAGGAGTGTCCAAACACTTTTTTGAGGATCAAACTGAAAAGATAGAGACTAGGGGTTAGTAAGATGACAAAAAGGGATCACCTACCTTTAAGGAGTCACTGCCTTCAAGCAGTTCCATTTTTTTTTTTTTTAAGCAGTTCCATTTTTGAGGTCATGTGGATAAGACTGACATAGAAGTTAGACACGATACAAGATGAGTTTTTGAGCGCCCCCTATGGGTTAGTTAAACAGGGCCAGGAGTAGGGTGCAAAACCTGAAGACATTCCAAGAAACTCAGGATTCAAGATAAAAAATATTTTACGTAATATCTTAAGCATCAAATTAAATGCAAGGAAATCCATGATGAAAAAATACCAAATTTTAAATAAAGACAGGATCAGTGTTACTGATTTTTCCTTTTTCCTTGGACTTAGCATGGGCTGGAGCTAAACATTTGGCATATACATCAAATGCATAGGTTCCTGCCATCCCAGACCATTTTCCTCCCGTTAATTTCCCAGAGAGACAACTGGAAATTTGGAGAGGAACTTTTGAAATGTAGTTACGAGCACAGGATTCTGGCTCAGGCACATCTGAGTTCAAAGCTCATCTCTGATGCTTCTTCATTACACTCCTAGGTGAAGAATTTTATCACCCTGGGTCTCTGGTTCCTTTTTTTTTTAAATGGTACTAATAGTTCTTAGCTCCTAGCTTTGTTATTTTAAATGAGCAAATACATGTAAAATGAGGAACTAATATATTTGATAAATGTTATCTGCTATTATTATACTATAAAAGAATATAGTAAGTTGTAGCAATACAAAGTTTATGAATTGAGATCACAGCATGTGGAGTCATTTAAACCAGGGTGTGCAATATTATTAAAGGTGTAACAGAAGCAATACCCTTGAATCTGGAGGAATGAGGCAAGATTTGATGTGAGGCAAGACATTTGAAACGAAGTTTCTATTACAAGAAAGGCATGAAATCATGAATGTGAGGAATGTGAATGGCAAATTCTGAGGAGAGCATATGGTCTAAGGAGGATGGTAGGAGCGAATAGAGATTAGGACTTAAATTTCTGACTATTCTTTATGTAATAGGAAGTGCTGGAGGGTTTTTAAGGAAGGAAGTGCCATATATTGACCTGGCTTTTAAAAAGATAACTGGGCACAGGATGAAAGACTGATGGTGGTGTTGACGTTTTCAGAACTAATAAAACTTAATAAACATGGAGACAGAGAATATTTCACATATTATGTGAAAGGAGAAACTGGTTTGAAGGTATATTTACAGCAAGTGATATTTTTGAATGTTCTGCTGAGGAGAATAGTGTATCATATTTTTAAATTTTTAATCTTAACTGAAGAATTCAAGAAGACTCAAAATTCCTGTTTCACAGAGCTTTGCCATATCTTTAGGAAAATATGGTACCCAAGATGTCATATAATTATCCTGGATCTACAATCATGGCTCAAAAGTGATGATGCTGTTTAAAGCAATCACTTTGTGTGCATATAATAATTTGTTTTGTTACACTTGTATTTATCTTCAAATCTTATTTACCCTTAAAATAACATTGTAGAAAAATTAAGCACAATGTTAAAAATTATCCATAGCTTCACCATTTTTATACAACTGTTTTATTTTCCAGACTTCCTGCTGTTTCCCTTTCATGCTGTGAATTTTTACACAATGGTAATCAAGGCACGTGTATACTTTTTCATTCATTACTTTAAAAGCTGATACTACATTATAATTTTCATTTTCCCTCTTCTAAAATGTGCATAATCACTAATTCCTTCTCACTAAAGGATGGATCATTTATTGTAGAAAATAGAAGAGGTTAAAGCATCTGGGATTTGGAGTCATAGAGATTAGGGTTTGAAACCCAGTTCACTTTTAACTTGATGGTTGACTTGGGAAAGTTATTTGAGCTTTAGTTTCCTTGTAATTATATTAGCCTCATTTGCTTGGAAGTAGAAATGAGATATAAGTTTTATAAAGTACACATTTATAAGTGTAAGTTAAATCTCAGTAAGTGGTAGCAACTATTATTTTTTTTCAAATTTGCAAATTTGATTTTTATCTATTATTTTCTTCTATTTTTTCGTTTGGTCACCTCACGGCTATGTGACCTTTCCAGACCAGAGATCAAACCCATGCTCCCTGCAGTGGAATTGCGGACTCTTAACTACTAGACCACCAGGGAAGCATCTATTATTCTTATCAGTCACTATACAAGAAGTACAATTTTATTTATTCAAAAAATATTTATTAAAGACTCATGGAAACAGACACTGTATTATGCACCAGGATGAAAAACTCAGGAATCCAACCTGCTAGGGACTCTCAGTTTAGTGGGGATGACTGTTGTATAAAAACATGATGTCACTAAATTATGTTCAGTCTATTTTTTGGGTACCTCTTTCTCTCCTACTTCACATTGCCTCACACCCTGGTTTTCACACTGTCTTTGCTAGTTTGCTACTGAGCCTTTCAAAATCAGTTTGCATATTTCTTCCGGGTCAGATTAGTATAGGTCAGGGCTTCTGAGCTTATCCCTGGAAACTTTCTGCGAGTACAACTGCTATGGAGGGTGTCTGTGAGATTCCCAGGTGGTTCAGTGGTAAAGAATCTGCATGCCAGTACAGGAGACGCAAGAGATGTGGGTTTGATCCCTCGGTCAGGAAGATCCCCTGGTGGAGGAAATGTTCTTGCCTAGAAAGTCCATGGACAGAGGAGCCGGGTGGGCTCTAGTCCACGGAGTCTCAAAGAGTTGGACACAGCTGAGCATTGCACGCACATGTGATTACAAGAGCTCTACATTCAGACTCCTGGCTTTCAAATACCAGTTTGGAAACTAGATGTGAGAACTTGAGAGAGTTCTTTCACCTGGGCATGGCTCTGTTTTCTCAAGTTTCCACTGAGTGGGAACTGCCTTGAGGGGCATGTGAGCACTAAAAGAGATTATCTTTTGAAAGCTCTTAGCTCAGCCCTGGCTCATCGTCCTCACTAAGCAAATGGAAACTGCTTTGATCATCAGTGTAATCAGTGCTGATGTTGCAACTCCATGAATTATCATTGCCTCTACCTCATCGGCACATCGCTGTGACTCATGAAATGAATTGAGATAGTAGGAGGGATTCCAACACTCCCAAAATGGGAAACCGACACCAAATGTATTTGGTGAAGGCCGCTTTAACTTGACTTCATAGTTTCCTGTTTATACCCTGCCTTCGTTCTCATGTTTATGCTTCTTCACTGTCTTCACCTGTCTACCACCCTTTCCATCAAGGTTTCATGTCTGTGGGTCTGCTAAGCAACCTCACCTACAGTCTGACCAGACCAACTGGCATTGCAGTTGTTGTTCAGCCATTCAGTCGTGTCTGACTCTTTCCGACCCCGTGGACTGCAGCATGCCAGGCCAGCATGCAAGGCCAGGCTCTGCTGTCCTTCACTATCTCCCGGAGGTTGCTCAAATTCACGTCTATTGAGTCGGTGATGCCATCCAACCATCTCATCCTTTGTCAACCCCTTTGCCTCCTGCCCTCAATCTTTCCCAGCATCAGGGTCTTTTCCAATGAGTCGACTCTTCACATAGGTGGCCAAAGCATTGGAGCTTCAGCTTCAGCATCAGTTCTTCTAATGAATATTCATGGTTGATTTCCTTTAGGATTGACTGATTTGATCTCCTTGCAGACCTCGCTGGATACTCTGGATGCACTTCTCAGATGCCATGCATGACTCTGGACTAGTGTGGTACCCACCACAGCCTCTTCCTAGCCTGACAGACCATCTCAGTTCTATGTGCTCCCCTGCCTGATGGCAGGCTGTTCTTGCATCTCTAGTTTTGTTGGTTTTGGTAGTAATGAAGAGCTGAGTGGCAGATTGGTAATAGGGAGTTGGTCCCCTACTACCCCTATAAGGGCAAAGGCAGCTCTTTTTCTCCACGTTCTTTTGGCTTAGCAAACAGTGTCCACACTTCTTGTTTTCTCATCACCGCCCCTGTCCCCCGCCTCCACAGGAACACAATGTGTAGTTACAATTACACAAGGTTAGTGGTTCAGGGTACATGTGCTTTCCAACACATATCCTCATGATATACATTTATTTATATAAATTTCTTTCGATGAACAGTCACATAATATACAACTCACCGTTTTAACTATTTTAAAATACACAATTCAGTGGCTTTTGGTTCATTTACAAAGTGCAAGCATCATCACTATCTATCACTCCACAGGAAGAAGTCACTTTCCAGTCCTCACTTTGTCCATTCTCTCAAACCGTTAATTTGTGTTTTTGTCTCCATGAATTTTCCTGTTCTGAATACTTTATATAAATAAACTCATACACCACGTGAACTTTTGTTTTTGACTTCTTTCACTTAATGTTGTGTTTTCAAGTTTCACTGTGTTTTAGCATGTACCATTCGTTTTGTGGCTGAATAATATTCCATTGTATAGATAGACTATGTTTTGTTTATCTGTTCATTAGCTGGTGAACATTTGAGTTGTGTCCACCTTTTGGCTATTGTGAATTGTGATGCTATGAACATAGGAGTATAAATTTTTGTTTGAATACCAACTTGGGATTTATACCTAGGAATGGAATTCTGATATGAATTGATGAGCAAAAAGATAGAAATTAGAATTTGAATCACTTCCTAATTGTTACACTCAGTTAAAATGGCTGCTTAAGAGGTACATTATTTTTCTCTACTAAGTAATCTCCAGATGATAGAAAATAGTTGTCTTTTTAAAGGATTCTGTCTATTTTTCTTCCCAGAAATAAATAGGAACATGGTCTTCTATATATACACATACAGCTTTTAAATTGGTTTCTAAACCTTCAATATCTTATTTTTATATTTTCTAACAATAAATTACGTTTGTTAAATTCAAAAAATTCAAATCTTACATGTATAGTTTAATCTCATGAGTTTCCAGAGTGCTAAAATAATGCAGTTCCATTGGTATGCTATATCTCAAATTTTTATTCTAGAAACACTTCCTGGGAGAACAAATATCTTGCATTGAAGTCATATTTGTGTTAGTCAAAAGTACTACTACAACAGAAAGAACTCACATTAAATATGCTTTCCAAAGAAAATACTGTACTGAAGAAGCATTTGTGGAAAAATTATAAAGTTTTTGAAGTCCAAAAGAATACTTCAGTACTGCCTGGTTTGCCATAGTGGATGTGAATTGTAGAATGCAGAGTCCTTTCCTTTAGTGATTCTGAACTGGCTTGAAATCTTCATTTTGCTGTTCTCTTCTCCAACAAGTCAATGAATAGATGGGCAAAATAGGTGGAAATTAGGATTTGAATCACCTCCTAATTGTTTTACTCAGTTCAAATGTCTGCAGTCAGCGTACACACATTTTTCTCTACTAAGTAATCTCCAGATGATAGAAAACAGTTATCTTTTTAAAGGATATTTCTATTTTTGTTTCCAGAAATAAATTGGCACATGGCCTTCTACATCCACACTTGCATTTTTTGTATTGGTTTCTAAACCTAAATCAAACTTTTTCATGAAGTTTGACTTTATCTGCTTAGCTGAGATTGAATCTATTAGCCATTGAATAGCTGTTAACAAAATAGCATTAATGTGCACGGAGGCAAATACCTATACAATAAAGGGACATTTTAATAGTGGCTGAATAATCAATTCCACTTTAAGACACAGATCAATATTATCTTAAAGATGTCTAAATAGCCATTAAATACGAACAGAACAGGTCTAGCAAGCAGAAAAATGCAGAAGATTGTTCTTGACCACAACATGAAGGTTCTAATGGTTTCAGATGGGGGCGTTGACCTGTTTGCAAAATTAACTGTTATTTTTTTCTCACTGTTGAGGCTAAATTAGTTGAGTTTTGTTTTCCTTCGGAGTTTTTTTGGTTTCATTATTTTATTATTCAAGGAAGGAATACTATGTATTCCCTATAGTTTATCTCTTGGGGCTTTACAGTTTTGTTTTGGTTTAGTTTGGTTTGGATTGTTACATTTTGGAAACTAAACTTCTAACTTTAGATTTACAGAAAAATTACCAAGTTGATGCAGAGAGTTTTGTATATCAATAGACCTCCTACCCTATTTCTCCTATTATTAACATCTTAAATTAGTATGGTAGACTTCTCACAATCAATGAAACAACAATACATTTTTGTTAGCTAAAGTCCATGTTATTCAGATATCATAGTTTTTAATCAAGTGTCCTTTTTCTTTCCCAAGATCTCACTAGGATACCACATTACTTTAGTCATCTTATCTCCTTTGTTGTGTCTTGGCTATGATAGTTTCTCAAAGTTTATGTTTTCTCTGCACTTTCAGAGTTTTAGGTACACTGTACTGTAGTATAGATATATTTCTTGAGTTCATTTACTGAAGAACATCTTAGTTGCTTCTAGTTTTTGGTGAATAAAGCTGTGATAAGCATTTGCCTGCAGGTTTTTGTGTGGAGATGTGTTTGAATCACTTGGATAAATATCAGGGAATGTAATTTCTCAATTGCATAGTAAGACTACGTTCAGCTTTAAACAAGTTACCAAGCTGTCTTCCAAGTGGCTATTCTATTTTGTGTTTCCACTTGTAATGAATGAAAGTTCTTGTTATTCAGCGTTTTCAACAATAATTGGTATTTGTCATTTTTAAGTAATTAATATAGGTGTATAGTGATTAAATTAGTCATGTTTAGAGATCACTCACATTCACTGGAAAAGTACCATGCCTTAAAAATATATGGACTTATGATTGAACAATTTTGATTGTTAGATGCTCTCCTTTATATAAGAGTTTTTGTTACCACCAAAACTTGACATTTATTAAATTTTCTTCTAAGGATATAAAATACAGAATAGTGTCTTGGTTATTTGCTTTAACTTTGGATTGAAGTAAAGTGAGTCTTAGTCTGAACTTGTCATATTTGAGACTATGGAGAAATTATTAACTTGCCCTACTTCAGTTTCCTCATCTCTAAAACCGAGATGATAATGGAGTCTAGCTGAGAAGATTCTATGAATTTAATGAGCAACTGAGTGGAAAGAACTTAGCACAATGCCTGAAACAGGGCAACCAGATGGTTATTATTGTTTTTACTGTATTGCTGCTATTACTATTATTGATACTATCACTACTACTATTTTTACTACCACTCTTTCTCCTCCCCCTGCCCTCTCAAGGCTCTAGTTAATTCTTTAAAATTATATACTCTCAATCCTTCACTTTTAAAAAATAATTTATTTTTAATTGGAGGATAATTGCCTTACAATATCGTGTTGGCTTCTGCCATACAATGGGCTTCCCAAGTTGTGCTAGTGGTAAAGAATCTGCCTGCTAATTCAGGAGACATAAGAGACAGGGGTTGGATCCCTTGGTGGGGAAGATCCCCTGGAGGAGGGCATGGCAACCCACTCCAGTATTCTAGTCTGGAGCATCCCATGGATAGAGTAGACTGGCAGGCTACAGTCCATAGGGTCACAAAGCGTCAGACACAATTGAAGCAGCTTAGCACTCACGCACTGCCGTACAATAACGTGAACCAGCTGTAAGTATACATATGTCCCTTTCCTCTTGATCCTCCCTCCACCCCCGACTCCATCCCATCCCTCTACCTTGTCACACAGTACTGCACTGAGCTCCCATGTTATACAACAACTTCCCATTATCCATCTATTTTATAGATGATAATCTATATGTTTCAATGCTACCCCCTCAGTTCATCCCACCCTCTTCTTCCCTGCTCTGTTCAGTTTGCAGGGCGGTAACAGAGATGCAGAAATAGAGAACAGACTTTGGAATCCTTTACTTTTGAGCTGCACTGATCTTTTCACCCAACCATGCCTCATAAAAATAGAATAAATATACTTCACATTCATTACATTTCTTGAAGCATGATTTTTTTTTTTTTCTACTCTGAAAAGCAAAGAGGAGCATGGTGGAATAGATATTTGCAAAGGTAACCTAAGCGTTACAACTCATTAGCTTCCTGTGATGTCTTATATTACTAATAATCTGTTACATTTGCTCAGTGCTTTAGATCTTATAAAGTGCTAACTTTACAGATATTATCTCATTTGCTTCTTGAAACAGCTTTCTGAGGTAGGCAAGGCATGCTTATTAACCCCGATTTTGGTAAAGTGAACTTGCCCAGAACAGCATAAAAAGCAAGCGCAGAGGCAGGATTTGAACACAGGTTTTCTGAATCTGATTCAGGGTTCTTTCCAGGAAACCCGGCACAGATGAATCTTCAGATATATGTGCCTGCAGATATATGTGCCTGGGACATTCATTAGCTCCCACCAGTTCTGGTTCATCTGCACATGTTTGTGGGTTGTGGGGATCTTTAAAAGGAGCTCCATTGCACTTTAGGGCTTTAAACCAGCTTTCATGTTACCAAACCTCATTTCTCCTTGGCAATCTTCTGCTTAACACTCTAGTGTGTGTATACTGATAACCTCAATTCCACTTCTAAAGCATTAGATTGTGTTAAGGAGCAGAGCAGCTATATTTCTGTACTTTTGCTGGCATGGATTCCAACACACCTTGCCTGCTTTATGTCTAATTCATAGAGCTAAGCTCCTAGGAGATTTGTTGCTACTGTGACTACACCCTCCTGGTTCTGTCCTATGGTTGAAGGTGAACATTTGAACAATGAGATATCCTCTCCTGATAAAAAGACTGGAGGCCCAGAGATGCAAGTTGTGAAATTTATTTGAAATGCACGTGATTCATGTTATCTGCCACATTAGCAGAGAAGCAGAGAAGACTTTTGTAGCAAGAGAGACAAGAAATAGAAGCATAACAACACTGAGATGAAAAGAGAGAGAGAATATGAAATTTAACAAGACTCCACCCCCAAATTCCTATCCCTTATGGAGGCCTTATTTCATTAATTTCCCTGCGTCTTTTGAGTCTCTTGGTTCTTTAAAATGTGTTTCCTTCCCCACCCCTCAAACTAGCTTAGGTTGATGTCTGTTACTCTTAACAAATAAAAGACACTAATTTACATGGAGAATAAAATTCTCCTGATGCAAAACTTCCTCTTGAGCTATAGCCAATGCAGTTTTCAATAGCAGCATTAACTGGTATTTTAAAAATTTTATGTTAGAGCATAGTTGATTAATATTATGTTAGTTCCAGCTATATAGCAAAGGGATTCAGTTATACATATTTATGTATCTATTCTTTCTCAAATTCTTTTACCATTTAGGTTTTTATAGAATATTGAGAAGTATTCCCTGTGCTATATGGTAGCTTTCAAGTGTAATGGGCCACCACTGAGTCAGTTTGTGGATTCTACACAGGAGGGGGTACTCAAAGTACTTAACAGTATTTCCACCTTGATGTGAACAACCCTTCAAAACATCCCAGGATCTCAGCACAAGGGTGTACTTATCAAGTCAGCTATTTCAATCCTCTGCCCCAATCAGAATTCTGTCCTTCCATCTTCCAGCCAGTTTTTGCTCTAAACCATCCGTGATTTGGAAGCAAAGCATAAGGAAAAGAAAGAGTATGGCTACAGGAGTAATATAGACCTTTGCTTAAAAACCTTCTCTGGAGCTTTCTAGCCTTAAAATATTGGGCAAATTATTTACCCTCTTCCTTTCCTCATTTGCAAAGTGGGGATTAAATAGTCTTATTTCATGGATTTTTTTAAAAAAGAAGATTTTATGAAATAAAACAAAGCATCTGCTACAGTGCTTTCTGCATAGCAGACATTCGATACATTTATTCACTCACTGACTTTTCAGGCAATTCATCAATCAGTCTTTACACTAAAACAGGGTTTTCTAATTGTGTGCATGCATGCTGCTGCTGCTGCTGCTGTCACTTCAGTCACGTCCAACTCTGTGCGACCCCATAGACGGCAGCCCACCAGGCTCCTCTGTCCCTGGGAGTCTCCAGACAAGAATACTGGAGTGGGTTGCTGTTTCCTTCTCCAATGCATGCATGAATGCTAAGTTGCTTCAGTCATGTTAGACTCTGTGTGACCCCATGGACAGCAGCCCACCAGGCTCTGCCGTCCACAGGATTCTCTAAGCAACAACACTGGAGTGGGTTGCCATTTCCTTCTCCAGTGTGCATGCTAAGTCACTTCAGTCAAGTCTGACTCTGTGATTTTTTGGACTGTAGCCTGCCAATCTCCTCTGCTCATTGGATCTTCCAGGGAAGAATACTGGAGTGGGTTTGCCATGCCCCCCTACAGTGGAACTTCCTGACACAGGGATCAAACCTACTTCTCTTAAGTCTCCTGCATTGGCAGGCTGGTTCTTGATCACTAGCGCCACCTGGGAAGCCCTTCCTAACTGTGTAGTCTATAGCATTTCCATGTAAAGTATAACAGGTAGTCATGGTGACTGAGTTTGAAAGCCTGAGATCAAATCCTGGATCTATAGCTTCCTGGTATACCCTGTGATAAGGGAATCTGTGATGATTTTCATAGATTCCTTTAAAATGAAAAGTTGAACTGGTGGACACTTGATCTCTTTACAGTATGAAATACTGTGACTCAAATAATCACACTTTAGGTTATGGTTTTATTTATCTCAAATAAATCATAATATTCTCCATTCTAAAGTTCTTTGATAGGTGAACAATAAGTAATTTTCCATTTTCTGTGATATATATTCTGTGACAAGGAAATTGCTGCCTCCAAAAACATTATTTTTTGAATTTTGGAAAGATACAATTGCCAAGGATCCCATGTAGTCAGACAATCCCATTTACCTCAATCCAAGTAATTAATCCTAGTTCTTTCCTCCCCTTAGTCAGTGGCCTGGGTCCCAGGATGACAAGATTCTGAGCAGCTTCCTTTTTTTGTGTCAGATTTGAACTCACTGGTCTTTGCCACTTCTCCATTTCTTATCCTTTTCTAATAATCTACATTAGTTATTCAGCTGCTTTCCACCATAACCAAGCAAGGTTTGGAATTTTGTGAAGCGATAAAGGTGAGCTCTATTGGAAAATAAGATTCTGGCTGCCAGTGGAACATTTGAATGCATGGTTGTTTTATAAATGACTTTTTCTGCTCATAGTCCATTGACATTGCTTCAGGGAATTAGAGATTTGGATAAATATTTTCTTGGCTTAATCCTTTCCTACATTCCAAGCTTCTCTCCCTTCTTCCCTCAGCCTGCCCCTAACCCCTGGCTGCCATCCATTCATACATTCATTGATTGATTTACTTCTTGAATATTAACTGAGTTGCTATTACATAGAAAACCTTCTGATAACCTCTGACCTATATTTCAGTGATAAAAAATATCTGAACCTTGCCCTCCAGGTTCAACTCACAGATTAGTGGAAGAGGTAAGATACACAAACATACAACCAAAACTCAAGGCAAAAAGAATAAATACAGCTCAATGTATTTCATACCACATATTGCAGTCATCGATTATGAGATCGGGGAATCAATCAGTAAATCTTAATCATTTTTTAAAAATATAAACTAAATAGGAAATACAGAAGTGAATCACATGTTAGTTTTGTGAAACTTTTATTTAACTTGTAAATAAGTGTATGTTTGTGTGTACAGCCATGGTGTAATATGTAAATTTTCTTTGTTTTGTTTTTACTATATGCTATACTCAAAAGTATGAAGAACTGTAAAGACATGACCAGATAGAGAAATGCTTCTGAAACTTAATGTGCATATAAATCACCTAGAAATGTTGTTAAGATGAAGGTTCTCATTCAGTTGGTGTATGATGGGGTCTCAGATTCTCTTTCTGGCAAGCTCCCTGGTGATACTGTTGCTGCTGGTCCACATAAGACAATTAGAGTGTCAGAAAGACTATTTCCAGTGGAAGAACCTCAGGAAACCCCTGAAGCCATTCATTTGTGACTTCAAGAGCATCCAAGGGATAAAAGAAAGCAAGATTTTCCCTTCTCTTTCTGGTTTTTGCTTTTGGTAGATTGATAGAAATCTTTAGTCATTCTTCTCAAAGTCTGTTGCTGAGCTGCTCCCAGTTGCTTAATGTTGAAACCAAAGGACCAGATAAGCTTCAGATCAGTTATTGTGAAAAGCCCCGCTGTTGTCTCTGAGGGTTAGTTTTCAATTATTTCTCAATCACATGTGCCTTTCCATACAGCATCCCCTGCAATTAATGGCAGAGTACTTGCTATGAAATAGGCTTTTAAGAGCCAGGATAGAAGAGTTTTGTTTGTTTCACCTTTACCTGCCATTACATTCCATCCAGCTTCCATCACCAGCACCTGATAGCTGTCTTGACCTCCTAATGGTTTCCTCCGCTGGCAATTTCTTTTCTTTCTTCCTTCCCCTCTCCCTCATCTCTTCCCCTTCTAATCCATCCTGTACGGGGACATATTGATCATCCTAAAAAGAAGCTTTCATTATTCTCCTTTACTGCTAAAAACCCTTCGAGGCTCCCCATCGCCTAGGCAAGCACTCTGCTCCTGCCAAACTTGTTTGCTGCTGCTGTAACGTGACCTTCTTCATCTTTTAGTGACCTCTCTTTCTCCCCTTGGAGGATCTGGCTTTTCCAGATACCTGAATTCTGTCAACTCCTTCAAAGTTAGCTTAAATTCCACTTCTTTCACGAAGCCTTTTTTTTTTTTGAGAAACCTCAAAGGGAATTAATCTCTCTTTCTTTTTGCTATGTCTCAGCACAACAAGGTTGAACATAATTCGTGTACTGGTGCGTGGCAGACAAAACACAGGTTTGGCAGTAAGCGACCAAAACCGGAAGTGTCTCACCAGATTGGATTGTGTGACCTTGGACAGTCCACGTGTCTTCTCCGAGCCTCCATTTCACCATCAAGATTATGAGCAGATTGGAGCCTAAGAGCTCTAAGTCACTGCGTGTGTGCCCAGTAACATGCGCATTTTGTGTGTGTGTGTGTTTTTAGAGGTCTCATTTTTTATTTTTCTGTGATCATTTTCCTTATTTTAATCATACTTCTCGTTTAGTATTGAACTATTACCCATGTTTTAAAGTATTTTATAATTTTAAAATTCTCACACAAGTTTGTCTTTCTTATTCCCATTAGGAAGGAACCTTATTTAACTGTGGGAGCAATGAGGCCCGGGGAGGGCCTATGTAAGGGTCCGCAGAGCAGAGAAGACAACGCAACTTCCAATCACGGAGGGCCCCATGATCCAGGACATGGCCCGGCATCGCTCAAAGTGAGCCTCATTCATTATCGGTCAATTGACTGGAGGTTGTCAGGCCCATCTTGCAAGACAACTCCTCTCTCCCTGGAAGGAGGAGTACCTTGAAATCTGTGGGTTAACGGGAAAAGTGCTTACTCTGGGCGGAAGGCGGGGCAAGCCGAAACAGGCATATCTCTCAACCGGGGTTTCTGAAACCCAGTCTCCGCGGGGGGAGACGTGACGGGGTTCAAGGATACTTGGAACCTGTCCCTTTGGCGGAGACACGTAGTCGCCTCCAGCCGCTACTCGCGGCCGATCCTGTGCAGTGGAGCGCCCCCGCCCCCGGCAGGCTCCCTCCGCTTTGCAAAGGGAGGGCGGAGCTGGGGAAGCCTTGCACACTAGTCTTCCTGGAGCTGCAGACGAGGAGCCCCGTGCCCTCCCTAGCCTCTCAGCGGCTTCCCCTCGGCTGCGCGGGTGTGCAAGCTCTGCTCGCCACCCCCATCCGCGGCTCGCCCTAGCTCCCTCCCTCCAGCCCCGCGGCCGGAGCGCGCACACCGGGGCTCCGGCACGTGGGCGCGCGGGAGGCGGCGGCCGCTGCTGCCGCTGCCGGAGCCCAAGCCCGAGCCCCAGCCGGCGAGATTACCCTCCATGCTGCGGGCTCTGCGGCCGTCTTCCGCTCTGCCTCTGGCCGGAGCCCAGCCCCGCGAGCCAGTGAAGCCGCGGAGGGGAGGACACGGACAGGAGGAGGGGCGCGGCGGGCAGGGGCGAGCCGGGCTCTGAGCAAGGGGCGCCCGCAGCCGGGAGGAGGCAGCCGGGCGCTCTCGCTCGCTCTCTGCTCCAGTCGCTGCCGGGGGTTCCAGGCGGCGCGACGCCGCTGCGCTCTTTCTAGGCGGCGGCCAGCGGAGGTTTCCCGCAGCCGGCCCCCATTCCGCCGGCGAGTCCCTGTTTATCCCGGAGGACGCGCCCGGCCGCCCGAGCTGAAGCGAGCGCGAAGTCTGAAGTCAGCCCCCAGCGCCGCCAACTTCCCCGGGAGCCCCTCTCCCCGCTGCAGCCTGCGCCAGCCCTGGGAGCGATGCGCCCCCAGCCGGGCGGCGCGCCCTCTGCCAACTCGCCACTCATGGGATCCACTGCCCTCGACTGCCCCGCTTGGAGCGCGTAGCCTTCGCCGCGTGGCCCGAGAGAGGAGCGAGACACCAAGGCGTTTCGCGGATTCCGCGCGCGCTCGCGGGTCTGCTGAGGTCTCCTGCGGGGCAGCGTCCATACCCAGGGGTGAGTAGCCCGGTCGGTCCAGGCGGCGCCCTTTCACCCTAGGTAATTGCTTGCAGGCAAGGCAGGGAGACTGGAGAAAGTTGGGTCTCCCTGCACCTATCCTGGGATTTGGCAGCGGAACGCAACAGTGGTTCTCCAATCCGATTGCCTTCGAGGCTTCCCCCAATGCCTTCATTTCTAAACCAAGGATCCCTCTTCCGCTTCCCAAGGAGAAAGGGGGCTCCCTAGAGCAGGCCCCTGACTGTTCTCCAATCAATTTGCCATTTGGGGCTTTTCAGCCGCCCGCACATTAAGCAGGCACCCAGCGTATGCGCTTAGAGATCCGCAGCCACCTGGGCGCTCTCAGAGACCCAGGGCAGCCCGTGCCCCTAGGGAAGGTCTAAGCGTGCTTCATTATAGGCAACAGCTGGGATACAAGGAGCTGTGTATGTGGGTGATTGGGAGTGGGAAACGAAGCCACAGGAGAAGGCGCGAGTGAAATTTATCTGTCACTGACGGGTAGGGTGCCCTGGGTGCCCGCTCCGCGGTGCGGGTTTCGGGGCGCAAGATCTGGGGCAGCCGGACAGAGTCCAACAGGTGGCCTTCGCGGGCTTCCTGGAGCCGGGCGCGGGGGAGGGGAACCGCTCCCTCCACAGGGCCGAGGCTGCTGCTTGGCGGGCGGGGGGGTGCATCTGAACATGGGTAAAGAAATACGCTCTCTGCTCTCAGGCCCGATTTGGGGTGAGTGTGTGAGGCATCCAAATGCCTCCTGTCGGAAAACAGCGGCCTCATTGTGTGCCTGACTGCGGTTTCAACTTGCAGGCAACTGAGGGGCCATTCAGCTGGGGCGCCGCGGACTTGGCTGATCCTCGGATGCGAGCCCGGCCTTCTTCGTGGCCCCTGTGGCGGGTATTCCAGTTCCCTAGGCTGGGCAGCGAGCCAGACCTCAGCGTTTTGCTCCTCTATATTCCCCCAAGGGGAGGGGGAGTTGCAGAAACACCCGGGCCAGGCACGAGTTTATTCTTCTTTACCTCTCTGCTGCACTTTTATCCTGAGACTCAGATGGAGGTATTGGGTTAAGTGCCTGGGAAGGGTGTGGACAGGTGGTGTGAGTGGGTTAGTATGAGGACAAGTCGTTTGAAAGCTGGACAGAAAGAGCAGGGACCGTGTATACCCCACCCACGGAGATGCACAAGGACAGAGGGCGGGGCAGCGCTTTGAGAAAGTTTCTTCTGAATGCACCATCCTTCCGGTAAGGTGAATGTGCAGAATACTCCCGAAAGCATGGCACTCCAAAGTGGCATCTTCCCTCATCAGCTGTGTGGCTTCCTCCCTCAGTTTGTTCATCTGTAGATTGGGGACAGTTATCTCTGCTCCTGGCAGAAGCCTCTCTGTCTGTAAAGGAGATACTTAAAGCTGGGTGGCAGGTTGGGAGATGGGGGAGCCGCTGTGGGGAGGTGTGTGGGGAGATGAGTTGTCTGGGGGTACCATGCGTAGGAGACACTCACTTTTCACTCAGATTTTGTCTTTGGAGGAGGTCGATTGGTTTTGAGGAGATAAATGGAGGCTTGGAGATGCTAAAGCTTTCCCAACACCCCCTTGGCACTGCCACTCCGCTGTCTGCCAGCGAGCTGTTTGTACTATGGAAATAAAGTGACGGACACTCAAAAGGCAAAAAGAACCCTCCACTGCTTGTGCCGGGTCCAGCAGTTTCTCCTTCAGGGGAGGCTGTAGGTACTACAGCAGTGTAGCCTTGCTGTTTCCACTCTGTAATTGCTACTGCGTCTTTCCAGCCCCCATTTATTGTCCCTTCCCAGGAGTTATCCTCCTCATTTCTCACTCTGGGACTCTGGCAGCAGATTGCCAAGGATTTGTAAGTAGAGTGAGCCCCTTGATTTGTAGAGGGCGCTGGTTGATTTCACAGGGCCAGCCTGCGTGGCTGCCCAGAAGCCTGACTCCTGGAGGTTTCTTATTAGGAGGGGAGCCAGGAGCTGGGGCATCAAGAAGAGGGATGGGCAGCAAGGTGTTGTGTATAACAGAGGTTGGAAAGAGAGATCCATGGACAGATGTACAGAAACCAAGAAACAGAAAAGGAAGAGGCAGAGAGACACACAGAGGCAGAACAAGGAAGGAATCGGGGAGAGACAGACATAGACAGAGGCGAAACCAGAGACGGAAAGAGAGAAGGAAGATACAGGGTGGGTAGGGCAAAGCTGAAGAGGAGTGAGGAGTGAGAGAAGTGGGAATAAGGAAAAAGAAGGAAAAGATATCCAAAGGAAAGAATGTAAGCAAAGAAAGCCTAAGGAGAAAGGAATGGGAACCAGGTAAAGAAGCCAGGTGGGGTGGAGAGGAAGGGTATTGAAGTTTTAGAAACCACACTGCCATTCCAAGGAAGTTGACATAATCCACATCCTTAAGTAGCCAGCCCTGGGTTAGTGTTTGTTTCTCTGGGGAGTCGTGCATTATGTGAAATTGAACACCCGCTTGGAACCCAGCTGCATTGGAGATGACAAGAGCATAAGAAATTTAGATTTTTGGTAAACACGCAGATGTACAAGTTCATTTGCCCTCAGTGGTTTTTTTTTTTTTTTTTTTTCTGGGTAAACACAGGGCTGGAGAATTGAGGGGCAGAGGGCTGTATCATGCATAGCATTTGCCACTGATTCTCTAAACTCTGCTTAAAGGAGAGTCTCTTGGTACCTTCTGAGAAAAGCACAGTACTGGACGTGCTTCCCCACGGGGTTTGATCCAGTAGGGACAGGAATGTGCTAATTTAATGAGTACCCCGTTGATTCTAAAGCAGGGTGTTCCTGAATCACACTTTGATAAACATGCTATAGGTGGTGTAACACCCTTCTCTAATTTGTCCCCATGTTTCCTCTTAAGAGACACAGTTTAATGCCTCACTCTGGTATCCTGCTCTCCCCTGAGAAGCTTTTTTCTTGTGAGTTTCTCTTGATAAAAGACAAGCCTAAGGATTGCTCAGCCAGGGTTACCTTCCCCTGAACCTCATTAATCACAGTAGCTCCAGGGGACAGCAGACAGCTCTTCTGCTTGACCTTGTCAGGGGTGTTCACAACCAACAGGTATCGGACACTCGGCGGGGCTCCGTCCTGGACAGGCTTTGTGCACTGTGTACTTAAAACTCAGAAAAATCTATGCCATCGGCACTGTTACTGTTGTCAGCATTTTATAGTTGAGGAAACTGAGACTTAAAGAAATTATTACTTTTCCCTGTGAAGTTGTCTGTGACCCAGCAACTGGGAAGCAGCAGTGAGGAAATGTGACCTGGATTTGGTCGACTCCAGGGTTTAAGACCCTGATGCTGGGAAAGATTGAGGGCAGGAGGAGATGGGGACGACAGAGGATGAGATGGTTGGATGGCATGACTGACTCAACGGATGTGAGTTTGAGTAAGCTCTGGGAGTTGGTGATGGACAGGGAGGCCTGGTGTGCTGCGATTCACAGGGTTGCAAAGAGTCGGACACGACTGAGTGACTGAACTGAACCAGGGTTCAAGGTCCTAATGACATACTGTGCTGTCTGCTAATCCCAGTACTCCATTCTAGACTGATGGAATCAAAGATCTCAGAGATCTTTCCCAGGCACTCTCTCTCCCCACCTTATCAATTGAGGAAATTGAGAAGCAGCTTAAGAACTGTGAAGAGACTTGCCAGAGACCCTACAACCAGTTGGTGTCAGAACGGGGACCTGCCGTGCTATCTTGAGTCTCAGTCCAGCCTTCTCGGCACTACACCAGTGGTTGTTGCATTTGGCTGATCCTTGAGGTCAAATGAACATTTAATCAAAATGCAAGTACCCAGACCCTACTAGAGGCTTACTGAATCAAAAGCTTTGGGAAGAGAGCCCAGAAATCTGTATTTTTAGTCCCTGCCTCCACTCTGCATCTGCCTAGTACTGTTTGCCCCAGTTATTCTCTAGCTCTTGGCGTCTGACGCCGTGGATCCCTTTCAAACAGCTTCGGGAGGAGAACTCCAAGCCCCTCCCGCTTCTAGCAAAACACACACAAAGTAGTATACTCTCTGCCTGCTGCAGCCCACGCTGACGTACCACGGATAGGGGAACAAGCTGGTCATCTAGAGGCAACTTTGAGAGGTGTAGCCATCACAGTGATGTTTGTTAGATTTGGTTTTTCCTGTGCCAAGTGGAAAGTGTTTAAGGAAGCATCAAATGCTGCTTCAGTGCATCAGTGTCAGTATTTGTAGTAATACTTGACACAAAATGACACGGTGAGCCAGGCCAATGTGCTGCTATGTCAGAGTGTCAAGCCCTGTCTCCCAATTTAGTGGATCTAGCTGTGGGATTAAAAAAAACTGCTTTCCTTCCCTTTATTATCATGCTTTTGACTCCTCTGGGATATGTCAGTGCCTCCTTTTGCAGGTAACAAGTTGCCATCACACCCACGCTCTTTCTAGCACACTTAAATTGTTTTCTCGGTAACCTCAACATCTTTTCCCTTCTGTTTCATTGAAAAGTGGCCAAAGGTGCCAGACATCTTGTCCAGCAAACTGTTTTGTCATCTTTCCCTTTTCAGGTCCAAATTTATTTTTTGAATCTGTTGCTTTTAACCCTGACCTCTTATTCAAGGATGGTAATTCAGCTGAGGTAGAACTGATAAGCAGTTATGTGATACATGTGTTATAAATAACTGCAGCCGTTTGTGAATGGGATGCAAACTGAGGAGAACTTACACTCTTAGACTCACAGTGTCTCCACCTTTAATAAGCTAGGAATATTTTGACTACTTCAAGGGGCAAAGCTGCTTTTCGGCCATGGCTGGTAGAAGTACAAGGTGGACAGAAACACTGAATGGTTAAGACTTGGGCTTTGAGTGCAGACCACTGGAGGTTAAACCCTGCCTACACCTTGCTGGTTGTTATAACCTTGGCCTGGTTATTGAAAATTGCCCATGTCTCCATTTCTTCATCTGGATGTTGAAGATGATAAAAGGTGTCCTCTCTATGTATGCTGCCAGGACTTGGTCAGTGACTGAAGTGCTGAGCTCAGTGTCTGGCATATGGTAACGACTCATCTGTTACCTAGTGTTTACTAAACAGATGTCACGTGGATAAAACTGATATCAAACAAGTTAAGCAACTTGCCCAGGTCACCCAGATCTTAAGTGCTAGACGCCAACTTGCAACTCAGATCTGTCCTTTTAAGTTCTCCTGACTTACTGTTACATTGATATGAGTTACTGTTCTTTCCTTAAACGTTAAGACAGAGTATTGCATATGAAACATACTCTGGTTTATATTTTAATTAAATCCATTAGTAGAGTGTCAGAGCTGTTCTAGTGAGGATCTTTTGAATTTGGGGGGATAATTTTTAGGTGGTTAAATCTCCTCCAAATAGTTGCTTTTGATTTCCCAGCAGTTGGGAAGAGTTTTCATGGATCCATCCCCTTCTGCTTTTGGTTGAATAACTTCTACCTGTTTTAAAAGTCTCATTGTAGATACTGTTTGGGAAAATCTCCACTTGACTCTTCAAGTGTTAGTTGCTCAGTCGTGTCCAACTCTTTACGACCCTATAGGACTATAGCCTGCCAGATTCCTCTGTCCACAGAATTCTTCAGTCAAGAATGCTAGAGTGGTTGCCATCTCCTCCTCCAAGGGATCTTCTCGACCCAGGGATTGAACCCAGGTCTCGTGCATTGCAGGAGGAATCTTTACCTGCTAAGCCACCAGGGAAGCTGACTCTTCAAGGGCTGAATTAAATGTCTTAATAATATGTTCCTTCACTTACATTGTAATATGTACCCATTTGCTTCTTTATATCTGCTACTCAGTCTGTATATGTTTCTTGAGATCACAGTCATGGTCTTAATTGAAGTTATATCCACAGTGCCTAGGACAGTATATGACATATAGAAAACTTACAAAATATTTTTGAAAGTCTAATTGAAACTTTGAGCTAATTCTAGATGTTCCAGAAAAAGTGGTCATTGTCCTTAAATTCTAAAAGGAAAACATCCAAATGTTGGAATTGAAAACCTTGCTATATAATGTGTCCCCATAGGCTTTAAGTTCTTTAGATGGGAGAGGAATGTTATGGTATCAGTAGTTGTTGATTAACTATGTTGGTAGCTTTGGGCAAGTTCCATCGTGATGCTGCTTAAGATGTAATTAGAAGGGACATTCTGATTTATAAGTTAATGTGATTATATCTGTACATTTAATTAGTTTCTCAGAAAGGCACTTTTGTTCCTCAGCCTAAATGTTTTAAAAATTAATAGGCTCCTGGAGTTAGAACCAAAGTTAGAGATAATCTAGTTCTACCAGCTTGTACGAGAGACAAGAAAACTGAGATTCAGAGAAGGAAAGAGATTTGCCTGAAGTTAACCAGCAAGTTAGTGCCAGAGGCAATGTGAGAGCCAGTCTTGCTTGCTCAAGACTCTTTTCTTTCTTTAATTTTTATTAGAGTATAGTTGATTTACAATGTTGTGTTAGTTGCAGGTGTATAGTGAAGTAAATCAGTTATAAATATATTCACCTTTTTAGCAGCTTTTTCATAAAAGCTATTATAGAGTAGTGAGTCGAGGTGCTTGTGCTATACAGTAGGTCCTTATTATGTATCCGTTTAATAGTCGTACCTGTATTGCCCAGGAATCGTAATGCACACCTAAGAGTGATGAGCACATCAGTGGTGAGCACTTGTTTGAAGGCATGCTTGCAAGTCTTCTGCATGTATATAGCCTGAACTTTGCAAAATTTCAAGATAAAGCTCATACTGAGGAGGAGGAAAGCAGGACTAAATGATTTGCTGCCAGGGCAAATCCCAAGTGTCAGAGATGTTTGTGGAAGAGCATCCTGGCAGGCCCTGCACTGGTAAAGTCTTGTGGGTTTCTAGGATCCCCAGTCTGCTTTCCAAACAAGGAAATATGACCTGACAGGGATCTTCCTTTGATGTTCTCAAGGGTGATATTTCAAGGAGACATGGAAGATGTATGGAAGTTCATTGCCAAGCCCCTGGCACAGGGGGGTTGACTGAAGAGCAGTTCAGATCACTCTTCCTTCCTTGTTAGTACTCTTGTTTTTTAAAAGATGGGACGCAGTCACCTTAGGACCCTTCTCTCTACCTCTGGGGTGCCTTGGAGTCTGACTAAATAGACCAGCCTGACTATATCCTCAGACACAGAAATGTGTGCCGTGTACTCTGACGTTGTTAACACACAGTCTTTTATCACATGGTGTCAGTATTATGGAGACAGTTAAGACACAGATCATTGGTGCGATGTATTGTGGATGATCCTTTGGAAACATTATAATTAGTGCTGACAAGGCAGTAGAAATATCTCAACACAGCACCTTCTCTGACTCCCAAAAGGCTTGCTAAGTCAACCCAAAGTAACAAGACTTTGATTATTCAAGGAGAGAAGGCACAGTTAAGAATTCTCTTTGCCCCTCAACTGTAGTCATTCTGAGATGATTGGTGCTGTATTTTGTGTTTTTTTGTTGGGGGATAATTGATTTACAATATTGTATTGATTTCTGTCCTACAGCAGCGTGAATCAGCCACAGCTGTACATATGTTCCCCACCTCCTGAGCTCCTCTCCCCTCTCCCACCCCCTCCCACTCCTCTAGGTTCATACAGAGCACTGGGTTGGGTTCCCTGAGTCACATAGCAAATCTCCTCTTGCTATCTATTTTACATTTGAGTGACGTAAGCCAGAAAAAGAAAGACAAATATTGTGTATTAATGCATGGGTGTGGGATCTAGAAAGATGGTACTGGTGAACCTATTTGCAGGGCAGCTATATGGTGTTTTTGCTTTGCTGTCTGGTGGCTGGGTGCAGGGAGAGGTGCCTCTTTTTGTAGCCTTAGCACCAGGATGAGTTGCTCCCTTCTCTAGCCTGTCTGGGTGCTTGCAGTTCCTCTACATGAAATAGTTTGGGATTTTCCATGGTCTTCTATTAAAATGCAAAACTCCCTAGGTAGATATCAGTTACTGCTTTAGCTGTATAGACCTAACATTCCACCCTATAGTTTTCGTTTTATGGAACCATTTTGACAAGTATTAAGGCCTACCAGCACACCAGTTACTACTTCTCTTGATGCTGCTAATGTTTGCGTTTATTAAGGACCTAGGGGAATGGCTACCCACTCCAGTATTCTTGCCTGGAGAATGCCATGGACAGAGGAGCCTGGCAGGCTACTGTCCATAGTGTATCAGAGAGTCAGACATGACTGAGTGACTAACTCTTACACTATTTGTAGTTGAAAGGCTCTGTGGAGGAGCAGGATCAGTGATGAGGGCCCTGTGGCGCTCTTCTGTGAACCTTTACAGACTTTTTGACCAAATGACTGGGGATAAGATCCTGGGGGACAGAAGAAGCATTGATGCCAACTTGGGTGCCTTTTCCTCCTATACATATTTCTCTCTAGACCACTTCCCCCTTCACAACCCAGAGGACATTTAAAGGCAGTACTGCAAGCACCAATGAAAGTCTGGTTTTCCCATGTTCATGTGCAAAGCCCCCTATTCTAGAAACTCTGATGATTGTTGGGCTGGGGGCAGAATTTTTTAAAATGGTGAATTTTAATTTTTTAACACTGCATATGAGTAGTAAAAATCTGAACTGTACAAATTGGTAAGAAATAAGCATTCTTTCTTCCCTGATCCCAGTTCCTCCTTTCCTAGTACAAGCATGTGTCCAGAGTCTCCTGTTTTTTCTTTGCTATATGTAGGAACAAAAAGCATGTGTTTTTTCTCTTTCACATATATAACATGTATGCTATACCTTTTTTCTTTTGATTTAAATCGTACATCATAGTGATAGTTAACATAAGTTTATATTGAGCTACTGGGATTTATTTAGCTGTAGTAAAGTGTAGTGACTGAGAAAGTGCACAGCTAACCTGACAAGTGTGTGTGTGGGTGTGAGTGTGTGTGAGTGAGAGAGAGAGAGAGAGAATGGGGAAGGGAAGAAGGACGTGTGGGGCTTTTTGTACCATGTAACTACCAGCAGTTATTTGTTGAAGACCTATTTTCCATGGGATCCTGGGAAAGCAGGGGAAGTAAAGACATTGCTTTTGTTCCTGAAGAATCCAGAGACATCATTTATTTACTCCAAACAGTTCGAGAATGATAAACAATTGTGTGTTACTGAGACTTAAGCCAGATGCTGTCTAGGAGGTATCTGCTATGAGATCATTCCCTGCAAAAAGGAGAGTTTGTACAAAGGCCCTGGAGTGGGACTCTGAGTGTCACAGTCAAGAACCAGCAGGGAAGCTAGTGGTGCTTGAAGTAGAGGACTACAGTGAAACATGTTGATTCCAAAGAAAAAGCTGCTGTAAGGCTAATGTACAGGCGTGTAACAGAAATAAAATATTCCATCTAACCTGCCTCAGCTAGGTTTCTATAGAAGGTTTAAAGAAGGCTGTGTGACTATTTCCAAGGTATGAGATAATAGATTGTACTTTCAGAGTCCAGGATTTTTCAGCATAATGCTCCTGCCTATTATCCTAGCGAGTTTGAAGGAAACATAAAAATATACCCAGGAAACAGGTGTTCAATGAAGGAACACAGACTTGAACAAATGAACTAACTAGAAAGTGAACTCACTAGTTTGGTTTGTGAAAAATAGTGGAAGAGACAGGCAACTCCATCCTGGTTGGAAGGCAGGAAGTTTCTGAATGAAGCAGGTTTTAAGTTATCACCTGGGATATGCCATACCAGCCAAAGTGGGGAGGACATTTTACTTCATCCTCAAAATTACAGGTTTTTTCCTTTTTAAAATCAGTTGTTTGGGTGGCAGTAGAATGAAATTAAACAGCACAGAGGATTACAAGCAGCCAATCCCACCCTCCCCTATACTACCTTAATGAAGGTTTTGTGTGATTGTCTCAGTGTTACTGGCACTAACTCAAAGAAATAGAGGTTGTATCAAAATGCTTGAAATGTATTAGTATTGTTTTGAATGACACATTTTTAACAAGAAATGTATCTCTTAACGCCTAGCTTTTTATTTGTATACATCACAGGGAAAAGAGTTATAAAGGACCACTTGATTTTGAGAAAATATTTATGTTGGATGCTTTCTATGTGTTTATTTCTCTTAAGAAAAAAATAGCAATGAAAAACATTGTCAGTCCGGGTGAGTTCTTTTTCAGATGCAAGATCACTCACACTGAAATCCTTTTTGTACTCAAATTGTGCCTGTCAGTCTTAAAAGAGGGCAGTCAGGATAATATGATAAACTGGCCCCTGTGTTCAATCTTAGCTCATCAGGGCTGCACCAGAATTGACATTTTTGTACAGTATGGCTTGATGCTCTGATTACAAATTGGTCCTGAGTAGCTAGACTCTTTGTAATTTTATTCACTAAGGGATTGTGCTTGTATCATTAGGTCTGTTTTGATTTTGAAACCTGGAGGAGGAAATATACTTCTGGTCCCCTTTCTTGTTTAAGCCAGTGTGTGAGTGAGATTCATATGGAAACAAATGTAACTTATTGTATGCAAAAATAAGAGTTTCATCTTCCTTCAAGGCAGTGATGATAGCATTTCTCTTCCCATTTCTTCTCTTCCTTCCCTTTTTGCAAAAGCAGCTGAAATTGTAGTTTTATGAAGGATATTAAGTATTTATTATTTCTCATTGTTGATTTTACTTGTGATAAGTGGATGAATTATTTTGGAAAAGAGTAGATCTCTAATTGTAGATCTTTCGGGCTTGTTGTCAAGAATTCTATTTTTAATACAGTTGTATGAATTTTTTACACAATAAAATTACTGAGTATTTTTTGATCAAGAACCTTTTGTGCTTGGGGTCTTGGGAGAATAAAAGACAAGTAAAAACAATGCTTTCTGTCCTTGGAAAACCTGGAGATGGCATGTATTTACCCAGAGCAGACTGAGAGTGTTAAACTATTGTACATAATTAAGAGTTAAATTGGACGTTATGGACAGTGAATCCACTAGGATTCAGAGAAGGAAGTGATTAGCTAGGAGCAACATAATTGGGTGACATTTCCAACATGTCATCAGAGAACCACCATGTAATAGACAAGTGGACAGTATTAAATGATATTATTACACACCCTGAACTCTTAGAGCAATAAACTAAAAATGATTATTTTATACTGTCACTTGATATAGGCTACTTCAAAGGCTATAAAGCATCTAGATCATGTATAAACCTAGATTTCAATGTTTTACTAGGCTCGGATCAAGCAAGGGAAATCTCTAGCCCTCCATGTACCCAACAAACCTTGAACTGAACCCCCAGTGACAAATACTGAGTAAGGAACAAGTAAGAAAGACCAGAATTATTCTGCATGTGAAACTCATAGCTCTGTTTCTGAGGATCAGCCTTGAGTAAGTCAGTTGTAAACTAGAAGGTAAGGAATCTGAACCTGGCTCCCAAATAATATTAGGACCTGGAAGGAAGGGGACCAAGTGGTTCTAGGTTGGTAGCCTCCCTCGTCTTCTAGCGAGAGCATCCGCCATTCTTCTTTAGAGAAAAGCATACCCTATTTGGGACTACAGGAGCCCCACAGGGAAGATTAAAAAAAAAGTGATCCCACAATCAAAGGTGGTAGAAATATACAAGAAAACCAGCCATTATCAGTGAGAATATCAGAAGGGAGACAAAACAGAAAACACACTTAATTCCCTGAGATTTTTGAGTATTTGAATGATCACATATAGAATTTAAAAATTTGGTATGACTCTTTAAAAGAATAAAAGGAAATTATATGGGCATGCATATCATCAATCTAATTAGAAACATCAATTTTATGAGACATCTCAAAGGTTTACAGATCCTTTATTTTGTTCTTCAAAAGACATATAGAGATAAGCTATGAACCAAAGTATTTTTTTTTAAAAAAACATGTAAATGATGAAAAGTTATGACTAGAATATATAAAAAGCTATCATTAAAGAAGAAAAAGATAAACAGCCTAATGGAAAAATGGGCAAAGGGCTTCAATAGGAGTTACCCTGAGAAGAAACATATAACCAGTATACATATGAAGAATTATGTGACCTCTTAGTAGAGAGACTTCACTGAAATCTCATTTATATTTGCTAGGTTAGAATAGATAAGGAAGTCTGAAAACATGAAATGTTGGAGAGAACTCTAATACACTGATTTGGGGAATGCAATCATTTAGAAATATCCTGTGGCATTTGCTTGTGACTTTAAACATTGGTCTACTTTATGACTCAGCAATTCCGCTCCTAATGTATATCTCCTCCAGGTATTTTGTATGTGTGTCACAGTTGACACATACCAGAATATTCATCAAAGCACTGTTTATAATAGCAAGAAAATGGAAATAACCAAAATCTCCATTAGCAGGAGAATGAATAAATAAGTTGTGAAATATTAATGCAGTGGGTTATATGGCAGAGAAGATGAGTGAGTTATGACTATATACACTAACCTGGAGATGAATATAAAAATATCGAATATAATTATATTATTTATGGTATATCACCTATAGCAACTTTCTGTGTTTTCTTCAAGGAACACTAAAGTTATTTTTTATTTTTTTAAAGGAAAGAAATATGAACAAAGTTCAGGATATGGATGATAGTGGTTTCTTCCTGGGGGCAGGCAACTGAATGGAATAGGAAGAGGATGTGGTAAATGGAGTCCTGAGATGTCCACCTTTTGGAAGCAAAGGGTTTAGGGGTTTTGCTGACCTTTATCTGTAAAAGTGTGGCTCCTGGAATTGACTTTCAGAAGAGGGACTCTCACTGCTTAGCTGGGTTTGGGAAGCTTTTGTACTAGTGCAAAACTGCCACTGATCTATTTGTATGGGTTTTAAACCCTCTGATAGTGGCTGCAGAACAACTGGTCTTCCTTGGAGAGTAGGGACCTTTTATGGGTGCTTATGAACTCAGTGTTGTTATTTCCATTTTAAAGAGGAGATGGTTAACTATTTGCTTATGAGTTGCCAGCTACAAAGAGCTAGAGCTGGGATTTGAACCCCAGCCTTTTGGCTTTACAGTTTACCATCAATATAAGGTAGTTATTCCTGAATTATAGCACTTGTCATATTACATGTTAGAAGGTTATAAGATTATAATAAGATAATCTTTATTGGAAGCCTTAGAGTATTTTTCCCTAGCCTATTAATGTTACTCCCTATCTCCCTGTCTTGATAAAGTAGCACCATTTGTGCAGATCAGAAGCCCAGAATTATCCTTGACACTTCTAAACATTTCACCCTATCTCTAGTCAACCAGACTCTTAACATCCCTAAACAGTTTTATAGCCTGACCATTAGTCTTCGTCTCTACTTGGTTGCCTGAAGAACCTTTAAAAACAGGCAAATCTGATTCTGATATTTTTGGCCACCACAATGAACATTTTTTTTATTATTTTCATTTGACCTTAGGGTAGGAGTCATATCCTTTTTCCCCCTGTTCACTGTATCTCACACCACCTGCCACCCCTCACTGGTTATGCTGATCTTCCTCCCCACCCCAGTCTCTTGCTTCTTCCTGCCACAGGGCCTTTTCATGTGCTGAGTGAAGATTTGAACCATCTGACTGTATTACTGACTGCCCTCCCCTGTTAAGTTCATTCACTAACTCCCAAGTCATAGCCTCAACATTCTTGAGGGTTTCAGCTCTTGGACTGGCTCTTTCTCTTTCCTCAAAACTACTGGTCAGAAGTCTTGATGATTACAATCTCTGTTATAGAAAATTTCCTCATTATCCTGATCATTCTCCTCCTTCAGAGAATCTTGTTCTCCATCCTACTTTATCTGACTGCTACCTTAGCTATGCCTTATGCTTATGGTTCTCAAATTTTGGTGTGCATCACAGTCACCTTGGAGACTTTTTATTTATTTACTTAAGATATTTATTGATTTACTTATTTGGCTTCATTGAGTCGTAGTTGCACCATGCAGAACCTTCATGGCCTCAAATGGGATCTTTTGTTGTCGAATGGGGCCTTCTCTAGTTGTGGCATGTGGGCTCTGGACCTCCTGGGCTTTGTAGTTGTGGTGTGTGGGCTTTGTTGCTCTGTGGCATGTGGGATCTTAGTTCCCTGCACTGCAAGGCAGATTCTTAACTACTGGATCACCGGCAAAGCCTCAGGGACTTTTTAAAATAGAGTCCTGGATTCTCCACCACAGAGTAATGACTTGTAAATCTGAGGTGGGCTGGAGAATTTGCTTTTCTAACAAGTTCAGAGTGATCCTACTGCTGCAGATCTGAGGGCCACACTTTGGGAACCTCAGTGCTGCAGCTTGGCCTCTGCAACAACTGCACCACATCTGTGATCTGAATTTTAAGCATCTCACTGAGTGCCATATTCTAACTCTTTAGCTCAGTCTTTTACTTTTAGTATCTTCCCTTCAATGATTCTTTGACAACCCCAATCTCTAATCGGATGTAAGAAAAAAAACAGAGCTTTGTAATTATCCAATGCATGGATGTGTGCAACAGTTAGGATGAGTCATTCAGGAGTGGTATCATTTTCTCTGGGTCTTGAAACTTGAAATTTGTGGAAATTTCCATAGAGTCCCACCTTCTTTTTCACACACACACACAAATACAAACACTGGTCTAATTTTTTTAAAGAGTAGTTTCTAAGCTCTTGTAGGTGAAGTGTTATATGGTACATTTAAAATATATTAAATTGATAAACTTAATCTCAAGGATAAATGTGTTGGACACACACACCCAATTCACAGGTAGATGTTTAATATTTTTCATCAGACCTTATGTAATTTCAGCTGTGTTCTTTCAAAATATAGGTATTTCAAATATTCATCTGTTTTTAAGATAATATTGAAACCATATTATTCTACCTTGAAATGAATAAACAAACTATCCTGTGTGTTTGGTGATAATATTTTACCTTTGCAAGTGCTTCAGTATTGCTTGCAGAAATGATTTCACATCATCCTTAAATCAGCCTTATGAGATGTTCTCAAAAAACATTGTTTCCTGATTAGAAAAAAAGAGGATCAGAGAGTTCAAGCAACTTGTCCAAGGACACAGAATCATGGTAAACAGATATGGACCTTCTGTCTCAACCCTGAGTGTTCTTTCCATTCGAGTTAGAGAATCTTGATGGTTGAAGAAACTGGAGTGGTCATTTAATTCAGGAGTCCCGAGGAGATATAAAAGCAAATGGTGTCAGCCACAGAGTAGGACAGTTCAATTCAGTTCAGTCGCTCAGTCATGTCCAACTCTTTGTGACTCCATGGACTGCAGCACGCCAGGCTTCCCTGTCCATCACCAGCTTCTGGAGCTTACTCAAACTCACACCCATCTAGTCACGATGCCATCCAACCATCTCATCCTGTCATCTCCTCCTTCTGCCTTCAGTCTTCCCCAGCATCAGGGTCTTTTCCAGTGAGTCAGTTCTTTGCATCAGGTGGCCAAAGTATTGAAGTTTCAGCTTCAGCATCAGTCCTTCCAATGAATATTCAGGACTGATTTCCTTTAGGATGTACTGGTTGGATCTCCTTGCAGTCCAAGGGACTCTCAAGAGTCTTCTCCAACACCACAGGTCAAATGCATCAATTCTTCAGTCCTCAGCTTTCTTTATAGTCCAACTTTCACATCCATCCATACATGACTACTGGAAAAGTCATAGCTTTGACTAGATGGACCTTTGTTGGCAAAGTGATGTCTCTGCTTTTTAATATGCTGTCTAGGTTGGTCATAACTTTTCTTCCAAGGAGCACGTGTCTTTTAATTTCATGACTATAGTTACCATCTGCAGTTATTTTGGAGCCCCCCAAAAATAAAGTCTGTCACTGTTTCCACTGTTTCCCCATTTATTTGTCATGAAGTGATGGGACCAGATGCCATGATCTTAGTTTTCTGAATGTTGTTTTAAGTCAACAAGAGTAGGGTAGAAACTGTCCAAATCAGACTCCAGCTGATTGTCACTGTGTGGCAACTATTCCCATATCTTCTGATTTTAAACTTAATGTGGTTGGTTGTATTATTGGTCATCTCATTGTTCTTTGGTTACTTCTCCTGTGCCTCTTCATACTAAATATGTTCTTGATTCCACAGGGAATCATTGCACACATTTGAAGACAATATCCATGTTTCTCTCAAACCTCCCACTCCCTAATCTTCACGGTTTAAACATTCGTTGTCTTTGAACTATTCATCCTAGGTCATGATTATAGGCTTTATAAGCCTAGCTATCTTATTCTACATGTCTCTCAATCTGTTTAGTTTCTCCTGACTAGAGTATCATGTTCCATGGTCTGTGTTTAGTTGCTCAGTCATGTCCAACTCTCTGCAACCTCATGGACTGTAGCCCTCCAGGCTTCTCCTTCCATGGGGATTCTTCAGGCAAGAATACTGGAGTGGGTTGCCATGCCCTCCTCCAGGGGATCTTCCCTACCCAGGGATCGAACACAGGTCTCCCACATTGCAGGCAGATTCTTTTACCATCTGAGCCACCAGGAAGTGTTATATTCCATGGTAGCATCTCATACACAAGAACTAAAATTAAATTTTGGTATAATGTTACAATATCATTCAAGTGTCAGTACTTTTTTGAGACTCTGTTTGGAATAAGGTGATACAAAATGTAGCTCGTGTCACAAATGTTAAATTTAAATTCATTCTTCAAAGTGGCTTCAGCTGATGAAGGTCAAGAATGATAAGTGCCCAGCCATTAAGAAAGACTTGCCATACTTCTTTTTTTAATTTATTTTTAACTGGAGGATACTGGCCTTACAATGTTGCATTGGTTTCTGCCATACAGCAGTGTGAATCAGCCATAATTGTACTTATAGCTTCTCCTTCTTGAACCTCTCTCCCACCCCCACCCCATCCCACCCTTCTAGGTTGTTTCAGAGCACTAGGTTGAGCTCCCTGTGTCATATCGCAACTTAGCACTAGCTATATATTTTACATATGGTAATATACATGTTTCAATGCTACTCTCGCAATTCTTTACCAGCTGAGCTACCAGGGAAGCCCTTACTAGAAACCTACTGTGTACCAAGTACTGTTTTAGAATACAGATGAAACACACAGAAATCCCTTGCATTCCTATACACTAACAATGAAAAAACAGAAAGAGAAATTAAGGAAACAATACCATTCACCATTGCAACAAAAAGAATAAAATACTTAGGAGTACATCTACCTAAAGAAACAAAAGACCTATACATAGAAAACTATAAAACACTGATGAAAGAAATCAAAGAGGACACAAACAGATGGAGAAACATACTGTGTTCATGGATTGGAAGAATCAATATTGTCAAAATGGCTATTCTACCCAAAGCGATCTATAGATTCAATGCAATCCCTATCAAGCTACCAACGGTATTTTTCACAGAACTAGAACAAATAATTTCACAATTTGTATGGAAATACAAAAAACCTCGAATAGCCAAAGTAATCTTGAGAAAGAAGAATGGAACTGGAGGAATCAACCTGCCTGACTTCAGACTCTACTACAAAACCACAGTCATCAAGACAGTGTGGTACTGGCACAAAGACAGAAATATAGACCAATGGAACAGAATAGAAAGCCCAGAGATAAATCCACGAACCTATGGACACCTTATCTTTGACAAAGGAGGCAAGGATATACAATGTAAAAAAGACAACCTCTTTAACAAGTGGTGCTGGGAAAACTGGTCAACCACTTGTAAAAGAATGAAACTAGAACACTTTCTAACACCATACACAAAAATAAACTCAAAATGGATTAAAGATCTAAATGTAAGACCAGAAACTATAAAACTCCTAGAGGACAACATAGGCAAAACACTCTCCGACATAAATCACAGCAGGATCCTCTATGACCCACCTCCCAGAATATTGGAAATAAAAGCAAAAATAAACACATGGGACCTAATGAAACTTAAAAGCTTTTGCACAACAAAGGAAACTATAAGTAAGGTGAAAAGACAGCCCTCAGATTGGGAGAAAATAATAGCAAATGAAGCAACAGACAAAGGATTAATCTCAAAAATATACAAGCAACTCCTGCAGCTCAATTCCAGAAAAATAAATGACCCAATCAAAAAATGGGCCAAAGAACTAAACAGACATTTCTCCAAAGAAGACATACAGATGGCTAACAAACACATGAAAAGATGCTCAACATCACTCATTATCAGAGAAATGCAAATCAAAACCACAATGAGGTACCATTACACGCCAGTCAGGATGGCTGCTATCTAAAAGTCTACAAGCAATAAATGCTGGAGAGGGTGTGGAGAAAAGGGAACCCTCTTACACTGTTGGTGGGAATGCAAACTAGTACAGCCACTATGGAAAACAGTGTGGAGATTTCTTAAAAAACTGGAAATAGAACTGCCATATGACCCAGCAATCCCACTTCTGGGCATACACACTGAGGAAACCAGATCTGAAAGAGACACGTGCACCCCAATGTTCATCGCAGCACTGTTTATAATAGCCAGGACATGGAAGCAACCTAGATGCCCATCAGCAGATGAATGGATAAGGAAGCTGTGGTACATATACACCATGGAATATTACTCAGCCATTAAAAAGAATTCATTTGAATCAGTTCTAATGAGATGGATGAAACTGGAGCCCATTATACAGAGTGAAGTAAGCCAGAAAGATAAAGATCATTACAGCATACTAACACATATATATGGAATTTAGAAAGATGGTAATGATAACCCTATATGCAAAACAGAAAAAGAGACACAGATGTACAGAACAGACTTTTGGACTCTGTGGGAGAAGGTGAGGGTGGGATGTTTCGAGAGAACAGCATATATATTATCTATGGTGAAACAGATCACCAGCCCAGGTGGGATGCATGAGACAGGTGCTCAGGCCAGGTGCACTGGGAGGACCCAGGGGAATCGGGTTGGGGGGGGAGGTGGGAGGGGGGATTGGGATGGGGAATACATGTAACTCCATGGCTGATTCATGTCAATGTATGACAAAACCCACTGCAATGTTGTGAAGTAATTAGCCTCCAACTAATAAAAATAATTGAAAAAAAAAATAAAATATTTTTCCTTCTCTAAAAAAAAAAAAAAAAATACAGATGAACGTGATAATGCCTGTAGAACTCAGTAAGGGTAAAATTCAATAATTCAAATAAGTGATAGATGTTACCATCATTGTTATTAATTGTTACTAGTACACTTAATATGTCACTTAGTCCTTACTACTCCTTAAGAAGTCATTATTATTGCCATTTTATGAAGGAGGAAATTAAGACTTAGATTAAGTTCTGGGATTAAGTAGCTTGGAAGGATCAGAGCATGGGAACTGGTCAAACACTGAAACACTTGCTGCTCCTTCTCCCTTGTACTATTTTAAAACACTTGCAATCTAAGATGAGCCTGGAATCCAGGTGTAAGTCTTTGTTCCTTCTAAAAATTGTCACATTATTTCTCTGTTGTATGATTACACAGTGGATTTCATTTTGAACTCATGCAGAAATACATGTTTAACCTTGCTTGCATTTATTTGTGGTATGGACCCAGGTCTGTTTGGATCATTTTGAAACTTAAGAATTTCATTCAGTGCATTAAACATGAGATATTCAGACATTTGACAAGCACAACTGACTTCTAGGATTTTTTCTTAGTTAGAGGAAGCAAACAAACAGAGCCTTGGACACACTCTGAGAGATGCTTTCATCTCTTTAACTTACCCAATTTTATATCAATCATGAATTGAAGTTCTTTGTATATGATGGATTGACCTGGTATGTGCCTACTACCCTAATCTTATCATCATCTATCTCACACTTTTTTCCATCTTGTTCATAACTTTATAAAGAAAAATTTTAGTGGATTCTTTATCCAAACTATATATTCCACAATTATGAATTCTATTACTCAGCTAGGCTAGTAAGCTTATTTGAATTCAGGTGAATTTGGCATGAATTGTTTTTGTTGAACCTGTAATGACTTTAGTTAACACTGCCTTTTGATATTGATTCATTCTTGTTGGTTTGAGAGAAATATATTTCTTCTCACTTAAAGATTCTAAAATGATTTCAATTTTTAAGCTAATATTGAGAAGGAGAAGAGTCCTAGAAACCTAAAAAGCAAGTAATAAAGCAAATCTTAATTGTTACAATTAGAATCTGGGTACTAGTAACAATTTTGTGTAATTGATTGCCTTCAGAATGAATGTACAGATGTACTGCAAATATAAAAGATATTTTTACACAATTTGAATAAATAATAGTTTTGGCGTGGGAGGATTGTTCAAAGGATACACAGAAAGTTAATACATTACTCATTCCTTAGCATCTTTTACCCCCAAGGGCAGAGAGTTTATTTAACAGAGACCAGATCAGCATATTCCACATCTAATTTTCCTATATCTGCTAGATAGTAAATGGAAACCACCCTGGAGAAATACATGAAAAGCTGCATTTAATTTGGGAGGAAAAAATAACTGGTGTTTGTCCCTTTTAATTAGCGTGTGAAGAACCACATTTCTCTAAATATTCCCTTCCTAAAATATATTTATAGAATAGTGTCTTAAGATGACAGTTTTCTTGAAGAATCAGAACTTCCAAAACTTTCATACTTTACAAAACAGATTTTAAAAAGACATTGCACTTAATAATTTGTGAGCAGTTAGGGAGCTTTCACTATGTGATAGCAAACACTGAATGGCTGGTGGATTGATTTTAGCCCTTGGTCAAAGTGACATATGAGTCGGAGCTTCTGTGTGTGTGTGTTTGAAGTTGATTGTCCTTTAGGTGGGGTGTGTGCTCACTCATTTGTGACAGCCCTTACATTTCCAGGCTACTGTGTACATTCACTGTTCCTGACTGGCTTCTGCAAGTATTTGGGTTTGTAACCTCTGAGGTAAAAAGTAGAAGGATGATCTTGTGAACAGTGTAAAAAAATTTAGACAAGATGATTACACCTCCATGGAATAACTACAAAACCTCTTTAGCTCTATATTTAGGAGTTACACCTTTTCTTTCTTTCTTTCTTTTCTTTTCTTTTTTTTTAGCCAAATGTGATTTGTTGATTATTTTAGATCTGCTTAGCACTTTTGTGTGTAAATAGAAGTTCAAAGTATTTTGATTAAATATATACAAAATTAGAAAATAGATATACTTATGTGTAATGATGATGACGATAAGAGATTGCAAAAGGCATAGTTTTAGGGGAGTGGATAGTAAAAATATTTGCCATCAGGAGTTCAACAGTCTTGGACTTGACAGACTATCAATGGTGTTAGTGCATGTGTTTTTTATAGTCTTTGATCTATGTACTTGAGTACCCTAACAGATTCTGTCTCTAAGTTACCATGGAACTTTGAAATAGCAGTATTTATTTGTGGTACAGATTTGATATCAAAGCTCTAAAATTTTAAAAAAAGAACATTCTTTTGCTCAACCAAGAGCCAAGGTTCCACTGTTCTTCATGATACATTGTTAACTGAGTGCCATATTTTAAGGCATTACTAACTTTATTTATTTTGTAACCTCTCCAGAGACAGTCTGGGATAATACAAGTACTTTGAAGCCAAATCTATGGCCAGCCTTTTGATCCTGAGTGGGTCACTGAGATCTCTGAGACTTTGATTTCTGCCTGCTTAATGAGTCTGAGATTCCCTCCTGAGATTTTGCAAGGATTAAATGAGATAATGTATATATCAATAATATCTATATCTGCATACTCATTGAAAGGACTGATGATGAAGCTGAAGCTTCAGTCCTTTGTCTACCTGATGTGAAGAGCCAACTCATTGGAAAAAACCCTGATGCTGGGAAAGATTGAAGGCAGGAGAAGGGGGTGACACAGGATGAGATGGTTAGATAGCATCACTGACTCAATGGACATGAGTTTGAGCAAACTCTGGGAGATGGTGAAGGACAGGGAAGCCTGGTGTGCTGCAGTCCATGGAGTCACAAAGAGTCGGACATGAATTAGCGACTGAACAACAATAATATCTATAATAATAATAACAAAATTATTTAGCATTGACAAAGCACTATTCTCTCACTTTCCTCCATCTCATAGCCAAAACTATGGTCTAAATGACCATTCATGTCTTATTAGCAGAACACAGTATCCATTTAACTGTCCTCCCCAGCCCCTTTCATTGTACATTCTCACATGGCTTGCAGCTGAAGTGAAATTTTCAAAAAGCAAATATGATCTCACGAGTCTTTGCTAATGCCTTTCAAATGCTCTCCATCACTCCTAGAACATGGTCTACAAGTTTCTGCCTGGTGTGGCCCCTGCTGCTGCTTTGCCTCATCGTGGTCCTGCTGCCCATAGCTCCCGTCAGTCAAGGCATCCTGACCTGCTTGGCGATTTCTTACATGTGCACTTACATTCTTTTGCTCAGCTGTCTCCTCCCTCATGGGACCCTTACACAAGCCAGTCTTTCTGCTCAGGGTTTTTTTTCTCCTGTTCCCAGCTGCTTAATACTTATTTCATATTTCTTAATATGAATAATACTTAATACATATTTCATATCTCTGTTCCTCTACCGCTATTTCCCATTCTTCCTGATACCTGCCCCCTCCCCTTCCCCAGCCAGGCCTGATTCCTCCCACCCTCAATCTCACGTACCATAGTACCATATATGTCTCCTTCAAAACACTTAATGCAGTTATAATTTTATATTTCTTTGTATGACTATTTGATTGTTTACTGGTTATTTATTGTATTGTATGGTTGTTTAATAGGTACCTTATCTGCTACAGTAAAAGCCCTATGAGGTCAAGGACTAGGTCTGTATCCCCGGGACCTAGTAGATGCCCTGAGATATCAGACCCTCCATCTGTATTTGCTGAATGAATTAATTTTTGAGAATCAGGGAGAGCTTATGCTCCTCCCATGGAATCCTTACAATGATACTGTGACATGATTTTTATTTTTCTCTTTCTTATGGAAGAGAAAAATAAGGCTCAGAGTGTTCTTACAGAGTGTTTGCTTAAGATTGCAGAGTATTCATCGAGGTGCTATAGTTTGTATTCAGGTTACTTCACATCTAAATCCTGTGTTCTTAACCTCTAGGCTTTGCTGTCTCTTAAAAAATTGAGTATAAGTGTGCAAGGTGTGTTGCTCTCCTCATGGTTAGAAATTGGCTCATCTTAACTTGCTCTGTTTTATTTATTTGCCAAATTACTGGGTTGTATCCAAACTTTCTGTAGCTCATGATCAACCATTTATTGAATGCTAAGAAGGATCAGGCATGCTGCTGTAAGGAAGTCAAAGTTTAGGAGTGAAATAGCTATACAAACAATTCCTCTTGCATTGTACACAGAATTCTTTCTCATTGCAAAGCGTACAGAAGGCTGTGGGAATCTACCAGAAAGTCTACTTTGTTCTGACTGAAAGCAGCAGTTGATGAGAGGCTTCACTGAGGGAGTCATTTCCCGGTAGACTGTGAGGCCCTCAATACCAAGGGCCTTGTTTCCCTTTGTGAACTCATTTCTCCATTGTGGGGGGATATGGCTCCCAGGTAAGCATCTGTGTAAGCGCTCTCCTATGCCTTCGATTTAATTGACAAATATGTACAATGCAGGGATTACTGTTGGGAGCCAGACATCCCAGTTTACTGCCTCCCCTCCCATCCCCAAGTGTGTGCTTTTTGGCACATGTCACGCTTAAAATTGCTTTGAATGGACATGTTTTTAGGCAGAAATTCACCCAAAATACCCACCACTTTGCCATACTCCCCGTCATTCCCTTGTTGACTTGCTCTGATTTGACTCACTTGTTGATCCTACCTCCTTGACCCCTTTTGAGTTTACAGACCATGTATGGAATACCAGGGAAACATACTTGAAATAGGAAGCCAGTGTCATATTCTAGAAAGGGAACTGAGCTAGCATTTGGAGTCCTCTGAATTTGCTCTTGACCTGATAAAGACCTGTGATCTTGAGGGCTTCGCTATCTTTCCTCATCTATTAATTGAGAATAATAATCCCTGCTCTGACTCCCTCACAGAGATATTGTGCAAATCAAATGAGATGATGCACATGATAGTATTTGGTAAATGGAGACATGTTGTTCAAGGAGAAAGGACTGTAATTAAGAGGCAGAGAGCAAGCTGCTCAGGAACAGCCTGCCCTATAATTTCTGACCCCTGCCACCAGAAAGGGAGGACCAATTAAAATGGCCAGAGAGCTACAGAGTCATGATACACAGGCATGAAGGGAGAAGAGCCCTGCTTCCTATCCCCAGCATGGAGGAGTGGGGAAATTACGATTACCATTTTAATGGCGTCTCAGAGAACTATGCATTAATTACACAAATAATTACATTACAGTGTATTGCATTGGTCTGCAGTTATATGTTATGGCATCAATTATGAAGTGGAACATAAACCTCCCTATCTTTAAACCACTTCACAGTGTTGAGAAACTTTGTTCAGTAGTGAGCTCTAGTTTTTTTCAACAGACGAAAGAGAGGAAATGTAGTTTTCCTAGCCTTAATTTATAACTGAAAGTATTGATAATGCGTTTCATTTCATACGACTTAATTTCATGCTTAGTAGTAGTTGCAGAGTTGTCTGGTGACGATTTATGCATCTGTAATTATTTCTAACCTCTATTTATAATTCTGCCTCAACTTTCTGTGCTTGATGGCTTTCTTGATGCAATTTTTGGCTTCACGTCTGTGCAGTTTTGCAGCCATGAACACTGGGTAGGATCCAGAAAAGTAAGTGACGGACAGCTGCCTGTTTCTGAGCTATGATGAGAAGGCTTATTAACCTTTGTCTCTTCACGTGGAGAGGCCACCAGCGTGCAAGAGACCCTCCACCCCATTGCAACATCCCCCCACAACTCGGTGCCCTTTCTTCATGATTCACCATGAGATCTTATCATAGCTCACAGAGAAATGTTATTAACTTTAATTTGCCAAAATTGAGTGCTCTATGAGACATTGAATCAAGCTGCTTTCTCCTCACTGGTAAACACATTTATTAAAACAAAAAAGATTAGTAACTTACTGTGCCATACCTGGCTGATTCACATAAACAATGAAAATAACATTCTCATAACCTAGGACACAATGTTTTATTTCTGTTTGTTTGTACTGTTCTGAGACCTATGGTATGAGACTAATAGAACCATCAGACCTCTCAAGTCTAACATCATAAAACAATTTATTGGGGAGTCATTTACTTTGTGGGAAACACATACTCTTGGCCTTTAGTGTAAAACAGGAGATCATCTAGCATGTTGTCACAACTGAGGATTTTCCATCTAATGCAGAGTGATGGGTACATTCAAAAGGACTGCTTCTTAGGATTCTTTCTTTTATGGTAAGAATTGCATTGTGCTTCTGAATGTAACTGCCTCCGTTTTCTCATCTATAAAATGGGGGAAGCGACACAAGAGCAAGCTGATCTCACATAAAACAACCCTGGTCAATCCTAGATCAGCATGCCGAAGTGTGAGTGGATTGAGGGACTTCCCTGAGAAATGTAGGGGCTTAACTGCAGGACAGTGGCTCAGACACACATTAGCTGCTTGGAAGTTCAGAAGGAGGGGAAGGTTTAAGTTCTATTTGTAACGAGACTTATTTTCATTATAGAAAGCTCTCTGTCTTGTTAGATGACAATTTTAAAAGATTCCCCACTTCCCATGTGCTCACTCTTTCCTCACAAGCAAAAATTACTGTGATGTTGGTCAGTCAAAGAGATGTTTTTCCTTAATTGTCACATGCAGCCTGGTGACCATCAACCATTGCTCCTAGGGATTGAATTGCTGTAGTGAGTCTGTGCAGTTATGTTTCTGAAGAACTGAGCATGATCCCTGGCACATAGTTAAGTATCAATAAGCATTGACTATTGTTTTTGTCATTGTTTCCCAGCCGTAGTTGCAACTGTATGTGACTGGAATTAATATGTAAACATTACTGGTTGATGAGAAATGCAGAACATTAAAGCGACGCCTTATTAATATTAACCACTTCCTTGAGCAGCTGTCCAAGGAACGGCATTCACCTTCACCTCAAATGGGAACTCTGAGGTTGACATGGGTTGTACACAGTGGTATGGGTAAGGTGTCGGCTGCATAGATATGGCATCAAAGTGGCCCCTCCTCAAAGCATCCTTAAAGCATCTCAGACCTCAGTTCTGTTTCTGAGGTAAATGCCAAAGTTGGATGTGTGTTTTGTCAGTCATTCTGCACAGGAAGTGTTGCTTGACCCCATGTCTGTCTGTCATACTTGGACCACAGGCTGAGATGGAGGACTCTCTGCAGGGATGGGCAGGAAGCTGGCACTTGGCTCCTCACTGGGGCTTCTGCCTTGAAATTGTATATTCTGTCTCAGTTTCTGAGCAGGGTGGTAGCAGCCATGCTGGGCAGGGAGATGAGAAACCTAGGTTGACATTTAAGTAACAAGAGACAGAGATTATAGAATTAGGCAAGGCTCAGAGCGTGGAAGGCTCAGGACTTATCTTGTCTATAATAACAACTACCTAGTATTTATTGAGTTCGCAGCCACCACACTAAGTGATTTTCATATATTATAACTTAGTTAATTCTTGGCAGTAGCCCTGCAAATTAAGCAATATTTTACCTATTTTCATTTGCTCTATATATGCTAAAGATTTTGTGTATATCACCTCATTTAATTTTTATAACTTTCCGTTAGGGCTGGTAATATTATATTTGGAAATGGAAAGTCTGAACCTTAAAGAGCTTAAATGATTTGTTCAGTCACAATTAGTTATTAAGCAGCAGAGCTGAGTGCTGAGTCCAAGTGTCTCTGAGACCAAAAGGCAAACACCCAACTACAACTCTCTCCTATCTCATCTCTCATTTTGTGTGGTTGAGACTAGAGGCTTTAAGGAACATGCCTTGGGATGTTGGTGGGCCTTCCTCAGGATCAAAATTCTTTTTATTTTCTCAAACTTACTTTGTGGACTTGCATGGCCTGCCGAGCCTATTCAGCTATGGCCTGGTATGCATCTGATCCTAATTTGGCTCATACTGGAAGTGAACATCTTGAAGTTCCCCATTGTTATTCAGTTGCTCAGTTCTGTCAGACTCTGCAAACTCATGGACTACAGCACCCCAGGCTTCCCTGTCCTTCACTATCTCTTGGAATTTGCTCAAACTCATGTCCATTGAGTCAGTGATACCATCCAACCATCTCAACCTCTGTCACCCCTTTTCCTTTCAATCTTTCCCAGCATAAGAGTCCTTTTCAGTGACTCAGCTCTTCGTATCAGGTGGCCAAAGGAAAAAGCTTCAGCTTCAGCATCAGCCCTTTCATTGACTATTCAGGGACTCTCAAGAGTTTTCTCCAGCAGAAGTTCCCTGTAGTGTTTATTTTTACTCTGAGTTATCAACAGAGCCAGGATATAACCACCATGATAGAATGACTTCCCTGAATGTTAGCCAGTTCTACAGATGTGTGCCTACTCCTATTTTTACTATTTTCTCAAACTATTGGGAGGAGGACAGTATGTATAAAAGTTGTTGATGATTGAAGTCATTAAGAATTTTGTCATGCTACATGAGTGAAATTTGCAAAATGATAATTTGCAAGTGTAGTTTCTCATTTGACATAGCCTAGGCTGATCTTGATTTTTTCCCACCCCTCTTTGTGGATATGATCACTTGTGAAAGACTAAAAGCCTTCTATTTTTTATGCCTTTGTTGTCTTCATGGAAGCTGGTGGTCAGTTGACTGTAATATTTATCCTATGGTTGAAAAACTTTCCAAGATTTGAAGAAGGCTCCAAATTGTCCAAAACTTTCTGGTACTGAATTTGCATTAGACGATTTAGACATTAACCTTGGTTGAGCAAATGTTTTCAGTTTCATAGCCAAGGGGCTGAAATTAATATTTTAGTTTTGTGTAATACAGAACGTTACTGTGTTACAAGTGAATTACATCACCTCTCCTTTCTCCTGTCTCCTGCCCCTTTGCCTCTCTACTGCTCTTTTTTTTTTTTTTCCCAATTTGAACAGTTATAAAAGAGGCATCTACTGCTTATTTATTACACTCCTCTTTCATCTTCTTCCTTCCAGAATGTAACACATTCTTCACAGATTATAAGATTGCAGAATAATCATAACCATTTGTATTTATTATTTAAGACTTTCTGGAAATCTGTAGTATTAGTACTTAGGACTTGTAGACAGAGGTTATGTTGACAAGGGTGCCATCCTCTCTGAATCCATATGACAGCAGTGTACATATTTCATTGATAAGAGCAATTATGGTGAGATTTTCACTCTTAGGAAGTAAATGACTAAATGTATTATTGATTAGCAAAATGCTGTAATTTAGCACACATCCTTTTCTTTCTCATCCTCACCTGGACCCAATGGAGAAGTCATCTGGCTTCAATTTCTCCCTCTGTTTGACCTATAGACCTTAGTTGCATCAGTTACTGCTCAGCTGTTATCAGTTCATTGGGTCATATGGCTTTTAAGCCCTTGGCTCTGCTACCAGGACACAGGGCTTTCCCATGAGGTAACTCTTGTCCTGTCTCTGCACATAAATTTCGTCAGCCTGCCTTATATCAAAGCCCCTTCTGGGAACTGATGCACAAAGCATTTTCATCATCTCATCATCACCTTCTTTACCATCATCACCATCACCATCATCATGTCACTAATTATGGAGCCCTTACTATGTGTCACATGTTCTGCTAAGTATCTTTCCTGTCTCACGTCATTCTAGAAGGCAAGTATTATTATCCCTACTTCACAAATGAGACATCTGCGTGTCAGGAAAGTGAAATTATTTGAAAAAGTCCATATAGTCACTACATGGCTGAACTAGATTGGAATGCTTGTTCTATGTGGTTCTGAAACCTATGCCAAGCATCACTCTGCAATTACACTATTCATCCTCTTCCTGACTCCCCCTGTCCCTTTCCCAGGTATAGCTAGACTTGTTGGGGAGGGAAATAGCAAATACAAGACAAGACAATTGTGGACAAGTGCTGTCTAGCTCAAGTTGGCCAGGTCACATCTGGATTTTAGGTTACCCATCTGAAAAAAAACACATCTGAATGAAATGATGTTCCTTCCAGTAAACATTTCTCTAATTTTTTCTGACCTCTCTGCTGATTACTATGGAAAACAACAAAAACTTTGATTTTCATAAAACTGCTGTCTGATAAGGATAACAGTATGATCTATGGTGCTTTACATTTTACAGTGTACCTTTGCATATTTTAATAATAATAATGACAACTACAGATATCAGCTAGTAAGCAATCTCCATGTGCCAGGCCCTCATTTAATCTTTATGGCAGCACTAAAAGTTTGTCTTTACCTATATCACTCATCAAAACATTACCTGTGTATCATAATACATTTCACTGTATTATAGCATTCCTTCCAATACTTAGTTTTCTTTATTTCTCTTATTTCCAATTTTGCAGCAACAGTGTGTGTTTACTTAGGAAAAAGGAGTACTTTGAGTAGGTGAATTAGATCCTTGTTGTCAAGAACACAGCAAAAGCCGAAAGACGTTGTCGCTTTGTACTTTCTCCTTTCTGCGCCTTCCTGCAGACACTGTTGGTAGAGGAGCTGGAGTGGCAGCCTGGACCTGGGCAACTGCTGCTGAAAGATAATGTGCTGAGAGTAGAAATCTCTCCTGTAACTGAGTGATCCTTCGCATTCGTTTCAGAACAGTGTAATTGATTCTTGTTCTTTCCCTTTTGTTTTCTTGTCATTTAATTCTTCAATTAAACTCTCTTGTTATTTGGATTAAAATCATTGTCACCTACCCCAAGTTTTGATCATCTTGCTCTTTGAAGGCTTGATAGTACTGAACTTTCTAATCTCAGGGCTGAAGGAATTATTGTCAACCTGATGATGTCTTAGAATAGTGATTCTCAACCAGGGAGGCTGGCTTCTTAGAGGATGTGTTATCAGAACCTTGAAGTAGAAGGTGGGAGGGAAGAGGGCCTGCTAATTGATGGAAAAGGCATATTCAGTATTCTAAAATAAGAAATGAAAATCAATGAATATTGTTTTGTGAACCAAGCTGTATAGAGTTAAGCTTTATAAAATCTTGATTGCTAGGGTATAAAAGTCAGGAACTACCAACAGATGAATGTTCCTCTTTCTAGATCAGAGTTTCAGTCTATAATGTGATGGGCTATGTTCAAGAGAAATGTACCGGGTTGGTCTCAGAAGCATCATTTGTAATAGCAAAACCAAGAGGAATTGGAACAGAACTAAAGACCCATCAGATGGAGAGTAGCTGAATAAAGGAATGGGGTAGGGTGGGTATTATTGAGTCATTGATGTGGATGAGCAGATGAACTGATACTGGAAGGTCTCCAACACACATTTTAAATTAAAACAACTGCAACAACATGGAAGGCACAATGGATAATATGATCCCTTTAGTATGAAAACAGCCCTAAACTCTATAAAAGCTGTAATCACCTTCCACTTTCTTTCTTTCCCTCTCCTTCAATTAGGAACCTCTGTCTTACTCTCCCCCATGCTATGTCTGTACACAGGATTTTTTCTTTTCCTGAAAAGATACATAAGAACTAGGCTAGAAGGGTCACCTTTGGGAAGAGAAACTACAGGGAGGGAAACTTAAAAAATTACACTTTGTTCTTTTTATACTTTTCAAAATTGCCTAACCCAGCAACTAATCATTAATTCTACAAATGCTTGTTGAATGGCTACTCTACATCAGGCAATATAATACTTTCTACAAGAATGGCAAGATTCCAAGTTTCAGTAAGCTCAATCTGATGAGGAAACAGTAGTAGGAAAATGGAAAGACAATTCCAGAGAGTTCTAAGAGTTAAGAAGAATCAACAGGTCATTGGCTGACGACCAACAGGCAGAAGATTGCATTAGATAGTATAGTATTGCATTAGATAGTATATAGTAAAGCTCTTGCCCTTTAAATGTTCCATAAAGTGAAGAAAACAAAACAAAATAAAATACCCAAATGGAATGCCTCTCAACAAGTTCAACTTTGCAAGTCCACTGTGACTCAACTGATGTATCCTGGGATTGGCTGGGAAGCTATGGGTTTGCAAGTTGAAAGTTGTGCTCAGGATTGCTCTGTATTTGTCCATTCTGAGGCTCAGGCTGAGGGCACAGCAGCTTCTCAGCAAGGCTCTCTTTGTGACCAGTCACTGGAGCGGAAAGGGCCAGGTGAAGCTGTGCAAGGCCATTGAAGGCTTTTGCTTGCAGCATGTCTGCTGATATCCCATTGGCCAAAGCAAGTCCAATGGCCAAGCCCATGACAGTGGATTAGGAAATGGCAACCCACTCCAGTGTTCTTTCCTGGGAAATCTCATGGACGTAGGATCCTGGTGGGCTACAGTCCATGGGTTCACAAAGAGAGGTTGAGACGTGCCTGAGCACAGCACACAGCAGCTGCTGGAGGGGAAAGAGGTAAACAGGAGAGAAGAAGTCAAAAGGCAACATGCTCCTTTCTCAGTAGCAGATGGTCCATTGACAGCAAGGCTGTGGCTGGTGGAAGAAGAAGGGAAGAGGCTGTCCATTTGAGAAAGATTAAGGTGTGTGTTTGTCTGCTAAGACTAGACTTTCAGAACTGATAATGAGTCTAATGATAAAGTTCTCTAAGAATGATCGCCCATGTCATTGCACAGCTTACATTTTTATCTAGGGTAGCACTTTAGCTAAACCACAAAACATATTTTAGGGGCAGTGGTATTCAAACATAAACTTGCTTTTATGATTATACCTTTTGAATCTTGTCCAACCTACCAGTTATATTAACACTTATTAAATTAAAAGATAGCAATCAAAGTGTTGTGTTAAGGGTTTTATAGATATTCTGTCATTCCCAAGAATACTATAATTACTATTACTCCATTTTATAGATGAGCACATTGAAAGCAAGGGGGGTTAAGTGATTGCCTAAAGTCACAGAATAATAAATGTCAACACTGGGGTTCAAGTTCAGTCCAGCCCGTCTGACTCCAGAGTCTGTGCTCTACATGGATCTGATTTCTTTACCTCCAAGGAGAGCCTCTGATGTGTGTGGGGAGTGAACACACTCAGCCCATCCTCCAGGCCAAGCAGGCCCAGCTTCTTCAGCCGCCTCTTGCATGGCATGGTTTCAGCCTTTCTTTATCCTACTCATTCTCCTGACCTTGTTCCCATTAGTCACATGTGGCCCCTGTGCATGTGTGAATGCTCAGAATTATGTTTGATGACTTGTGTGACTTAGACTCTGCAATACTAACCATCAGCAGTGCCCTGGAAGTAGGCGAGGCCTCCTGAATGCAGTTTCTGCAGGATCTCATTGCCTGCTTTGACACTCACCAGAGTGGCTGAGGAGACCCTCCCTGCAGGAGCCTGTGGAAGGCATATCAACTGCCTCTTAAGGTCAGTCTCCAGTTCCGTGAATTTTATGAGATGCAGTGAGAATTTGATGGTGGCAGGGTATTAAAAATACAACAGCAGCAGCTCTATTTCCCCCAAAACTTTCTACTCATACTGAAAATAGTTTTGCTCTTGAGCATTCACTCATTTATTCACTTGTCAGTGCATTCATTCACACAACGAGTACTTGTCGAGGGTCTGTCTTGGCATTAGGTCATGAGATACTATAATGGATAAGAGGAGTTCCCTGTCCTTGGGGAGCTCAGAATCTAGACTGGGAAGTGGGTAAGTAAATCAGTTGTCAAGCTCTGGTGGAAATAGTACTAAATCCAGGTGTGAACCAAACGCCTTGAGAACACCCGGAAGTGAGTAACTGAGAGTGTTCAGGAATGTCGGACTGTGTTAGTCATGGTGGTGTGTGTAAATTAGAAAACTTGTCGCAGGGCAGCAGTGGAGGCACAGACATAGAGAACAGACTTGTGGACACAGTGCGTGAAGGAGAGGGTGGGATGAATTGAGAGGGCAGCATGGAAACATATACATTACGTATATACATACGTATACATACGTAAAACAGATAGCCACAGGGAATTGGCGGTGCGCACAGGGAGCCAGGCCTAGTGCTCTGTGACACCTGGGAGGGTGGGATGGGGTGGGAGATGATGGGTAGGAGGTTCAAGAGGGAAGGCACATGGATATACATGTAAATCCATAGCTGATTCATGTCAATGTATGACAAAAACCACTACAATATTGTAAAGTAATTAGCCTCCAACTAATAAAAATAAATGAAAAAAAAAAAAAGATATACCTGTGACTGATTCATGTTGACATGTGGCAGAAACCAGCACAATATTGTAAAGCAATTATCCTCCAATAAAAATTTAAAAAACACACAAACAGACCCCAAACTGTGAGAATCCCTCCTTTCAAGTTTTGCCCTTATTTGACAGAAAATATTTTTTTATCTTCTGAAGGGCTAGGGTGGGGGTGAATGCTCTCTCTTTGGTGCATAAAGATCTTTTTGACCTTGAAGTAAATCATTGCAGGAATTCATCTTCATTTGCATGCTATCCTTTTATGAAGAGAGGTTTGAGTTGCTGAGTTAGAGAATCTGTTTCTGGTGCCCTTCTTAGCCTGGCTGATCCTCCTATTGTGTTTTCTGGAAAGGTTGACTCATTTAATACTTCTGCCACATGCTTGCAGAAATAACCAAAAAGTTGCCCAAAGATCTGTATTCAAGGGTGCTCATTGAGGTATTACTTATAATGACAACAACTGAAAATATCCTAAATACCCATCGATAGGGGACTGATTAAATTCATTATGGAACATGCTGCAGTGTAATACCAAACTGTCCTTTAAAGAGATTAATAAGATCTATATATATTAATCAGGAAGTGTTAATGATACCTAAAGTAAAAATTAAGAAGCTTATAGAACTGCTTATATAATATTATACTGTATTTTTAATGTTCGTTAACATATGCATAAAAATTCTGTGGGAATGTATTCCAAACTGAACAGAGGCTATTGTGGAGGATGGAGTATAGGGGATTTCACTTTCTCATCAAAGCACATCTGTATTTTGTGCATTTTAAGTTATTTGTATAAACAGCCAAAAAACTAAAGGTATTTTCCAAGAAAGAAAGGGAGTGTTTGGAAGGGAGACTTGCATAGCGGAAGGAGAACATAGCTGCAGGTAATAACTCATGCGGTCTGGTTTTTCTATTTTGTTTTATATGGTAGCCAGGGTTAAACCCATCATCTTCCTTTCCCAATCCAAAGCCTTCTCTCTTCCCCGCATTCTGCAGTTTTAACGTTGGTGTATAAAAAATCTTCTTTTCCTTATTCTTTTGCCTTCCACATCTAACTAGTTGCAAAATGTCTTTCACACATTCTCATTCTTTCCTTTGACTCTTCTACTCTTTGGTAATGCATTGGCCTGGCCTACGGGCACTGCCCTCTTCCCAGTCTCCATCCATTATTTATTTTATTGGCAGCAGAGTAATCCTAAAACCCAGAGATAATAGTAAGTTTATATGAGTCCCCAATTCTCATGGGATAAATACAAATTTCCTTGTTTTACCCTCAAGACCCTGAATGATGTGGTCTTAGCAATTGTGTCCTTTTGTATAGCTGGTGAGAGATTTTTCATTCATGCAGTTTTGCTCTTTGACATTTTTGTTTGTAACCCTTGAATCTCTTTTTTTCTACTATGTAAATGCTTCATGTATACTATTTTATATTTTAGCTATGGTAGATACATGAGTCTCATTTTTCCACTCATTCATTCTCTGAATCTTAGGGTGACTTCTGTGTAGTAGGTGATGTACTAGGTACTGAAGACACAGCATGGACCAAAAATACCCCACCATATCCCTGCCTTCTCCCAGACTCAGACAAAGCCCAAGGAGACAAGCAAATAGAATAATCACAACATAGGAAAAGCTCTGGGAAGAGAAATAACATGAGACCAAGAAAGAAAATAATGGTGACAAAGGTAGGGTAGTAGGGGAAAAGGGGGGTAAGATTAGGAAAAATCTAGCTAAGGGGGTAACATTTATTTTAAGATTGTCCCGAAAGGCAGAAAGGAGCCAACCAGCCATGACTTGAGTGGGGGTGCAACATTCCATGCAGATGGAATATCAAGCAGGACTCTATTCATATACCTTGAGGCAAGAAAGTGCTAGTCTGTATAAGTATCTGAAAAAGGACTTTGCCTGGAAGAAAGAGATTGATGGAAAAAGTGGCAGAAGATGATGTTGGGAAAGTAGGAGTCTTCAAAGTCAGGCCTTTAAAGTCATGTAATGAGTTTGGTTTTTAGTCCAAGTGCAATGGCATGCTGTTGGAGCTTTTAAACAGCAGTGAGATTATCAATCCAGTTTATCCCTTCCCGCCTTGCCCTCAGCACTGGTCACAATGTCCTGCATATAACCGTTGCTGACCGAGTACTTGAGTACATATCGCATTATTGAGTGCGGTGTCTGTGATTGATTATAGAATTAGCCACACTTCAGCAGGGGATGGATTTAGTCGTCTTTTTCAGTTTTTATCCAGCAAGCTAGATAAGTTCATAAAAAGGTAACTTTCCTGGTAATCTATTTTCAGTTCATTAATCACATATAGAATATTGGCTCTGGTTTTTCTTTAAAAAACTTCAGTATTCTGGTACTTGAATTTTTATTTAAGTCCCAATTGAGAAGTTCTGTTTTTTTTTTTTTTCTTTACCAAAAGAAGTTTGAATTTTGAAATAAAAAATCATGGAGGTGCTGCTGTATTCTGAAGCACAGAATATATGTTTTTCAGTGGCTTAGAATATAGTGGACCATGGCACTTTGATGCCCAGGGATTTAAAAAACCCCATGTCCAAAGGCATCCAGTTAGTTAACACTCAGGTTTTCTGGACCCTTACTGCGCTCTGCCATGTTGCAATTTTTATTTAATGGAGAAATTTCTCTAGATTTTTCTGCAGTGCAGTGCAGTGATGATAAGCAGAATGTCTAATAAATACTTGCATCATGCTCTTAAAAAAAGCAGCTCAGTAAACTACTCATTTGATTTTTATGAAGAAATAATTGAGCAACTTGCTTCTGTTTACTTTTTAGTTAACAACATGCATTAGTTTGGAATCTTTTTGTTACAAGTGACAGAAACCAAATTCAAATATATTGGTATACATAGGTTAGCCATGAAAGATCTGACCTCAGGTACTGTTTGGACCAAGGAATAAAGAGGGAGGGGAGGGGGAATTCGTGAGGACAGAAGAGGAGGACGCTGTTTCCAGGAGTATGAAGGAGCGCTGGCAGACAAAATGGTAAGTATTGGCTATTCCATATTGTAAAGACCAGCTGTTTAGATTAGCAGTGATAATAAATCCAAAATCCATGCTTTATTTACATATTTTTTGTAGGTCCTCTTTTGAAGCAACTCTTCAAGTCTGTATTGGATTTTTTAGAAACAAGTGTTTTTCTGGGAGTCAAGTCTTCAAGATACCAAAATAGTAAGTTATTGACACTGGTTTTCTGAAGTGGCTGCATTGATGCATTGATTTCTTTAACAAAACATTTTAAATGTCTGTTATGTTCTAGGCATGAAACTAAGCATTCTGTATTCAGAGATGAGTAGAGTATAATTGGTCTCTCCCAGCAGAGACCTCCAGCTGCTTGGGGAGATAGATGTGTAAACAAATAACTGTAACATGGAATAATTGCTAATGAAACTCTATCCAAGATGGCAAGGGGTACAAAAAGCAGAGAGCTTGTCTAGGAGTTAGTTAAAGGAAACTTGGCTAAGGACATAACATTAGAATTGAGTCTTTAAGATTAACGACTTTCTAGGTCTTTGAGCTGGTGGATGGAAGAAGGATGCTACATTCAAGGGATCAGCATGTGCAAAGGCAAGCAGCAGGAAGACAGAGATATGACCAGGGCATATGATGTGGGTGGACAGTGATGGTGGTACAGGAGTATTGTTAGAATGAATATATGCTTGCCTCCTTATTCCAGAGTCTACTTTAAGAATTATGCATTTGGATGTTTTAGTTCTAGAATGCTTGATAAAAATTAGACTCACTCCTTTATATCTATGCCATAACTTTCAAGTTCTCAACTTATATTCAGAATTAATTTTCCTATAAAGTTAACATGTAAGAATGGTGACAATAAGAAACTTTTTTCCCAAAGAACTCTAGGATTTTACCTTTGAGATGGGTTTTAATGTTCCTCAAAATCCTGGATCACTTCAAGTTATTTTATGCTCTTGGATGGTTAGCTTTTCCACTTTATCAGGATTGTTGTGGTAGAAAGTTATTTTCACAATTTTAAGGCTGTTTCTACCCACCACTCAATGAACTCTCAATTGGAGGTCATCTGGAGTGCTTTGTAACATGCTTTCTCATTAGAAATCAGAGTGGAAACTGAAGAACAGGGGTCATTTGTCCTCTCTCTCTATTTTAGTTTCTTATGGCTTTTCTAAAGAATCACTATACATTTAGCAGATTAAACAGTACAGATTTACTCTCTTAAACTTCTAGAAGTCAGAAATCTGAATTCAGTTTCATTGGGCTAAACTCAAGATATGAGTAGGACTGGTTCCTTCCTGACGCTCAGAGGGGAGCATTTATTTACTTGCCTTTTTCAGCTTCTTGTGGCCTGCTGTGTTAGTTGTCTTATGGCCCTTTCCTCCATTCAAGACACATCCATCTAGTCTCTGCTTCCATTACCACGAGGTCTTCTCTTTAGACTCCTCCTGTGTGCTTCTTACCTATAATTATGTGCGGCCCACCAGGATAATCCAGGATAATCACCCTTAACTTGATTCACAGTTTCCAGAGATTAGGTCAAGGACATTTTTGGAGGCCAATATAGTTTATAAGTCTCCTCCCAACTATGGATCCTTTGATAGTATCCTCTCCTGGTGCCTTCTTGATCAAATTGATCAAAAAATGCCATGAGCATTTTTGTGGTTGGAGGTTTATATACATTTCTTTTTTCTAACTAAATGCTTTTGAATTTGCCATATAAAACAATGCAAACAAATTGAGTGCTCACAATTAAATATCATTGTATGAATTTTTTAAGCCTTGCTTGTCAATGAGAGTAATACTTAGCAGGAAGACACCTTAGTAACTTTAGAGAAAGAAAAGGTTTATTTCTAAAGAGTGATCTCCCACGATCTCCTGTGACACCTTATGTCACTTTATAGCTCCTTTTGGGCACCAGCTTTGTCTGCATTCAAGCCATTTTGAGTTGGTGGATGGAAGAAGGATGCTACATTCAAGGGACCAGCATGTGCAAAGGCAAGCAGCAGGAAGACAGTTGATATGACCAGGGCATATGATGTGTCTGATTTATCTTCTTAGTAGACTGTAAGCTTCTTGGGGGCAGAGCCCTTCACCAATATATCAGTGTATCTGATAGAGTACATGATGTAACTAAAATATAATTAGGTGCTCTTCATGAATTAACTTTTTTTTAATTCTCACAAAATGTGAGACAGAGGCTTAGAGAGGATCTATAACTCGTCTCAAATTGGACAGGTAATAAGATACAGTGCTGATATGCAAAGCCACTCTCACTCCTGCAACCATGCTTTTATCAACTCCATTATGCTCCTCTTTACTACTGCAGTAAAGTATGTGCTGAATGAATAATAATTATTGCTTTATAGATAGCACAGCACTTTCACATACATTGTCTCATTAGATCCCCATAAAAGAGGCAGGCAACTATCACCTGCTTCTCTGTTTTAGAGATGAGCAAACAGGCTCAGAATGGCCAAGTGTGCTCCTTCATTCACTCATTCAATCTTCATTCACTGTACAGACTTTCAGTGAACCTTCATGAGGTGCCAATCCTGGGCTAATCTTTGAGAAACAGTGGTAAACAGACAGAAGTCTCTTCCCTCATGAAGCTTATGGTGCCATGGGGAACAAAGCATTACCTTTGCCGTGACTGTTCCAAAGAAGTGAAATATTTTGTAGGAACAGATAGTAGGGGATGATGGAATCTGGGAAAGCACACAAAGTTTCTTTGACCAGGGAATTATTGATCAATGTACTTTTGAGTTCTATTAGGTTGGTGCAAAAGTAATTGCGGTTTCAGACCCTGAATTTTAAATCGTTATAACTAGGCTCAAACACATGTTTATTAATCAAAATAGGAACCATTACAATCAGCATATTTTTTCCAATGAGAAATAAGGTGGTTTATTCCTGTAGTGTAAAAATCTATGCTTTAGGATGATTCCATCAACTCTTGGAAGTTCTGCCTCCTGCTGGTTGTGGAAACATTTTCCCTGAAAAAAGTTGTCAAGATGATTGAAGAAGTGGTAGTTGATTGACAAGAAGTGAGGTGAATATGGCAGATCAGGCAAAACTTTGTAGCTCAATTCATTCAACTTTTGAAGGGTTGATTGTGCAATGTGTGGTCAGGCATTGTTATGGAGAAGAATTGGGCCCTTTCTGTTGACCAGTGCTGGCTGCAGGCATTGCAGTTTTCAATAGATCTTATCAATCTGCTGAACATGCTTCTTAGATGTAATGGTTTCGGCAGGATTCTGAAAGCTGTAGTGGATCAGACCAGCAGCAGACCACTGGTGACCATGACCCTTTTTGGTGCAAGTTTGACTTTGGGAAGTGCTTTGGAGCTTCTTCTTGATCCAACTACTGAGCTGGTTGTCTCTGGTTATCATATAAAATCCACTTTTCATCACATGTCACAGTCTGATCAAGAAATGGTTTGTTCACCATACACAAAAATAAACTCAAAATGGATTAAAGATCTAAATGTAAGACCAGAAACTATAAAACTCCTAGAGGAGAACATAGGCAAAACACTCTCCGACATGAATCACAGCAGGATCCTCTATGACCCACCTCCCAGAATATTGGAAATAAAAGCAAAAATAAACACATGGGACCTAATGAAACTTAAAAGCTTTTGCACAACAAAGGAAACTATAAGTAAGGTGAAAAGACAGCCCTCAGATTGGGAGAAAATAATAGCAAATGAAGCAACAGACAAAGGATTAATCTCAAAAATATACAAGCAACTCCTGCAGCTCAATTCCAGAAAAATAAATGACCCAATCAAAAAATGGGCCAAAGAACTAAACAGACATTTCTCCAAAGAAGACATACAGATGGCTAACAAACACATGAAAGGATGCTCAACATCACTCATTATCAGAGAAATGCAAATCAAAACCACAATGAGGTACCATTACACGCCAGTCAGGATGGCTGCTATCCAAAAGTCTACAAGCAATAAATGCTGGAGAGGGTGTGGAGAAAAGGGAACCCTCTTACACTGTTGGTGGAATGCAAACTAGTACAGCCGCTATGGAGAACAGTGTGGAGATTTCTTAAAAAACTGGAAATAGAACTGCCATATGACCCAGCAATACCACTCCTGGGCATACACACTGAGGAAACCAGATCTGAAAGAGACACGTGCACCCCAATGTTCATCGCAGCACTGTTTATAATAGCCAGGACATGGAAGCAACCTAGATGCCCATCAGCAGACGAATGGATAAGGAAGCTGTGGTACATATACACCATGGAATATTACTCAGCCATTAAAAAGAATTCATTTGAATCAGTTCTAATGAGATGGATGAAACTGGAGCCCATTATACAGAGTGAAGTAAGCCAGAAAGATAAAGACCAATACAGTATACTAACACATATATATGGAATTTAGAAAGATGGTAATGATAACCCTATATGCAAAACAGAAAAAGAGACACAGATGTACAGAACAGACTTTTGGACTCTGTGGGAGAAGGTGAGGGTGGGATGTTTCGAGAGAACAGCATGTATATTATCTATAGTGAAACAGATCACCAGCCCAGGTGGGATGCATGAGACAAGTGCTCGGGCCTGGTCCACTGGGAAGACCCAGAGGAATCGGGTGGAGACAGAGGTGGGAGAGGGGATCGGGATGGGGAATACATGTAACTCCATGGCTGATTCATGTCAATGTATGACAAAACCCACTGCAATGTTGTGAAGTAATTAGCCTCCAACTAATAAAAATAATTGAAAAAAAAAAAAAAAGAAAGAAATGGTTTGTTGTTATTGTGTAGAATGAGAGACGATACACTTCAAAACAATGAGTTTTTTTATTTTTAGTCTGCTCACGATGCACCCACTTATCGAACCTTTTCACCCTTCTGGTTTGCTTCAAATGCTGAATTTCATCAAAATTGAAAATGTGATCCATACATAGCCTTCTTCAGTTACTTTTGGTAGCACAGCTAGAAGTTCTTGTACAGCTTTCTCATTTGCTTTAGTGACTTCACCCAACAGCTGAAGGTTTTAGAATTTAAAGCAATGCTTGAAACCACCAAAGCTACCACTGCTGGGACTAACAGGAGCTTCTCATGCAGGACTTGGCAATTTCTGCTTAAGTTCTTTTTACATAGATTGTGCTTTCTCTTTTATTATGAGAAATATTCTTGATTTTTTTTTGCTGTTATTCAATCCATATGCACAATAATCTTTTTGTTTTTTATTTAGATTGTGTTTTTTTGAATTCACAGTACATTTTTTTTTTTAATTCACAGTTGTTTCAGATGTAGATATTTCTTTAATTTTCTTACATTTTCTGTGATGGTCTGCAGTGCCTTTGGCTCAGGAGAGCAACATGTTCTCTCATTTTAAAATTATTGAATCATAATTAGCATACAATATAATATTCATTTCAGGTGTACAACATAGTGATTTGGTATTACTACACATTGCAAAGTGATTGTCTCAGTAAGTCTAGTTACTATCACCATACAAACTTGTTAAAATGTTGACTATATTTCTTATTCTACACATTATATGCTCCATGACTTATTTATTTTACAACTCTAATAAGTTTGTGCTTCTTAAAAACCTTCACCGACTTGGTCCATCTCCTCACTCTACCTCCCTCTGGCAACTGCCATTTGTTCTCTGTATTTATGAGCCTGTTTCTCTTTTGTTTTGCTTTGATTGTTTTGAATTTTAGATTACACATATGAGTGAAATCATGTTATTTGTTTCAGAGTTATTCACTTAGCATAATGCACTTCAAGTCCATCCATTGTTATCACAAGTGGCAAGATTTTATTCCTTTTTAAGGCTGAGTCATATTCCATTTTATATATACGCACCACATCTTCTTTTTCCATTCATCTATCAGTGGACTTTTGGGTTGCTTCCATATCTTGACTATTGTGAATAATGCTGCAAGCACAAGAATGCATATACCTTTTTAATTTAGTGTTTCTTCTAATAAACACTTAGAAGTGAAATTACTAGATCATGTGGTAGTTCTATTTTTAGTTTTTTGAGAAAGCTCCATACTGTTTTCCCTAGTGGCTACACTAACTTACATTCTCACCAACAGTGCACAAGGGTTTCCTTTTTTCTACATCCTAACCAACACCTGTTGTTTCTTGTCTTTGTGATAATAGCCATCCTTACAGATGTTCAGTGATACCTCATTGTGATTTTGAGTTAAATTCCCCTGATGATTACTGATAGTGAACATCATTATGTGCCTCTTGGGCGTCAGTATAGCTTCTTTGAAAAAATTTCTGTTCAGTTCCTCTGGTTCATTCTTTAACAGAGTGGTTTTTTTATATTGAATATATGAATATTTTGTATCTTTTGAATATCAATCCCTTATTGGATATAACATTTGCAAATATCTTCTTCTATTCAGTAGGTTGCCTTTTTGTTTTTTGGAGGTTTACTTCACTGTGAAAAGTCTTTTTGGTTTGATGTAGCCCCATTTGTTTGTTTTTACTTTCATTTCACTTGCCTGAGGAGACAAATCCAAAAAAATCTAACTAAGACCAATGTCTGGAAGATTACTGCCTATGTTTTCTTCTAGGAGCTTTATGGTTTTCAATTCCATTCAATTCAGTTCAGTCACTCAGTTGTGTCCAACTGCAACCCCATGGACTGCACCACACCAGGCCTCCCTGTCCATCACCAACTCCCAGAGTTTACTCAAACTCATGTCCATTGAGTTGGTGATGCCATCCAACCATCTCATCCTCTGTCTTCATTCTTTCTGGAGTTAGTTCTCTACTGATCTCCAGCAGCATACTGAGCACCTACTGATCTGGGGAGTTCATCTTTCAGTGTCCTGTGTTTTTGCCTTTTCATACTGTTCATGGAGTTCTCAAGGCAAAAATACTGAAGTGATTTGCCATTCCCTTTTCCAGTGGACCATGTTTTGTCAGAACTCTCCATCATGACCCGTCCATCTTGGGTGGCCCTACACAACATGGCTCATAGTTTCATTAGTTTCATTGAGTTAAACAAGGCTGTGGTCCATGTGATCAGATTGGTTAGCTTTCTATGATTGTGGTTTTATGGTCTTAGGTCTTATATTTAAGTCTTTAATCCATTTTGAGTTTATTTTTGTATATAGTGTAAGAAAGGGGTCCAGTTTTGTTGTTTTGCAAGTAGCTCTCCAGTTTGCCAGAATCAGGTGTTGAAGAGACTGTCTTTTCCCTATTATAAATTCTTGCTTCCTTTGCCATACTTTATTTGGCCATATGAACGTGGGTTTATTTCTGGGGTCTCTATTCTATTCCATTGATCTGTGTGTCAGTTTTATGCTAGTACCATACTATCTTGATTACTGTAGCTTTCTAGTATAGTTCCAAGTCTGATGTCAGACCTCTAGCTTTGTTTTTCTTTTTTGTTTTGGTCATTCAGAGTCTTTTGTGGTTTCATACAAATTTTAGGATTATTTGTTCTAGTCTGTGAGAAAGGGCATTGCTGTTTTTGTAAGGATTGCATTCAATCTGTAGATTGCTTTGGGTAGTATGGACATTTTAATTATATTGATTCTTCCATTCCATGAACATGGTGTATGTTTATACTTATTTGTGTTGTCTTTCAGTTTATTTTCTTCAGTGTCTTAAGGTTTTCAGAATATGGGTCTTTCACTTCCCTAGTTAAGTTTATTCCTAGGTATTTATTATTTTTGATACAATTGTAAATAGGATTGTTTTCTTCATTTCTTTTTCTTATAGTTCATTATTAGTGTGTAGAAATGCAATATATTTCTGTATATTTTGTATTTATTGATCTTTTTTTTAGTTCTAACAGTTTTTTGATGGAGTATTTAGGATTCTCTCTCTGTGTTATGTAAGTATATACACACATATATATACACATACATATATATATGTTCTATCTCTCTCTATATATAGTACCATGCTGTCCACAAATAGTGAAAGTTTTGCCGCCTCCTTTTCAATTTGGATGTCTTTCCTTTTTCTTGCCTAGTTTCTGTCTCTAGGATTTCCAATGCGATATTGAATAAAAGTGGCAAGAGTTGCACTGTTGGCGGGAATGTAAATTGGTTCAGCCATTATGGAAGAAGTTATGGAGATTTCTTTAAAAAGTAGGAATAAAACCACCATGTGATCCAGCAATCCCACTCCTAGGCATATACCCTGAGGAAACTAAAATTGAAAAAGTCACATGTATACCCATTGTTCATTGCAGCACTATTTACAATAGCTAGAACATGGAAGCAACCTTGATGTCCATAGACAGATGAATGGATAAAGAAGTTGTGGTACATGTACACAATGGAATATCATTCAGCCATAAAAAGGAACGAATTTGAGTCAGTTTTAATGAGGTGGATGAACCTGGGACCTATTATACAGAGTGAAGTGAGTTAGAAAGAGAAAGATACATATCACATTCTAACACATATATATGGAATCTAGAAGAATGGTACTGAAGAACTTATTTACAGGGCAGCAATGAAGAAACAGACATAGAAAATAGACTTATGGACATGGGGAGAGAGGAGGAGAGGGTGGGATGTATGGAGAGAGTAACATGGAAACTTACATTACCATGTGTAAAATAGCTAGCCAATGGGAATTTGCTTTATGGTTCAGGAAACTCAAACAGGGGCTCTGTATCAATGTAGTGGGGTCGGGTAGGGAGGGAGATGGGAGGAAGTTTCAAAAGAGAGGGGATATATGTATACCTATGGCTGATTCTCTTTGAGGTTTGACAGAAAACAACAAAATTCTGTACAGCAATTATCCTTCAATAAAATAAATAAATAAAAACATGAAAAGATTAAAAAAAGTGTGGCAAGAGTGGGCATCTTTGTCTTGTTCATGATTTTAGAAAAAAGCTGAAAGTTGAGTATGATGTTAGCTGTGGGTTTGTCATAAATGACCTTTATTATGTTGAGGTATGCTCCCTCTATGCCCACTTTCTTGAAAGTATTTTTATTATAAATGGATGATGAATTTTGTCAAATGCTTTCCCTAAGTCTATTGAAATGGTTATATGTCTTTTATCCTTCTTGTTGTTTTTCATATGGTTTCTTGTTAATATGTTGATTGATTTGCGTCCCATCCTTGCATCCCTGGAATGAATACTACTTGATCACAGTGTATGATCCTTTTAATGTATTGTTGAAATTGATTTGTTAATACTTTGTTGACAGTTTTGGCTTGTAATTTTCTTTTTTGTGATACCTATATTTTCGGTATCAGGGTGGTATTGACCTAGTAAAATGAGTTTGAAAATTGTTCCTTACTTTTTCATATTTTGGAAGTATATGAGAAGGATAGATGTTAACTCTTCTTTAAATATTTCTTAGAATTCACCTGAAAGTCATCTGGACCATGACTTTTGTTTGTTGGGAGGTTTTTGATTATTGATTAAGTTTTGTTAATGGTCATCTGTCCATTCAGGTTTTCTGTTTCTTCATGATTCAGTCTTGGAAGATTGTATGTTTCTAGGAACTTATCATTTCTTCTAGGTTGTCTAATTTGTTGGCACATAATTGTTCATAACTATTCTTTTATGATTCTTTGTATTTCTGTGGTTGTTTGTAAACTTCTGTTTCATTTATTTATTTATTTATTTTTCCCATTTATTTTTATTAGTTGGAGGCTACTTACTTTACATTATTGTAGTGGTTTTAGCATACATTGACATGAATCAGCCATGGATTTACACGTGTTCCCCATCCCGCTCCCCCCTTCCGCCTCCCTCTCCATCCCATCCCTCTGGGTCTTCCTCTTTCATTTATGATTTTGCTTTGGTCCTCTCTTTTTGTTGTTTGATAAGTTTGACTAAAGGTTTGGGGATTTTGTTTATTTTTTCAAGTACTATGTAGCCCCATTGAGTTTTTTCTTTTTCTTTTTTTAATTCTGTTTCCTTTACTCCCTCTTTGATTTTTATTTCCTTCCTTCGACTAACTTTTAGCTTGTTTGGTGTTCTTTTTTTATATTTCCTTTAAATGTAAATTTAGAATTTTTTTTTAATTTGCAGTTTTTCTTATTTCTTGAGGTAGGCCTGTATCACTATTAACTTCTCTCTTAGAATTGCTATGCTGTATACCACAGATTATGAAAAATTTTGTGTCTATTTTCATTTGTTTTAAAATATTCATTTTACATCTCCATTGATTTCTTTGTTGATCCATTGATTGTTTAGTAGCATTATGTTTAGTCTCCATCTATTTGTGCTTTTTCCAGTTTCTTCTTCTAATTGATTTCTAATTTCATATTGTTATGGTAGGAAAAGATGCTTGATATGATTTCTAGTCTTCTTGAATTTATACATATTTTTCTTGTGGCCTAACATGTGATCTACCCTGGAGAACGTTCTGTGTGTACATGAAAAGAATTCTGATGGTTTTGGATAGAATATTCTGTAAATCTATTAATGGTCTAATGTGTCCTTTAAGGCCAGTGTTTCCTCACTAATTTTCTTTCTGGATGATATATCCAGTGATATCATTGAGGTATTAAAGTTCTCTACAATTATTATGCGTGTGGGCTTTCTTGGTGGCTCAGATGTTAAAGAATCTGCCTGCAATGCAGGAGATTCAGGTTCAATTCCTGGGTTGGGAAGATCCCCTGGTGAAGAGAATGGTTACCCACTCTAGAATTCCGTGGACAGTGGATCCTCATGGGCTATCGTCCATGGGTTTGCAAAGAATCGGATATGACTGAGTGACTAATGCATACACACAATTATTATATTGCTATCTATTTCTCCCTTTATTTCTGTTAATTTGTTTTATGTATTTAGTTGTTCTTATTTTGGGTGCGCAGATATTTTCCGATGTTATAGTCATCTTGTTGATTTGATCCCTTTGTCACTTTATGTAATGCCTTGTTTTGTCTCTTATTACAGTCTTTGTTTTAAGGTCTAGTTTGCCTGATCTGCTTATCATTGTCCCGCTTTTCTTTTTGTTTTCATTTGCATAGAATGCCTTTTTCTGTCTCTTCACTTTCTATCTGTATATGTCTTTAGGTCTGAAGTGAGTTTCTTATGAGCAGCTTATAAATGTGTCCTGTTTTGTTTTTTAAATCCATTCAGCTTCTCTTTGTGTTTTGACTGGAATACTTAATCTCTACATGTAAAGTCATTATTTATATTTTTGTACTTGTTGCCATTTTTAAAGTTTTTTCCTGGTTGTTTTTGTAGTTCTTTGTTGTCTTTTTCTTCTTCTCTTCTTCTCTCGTGATTTGATGACTTTCTTTAGTACTATGCTTATAGTCCTTTTAAAAAAAAATTTTGTCTATCTTTTATAAGTTTTTCTTTACCATGAGGTTCATATTTAACAGTCTATGTATATAGCATTCTCTCTCAAGTTGGTTGTTGCTTAATTTTGTGGGTATTCTAAAAGCACTACATTTTTGCTGGTGTCTCTTATCCCAGAGAAACTTCCAACCGTTCCTTGCCCATTTGGCAGATACTCAAAATTAGTATATAAATTTCCTTCCCATATAGTCCATGTTCCCTTTAAACTGCCATGTTTTTGCTGTGTCTCAAAGTTCAGAAGTGTGTGGTTGGTTCATCTGTAATATCCCTCTGTATTGCAGGTGACTTCTTGGGGGTGATGGGGTTATTGTGGATCCTGTACCTTTTTGTTTATTATCCATTTCTATGTGGTCTTTCTATGTGCAGAAACTGTTCAGTAAGCCTTCAGGTCTTCAGGAGAAATTGCTCTATATGTAACTGTAAACTTGATGAGTTCATGAGAGTAGTAAGTTCAGAGTTTTCCTTCTGTACAAGCTTGGATCCCTTTCTACAGCGTGATTTCTTGTTTCCTTCAAAATGCTTACTTCAAGCTTTCCTCAAGACTTAAAACTTTCCTTTTGCATACATTTCTTTGCATTTTTGAATCTGGATACTTCAACATAAATAGAATGTTGAGTGTTTTTTCATGTAACCAAGCTCCTAAGTATAGGAATATCAAAAAACAGTATTGTAGGAGAATGCAGTGAACTGGTTCCCGGTAGATGTTTGAAGTGTGCCTGTTTTATATCTTTTTGTATGGCTAGGCTCCTCTGGGTGCAAATTCTGCATCCACCTAATTTAGTGTTTTTGATGGATAAAATTGTGCATATACAAATGCCAAATTTGTAATTTACTTAAATTGTTTCCTAATATATCAATGTATTGAACACATCTGCCTTCAAAACCTGTATTATAGAAGAACTGACTGTAACTGGAAGAAAAGAGAATAAAAACTAGGCCTTCTGACATTGCCATTTTTTTCTCTACATATTTGTGCTATTATGGATAGCAGTTGTGTGGACACTCATAGTGTTTAAAATATAATGCAGTATATTTTTAACTCAAAAATGCCAGAGTCCAAGTGTCTAATCTTGTTACCTTAAGAGATTATAAGGCTATACATTTATTTTTAGGTTATTGAAACCATTGCTTAAAGTGAATTTGGAAGAGTTTTGGTTTTGTCAGTAGATTCATTTTGTGGTGTGTTAATAAAATCACTTTCACTATTTATGACAAAGTCTCTTAACAAGTATTCTTGGCTGAACATCTTTTTTTTTACTCAAATGATTCTGAAATACATTGCCAAAAGAGCTAGACTTTGTGAACATGCTGTATAAACTGTGTAATTCTTTTGAATTGCATTAATAGAAGTTAATTTATAATTTCAGCAATAATCATTTAAAAGTGAACTACATCTTTCAAATATAAATTTTACTACTATTGAAAATTTAAAAAAATATAGTGCCAGAGACTTTGAAGGCAGGTACAGAAGAACTCTTAAATGAATTGATTTTTTTTTTTGAAAATTTGTGTTGCAAGGTTTGCTAAAATAAACTGATTTTCTCATGCATGTTTATATATTCTCATAATTTTATAAACTCCATATATGCTTCAGAGACTTTATTTCCTGCCTGATAAAATCAAAGTGACAAAAGTTGAGCAATGGTTTCATAGTTTACTTTTTTACATTTAGCAATATCCTGCCTGGCATTTGGTATACATTGGGTACCTGGCAGTTGGCTGGATGTCTGATTTTTTTTTGTGCCTTCCTAGTGGTGACTTAATGAAAAGTTAACCAATAAAGGTTTGATGTTTTACCTTATTTATTTAATATTTACTCTTATGGTTTATATGGTAGTTAATAAGAAGGAAGGATTGTATTTAAATAAAATAATCCTTAGTGGGATAACATAAATGTTTATTTATTTTTTCCTTCTTTTGATTCATGGTTGCAGAAATGTGAGTTCATCACACACCTCAGCATATAACAGACTTCTGTTATTTGTCCCAGAAATCCCTGCCTCGTTTTAATTCATTATTTCCTTTTTACTTCCAAATTCCAGGCTCATTTAACTCTTCCTGGAGATACTCTCTCTAAAATACATGCTATGTGTCCCTACATCTTTGTGAATTCTTATAAAATATATATTGCTAGTTTGGAGGGTATGAAGTTTTAATTTATATAAACAATGTGCTGTTATTTATCTTGTTTTCTTTTGATCAACACTGATTTCGAGATCTGTCCATGTTATTATTATAGACCTTGTATGTTGCTTCTGAATTGTACTGTGTAATACATATCCCACATTTAAAATTATCCATTTTTTTTGTTACTTGTAGATATATAGTTTGTCTCTAAATCACCGTTGTCACAGAAATGCTGTCTTTGTTGAATATCCTTGTACATATTCCCATATAAACTTGTTAGGAACTGACAAGAGAGATTCTATGGGGCAGAAAATCACATGTGAGACTTCTAGGTCATGTGCATGGATGCTCAGTCACTTCAGCCATGTTTGACTCTCTGCAGCACTATGAACTGCAGCCTGCCAGGCTCCTCTGTCCATGGGATTCTCCAGGCAAGAATATTAGAGTGGATTTCCATGCCCTCCTTCAGGAAATCTTCCTAACCCAGGGATTAAACCCTCATCTTTTATGTCACTTGCAGGCGAGTTCTTTACCACTAGGACCACCTGCGAAGCCATAATCAAAAATGGCCAAGTTTTATTTATTTTTATTTTTTTTATTTGGGATCAGTCAGATAGAAATGTAGCACCTATGTGACTGACCTTGGTAACTCAAGACTCTAGTCTTTGTGAACAGAAGCAAGTGTTTATTAACTATTTTATCAAACTAATATCTCTTGCTCCACAGCCTCAGGCATCCAGAAATACTCTTAGCAGGCAGAATAGTCCATAGACACAGAGCTCCTCAGGGCCAATTCTAAACAGGCCTTTTTATGGAAATGTGCAGCGTGAACAACCAAGCCTGATGAGTTAATACTACCATATTATTTATAGTTATTTTAAATTACTTGCCTACAAATTCCAACATCTGTGTGATATTTACATCCAGTTGTATGGATTGCTTTGTCTTTTTATTTTGTTTAATTATTATTTTTTCCATTTATTTTTATTAGTTGGAGACTAATTACTTTACAATATTGTAGTGGGTTTTGTCATACATTGACATGAATCAGCCATGGAGTTACATGTGTTCCTCATCCTGATCCCCCCTCCCACCTCCCTCTCCATCCCATCCCTCTGGGTCTTCCCAGTGCACCAGCCCTGAGCACTTGTCTCATGCATCCCACCTGGGCTGGTGATCTGTTTCACCCTTGATAGTATATTTGTTTCAATGCTATTCTCTCTGAACATCCCACCCTCGCCTTCTCCCACAGAGTCTAAAAGTCTGTTCTGTACATCTGTGTCTCTTTGTCTATTTTGCATATAGGGTTATCGTTATACCATCTTTTAAAATTCCATATATATGCGTTAGTATACTGTATTGGTCTTTATCTTTCTGGCTTACTTCACTCTGTATAATGGGCTCCAGTTTCATCCATCTCATTAGAACTGATTCAAATGAATTCTTTTTAATGGCTGAGTAATATTCCATGGTGTATATGTACCACAGCTTCCTTATCCATTCGTCTGCTCATGGGCATCTAGGTTGCTTCCATGTCCTGGCTATTATAAACAGTGCTGCGATGAACATTGGGGTGCACGTGTCTCTTTCAGATCTGGTTTCCTCAGTGTGTATGCCCAGAAGTGGGATTGCTGGGTCATATGGCAGTTCTATTTCCAGTTTTTTAAGAAATCTCCACACTGTTCTCCATAGCAGCTGTACTAGTTTGCATTCCCACCAACAGTGTAAGAGGGTTCCCTTTTCTCCACACCCTCTCCAGCATTTATTGCTTGTAGACTTTTGGATAGCAGCCATCCTGACTGGCATGTAATGGTACCTCATTGAGGTTTTGATTTGCATTTCTCTGATAATGAGTGATGTTGAGCGTTTTCATGTGTTTGTTAGCCATCTGTATGTCTTCTTCGGAGAAATGTCTGTTTAGATCTTTGGCCCATTTAAAAAATGGCCAAGTTTTTGAATAGCTGTTCCAATTTACATTCCACTCATCAGTGCTTGTCCTCTTACCTTATTGCCAGTACTTGGTATAATGTGATTTTTAAAAATATTTGCCTTTATGGTGAATAAGAGGGGGTATCATGTCATCATTTTTATTTGAATTCTTATGATTCAGGGTAAATCTGAATAGTTTCTCATATTTAGTGGACACTCAGGTTTTCCCTTTTGTGAATTGGCTATTCATATACTTTGGGCAATTTCTAAGGATTCCTAAAGGACACATTAATTTACTGAAAAAATTCTACTCTTAGACTCACAGGAATTAAGCCACAAATGTAAACATAGAAAATCTCTTAGTTTATTTGAGTCATTATATCCCTTTTTAAAAATCTGTACAGCAATGATGTAGACAAATTCTGGATTCTCTCTTCCTCCATCTGATCACAGCATGGAAGATTAGCTCATTTCATGACACTCAGTTCTTTCCCCTGAACAACTTGACACTGTCACTTTTTGAAAAGATGCTTGGGAGGCTCTGTGGCATTTGGAGTCCTATTGTGTTGTCTATATATCCGAGTAAATTTTATGTCTTCTGGCAGGATTTGATTTCAAATGGTTAGAAAATGCTCTCTTTGTGGAGCCAATTAAAATAGTGACATGGATAGTGCATTATTTTTTCTTCCTCTGTAGTGGAACTCCTGTCAGTATTCCTATATCTTAATTGGCTCTATTTGAAAGGAAATTTTGAAATCCCCTGCTGCAGTCTAAATGTACTTATTTATCCTTTGAATTTCCATCTGGTGCCTTTGCAACAGTTGTTGAGAATTACTTGTTTTGCTGCTCTTTGGGAAATGAGGTGCAGTGGCATTTAAATTGATGAGAACACTACTACCTCAGATGAGGTGGCATTCGATAATCATGGGAGGTGGTGGAATGTAGTTCTGTTAGGTGCAAAGGTGACAACATGATTTCTAGAAGTATACAGTTCAGTGTGGGTGGTTTACTCATTAACATTTATTTTAGAGCAATGATTTTCAAACTTTTTGTGTTCGCAAGACACTTTGGAATATGTAGACCTATTTTTGACCTCTCATTTAAAGGGAGTAAAAGACACCAAATGACACTGAACAAGATAGCAGTATATATATATAATCAGTTTGTCTTGTCTAAATGTCTCAGACTTTGTAAAAACACCTGTGATTATCACACTTCTGACTTGGTCATTCTTCAGCTCAGTGTAGTTGTTTGACTATTAAAGTCCACTATACTGATCTTCCTATATGTATATTTAAAATAAAATCATAGAATGAGTTCAGCTTGTATTGTGTATTCATTTTCTTGAGAGTAAAATAAAACTTTAAATTCACTGATGATCTGTTAGGCATAGAAATGGCTCTGGACATCATCTAGCTTGATTTTGGTAGAAATGATGAAACTGAGATTCAGAGAAACCAGATTTCTCAAAAATGAAAAATCATTTTTGGTTAGTTCCTGAAGTTCTCAGAAGCTTCCAGAAGAACAATACCTTCTTGTTCCAGTTTTGTTGGAGATTTTCCTGGTCGTGGAGTCCTACATGTCTTCTTGTCTCAGGTTCTTTGATAATTTCCACAGCCCAACAAAACCTCAGATACAAAGACGTGGAAGGAAGTTGCTTTATGGTGTGATTCTTAGTCTGCCTATGTCCATATTTTTATAAACCAAATTATAAACTAACAGGTATTTTCAGTTAATTATTCCAAATCTCTGTAATCCTCAGACTACTTGATCATTCAGGTCAGTCCAGCTTATCATCCCAGATAAAGAAAGACTAAAATAGAATATAATTAGTGGTTTATGCCTGCATACCATGAAGCCTGGAAAATCCCTAAATAGAGGTCCTTAAAATAGAGGTCCCATAGAGAAAGAAGGTTGAGTAATTACAGAGGTAGGGGGTTTAAGACAATAACCCTGGTTCCCTACATTCATTTCAGTCAGAGCCTCAGATTTTTCGTCCTTAATATGTATTTGAATTTCATAAAAGATTTTGTCTTAACCAAGAGTTTGGTAGCCAGAAAAAGTTTGAAAAACCACTTGTAAAACTCATTGAGGAAGAAGATGAGTAAACAAGCTGAGACTACTTCATTATTAGTAGTAGTTTTAGCAGCTGTGTCAGTTATGAGTATGAAGCTCTTACATGACAAGGGCTCCTATAAAGAAGAGGATCTTGCCTCTAAATGTTTTAAGGGCTAGAATAAGAATGTAGGTCTCACCGTTTAGAAAAATGATGCATAGGGAAATAGATTCCAGGTCCATGAAAGTAAGAATTATCTAAAATCAGAAGATTCACCCTGGAAGTAGAATGAGTAGAGAGAAGGAGAGAGATGAAGAGGAGGAGGGAGTGAAAAGGAGAGACCTTGTTACCTCTCCCAGTTTCAGTTCTGTCATCTGGAAATTGGGAAATTAATATCTGTTCATCTGAGATATTTTGAAGAGTAAATGATACAGTATATATAAGTCTTCTATGCCTGTACGTGTGGAGAGAAATCCCATAATTGTGAATGCCCTTGGTAGGAAATTTAAAGTAACACTCCTCATCCTATTAAAGCAAAGAGGCAAAGAAGGACACTTGAAAGAAATTTCAACAAAATTTAAAAGACTTTTTAGAGTTTGATATGGACAACATATAAATAAGTTGAAGAATGGTTTACATGAATTCATAGAGCCTCTCATATTGAGCTGTTACTAGAGTCATACTCTTAATTCTGGTGACCTTTAGGGGATAGATAATCTATCTTCTTGGTAACTGATTTGGCCTTGGATAGAATTCTTATATTTCTTTTTTTCCCATATTGGAGTATAAATACTTTACAATATTGTGTTAGTTTCTGCTGTACAACAAAGTTAGTAAGCTGTGTGTATACACATACCCCCTCTGTCTTGGGCCTCCCTCCCACCACCCCCCTCCCCAGTCCCACTCATCTACTCTAGCAAGAATTTTTTTCCTACAGATTCTGAAAGCATAGTCACTAGGAGTATTCTGATTTTGTTACATTGAGAACAAATGGAGGATGATGAAATTATCTAGAATAAGACAAATTCATTGTCCCAGATGAATAATAATAAATAATTACACTTGTTAGGTCTACAGTTAATTCATCCTGAAAATAACATGACTGCAATATCCAACATCTCTTTCCAGACCTGCTTCCCAGGTGGTGCTAGTGGTAAAGATCCCACCTCCCAGTGTAGGAGACATACAAGATGCGGGTTTGATCCCTGGGTTGGGAAGATCCTCTGGAGGAGGGCATGGCAACCCACTCCAGAATTCTTGCCTGGAAGATCCCATGGACCGAGGAGCCTGATGGGCTACAGCCCATCAAGTCACAAAGAGTCAGACTGAAGTGACTTAGCATGCATGCAATATCCAGCATCTGTTTCCAGACCTCAAATTCCAGGAAAGCTTAGGTAAAGCATTCTGTCCCTTGTGTGGAAATGAGGAGTATGAATTGTTTGAGTATAGTGTGTGCTAGGAAAAAAATATACAGGAACAATCTAAAGTTTTATATATATGTATGTATGTTTTATATATATTAATGTGTACACACACACACACACACACACACACACACACACACACACACACACACACACACACACACACACACACACACACACACACACACACACACACACACGGCTTCCCTGGCTTTCCTGGTAGCTCAGCTGGTAAAGAATCCTCCTGCAATGCTGGAGATCCTGGTTGAATTCTTGGGTTGAGAAGATCCTCTGGAGAAGGGATAGGCTACCCACTCCAGTCTTCATAGGCTTCCCCAGTGGCTCAGATGGTAAAGAATTTGCCTGCTATGCAGGAGACCTGGGTTCTATCCCTGGGTTGGGAAGATCCCCTGGAGGAGGGCATGGCAACCCACTCCAGTATTCTTGCCTGGAGAATCCCCGTGGACAGAGGAGCCTGGTGGGTCACAAAGAGTCGGACACGACTGAGCAATTAAGCACAGCACAGCATATGGCTTCCCAAGTGGCGCTAGTCGTAAAGAACCCGCCTGCCATTGCAGGAGACACGAGAGACACAGATTTGATCCCTGGTTGGGGAAGATCCCCTGGAGGGAGGGCATGGCAATCTACTCTAGTAACCTTGCCTAGAGAATTCCATGGACAGAAGAGCCTAGTGGGCTATGGTCCATAGGGTCACAGAGAGTCAGACATGACTGAAGTGACTTAGTGCACATACACACATATATCCTATAGTCATACATATGTATATATATGTATATATTATAGAAGATACAAGAAAAGTAGAACAAAATAGAATTGATATAGCATCATATTTTGGTCTTTCTTCATGATGGCTTCCAGCTTATGCTATTATACACTTTAGATCATTTAGACATTTGCTGATCATGAGTATGAACAAATGTAGTAAATACATCAGCCTTGATCCCTACTCTGGAAAGGCTCCCAGTTTAGTGGGGGTAAAGACAGACAAAGCAGTGTACCATAGAGGGTACCATGCTTTCATAAGCACAGGGTGTTCTGGGCACCTTTAATATCTTTCCCAAAGGGCTTTGGAGCTGGAGTAGGTTTCTTTAAGGGTGTCACCTATAAGGTGGTCCCTCAAAAGGTACATGAATTAGGGTGATTTATGACAAACCCACAGCTAACATAGTGGTGAAAAGCCAAAAGCCTTTCATTTAATTCAAGAACAAGACAAGGATGCCCACTCTCACTATTTCTACTTAATATAGTATTGGAAGTCCTAATAACAGCAATCAGACAAGAAAAAAAGAAACAAAGGTATTCAATTGGACGAAAGAAGTAAAGCTGTGACTATTTGCAAGTAACATGATACTTTATATATAAAATCCCCTAGCCCAAAACTATTAAGACTCATAAATGAATCACAAAGTTGCAGGATGTAAGATTAATATATAGAAATCTATTGCCTTTCTGTATGATAAAAATGAACTCTCAGAAAGAGAAATTAAGCAGTTACTTTAAAAATCACATTAAAAAGAATAAGGTACTTAGGAATAAACTTAACCAAGGAGATGAAGGACCTGTACCCTATAAACTATAAAACATTGATAAAGAAAGTTGAAGATGATGCAAAGAAATGGAAAGATATCTGTGCTCTTGGACTGGAAGAATTAATATTGTCAAAATGGTCATAATACACCAAAAAATCTGGAGATTTTATGCTCTCTATCAAAATACCTATGACATTTTTCATAGAGCCAGAACAAAGAATCCTAAAATTCAGATGGAACCACAAAAGATCCTAAATTATCAAAGCAGTTTTGATGAAAAGGAATTCACCCTCTTAGACTTCAGACTATTCTACAGAGCTAAAGTAATCAAAACAGCATGTTATTGGCACAAAAACAGATACAGAGATTAACTGGAGAGAATAGAGAACCCAGAAATAAACCCACAAATTTATGGCCAATTAATTGACAGCAAATAATGCAAGAATGGAGAAAAGATAGTATCTTCAAAAAGTGATGCTTCAAAAAGCTATATGTAAAACAATGAAATTAGAACATTACCTTATACCATATTCAGAAATAAAATGGATTAAAGACCTAAATGTAATACCAGAAACCATAAAACTCCTAGAAGTGAACATAGGCAGAACAGTCTTTGACATAAACTGCAGCAATATTTTTTGAATCAGTCCCCCAGGGTGAAAGAACTAAACCAAAAATAAACAAATTGGACCTAATTAAACTTCAGAACTTTTGCATGAGGAAAGAAAACCATTGACAAAATGAAATAACCTATAGAATGAAAGAAAATACTTTAAAATGATGTGACTTACAAAGGATTAATATCTAAAATATATAAACAGCTCATGCAACCTAATACCAAAAAACCAAAGAGCCCAAACAAAAACTGGGCATAAGTCTTGAATAGACATTTTTTCAAAGAAGACATACAGATGGCCAACAGACACATGAAAAGATTACTAATTATTAGAGAAATTCAAATCAGAACCACAATGAGTTTTCACCTCATACCTGTTAAAATGGTTGTCATCAAGAAGTCTACAAATAATAATGAAGGTGTAGACAAAAGGGAATCCTCTACACCATTAGTTGGAGCATAAATTAGTGCAGCCATTGTGGAAATCAGTATGGAGTTTCCACAAAAAACTAGAAATAGAATTACCACATGATCCAGCAATTCTACTCCTGGGTATATATCAGAAAAAAAATCCCACTACTTTGAAAATATACATGCACCCCAATGTTCATAATATCACTATTTACAGTAGTCAAGATATGGAAGCAACCCGAGTGTCTATCAACAGATGAATGGACAAAGAAGATGTACTATATCTATATATATACAATGGAATTATTACCCAGCCTTAAAAATGATGAATTTTTGCCATTTGCAGCAATGTGGATGGACTTGGAGAATATTATGCTTGGTGAAGTAAATCAGAGAAAGACAGATATTATATGATATAACTTTTTGTGGAATCTAAAAATACAAATAAACTTGTATGGCAGAACAGAAACAGACTCATAGATACAGAAAACAAACTGGTTCTTACCAGTGGAGAGAGGAAAGTGTTGGGGGTGGGGCACTTCAGTGTATGAGGTTAAGCGATGCAAAATACTACATATAAAATAGATAAGTGAAAGGATGTACAGTACAGAAAATTATTGTCATTATCTTATAATAACTTTTAATGGGGTAAAAATTGTAAAGAAAAAAAGTCAGTCGCTATGCTATGCACCTGAAACATAATATTGTAAATATACTTCATTAAAAAAAAAAAGGAATAGTAATTAGCCCAGAGAAACTAGAAGAGTGGGGTAGTTGGAACTGGAAAGGGAGTTTGGGGGATGTCTGAAGATGTGAGTTAGAAAAAGTGAGGACCGAACTAGAGCTGTTGAATAATGTTGGAGGGTATCAGGATTGAGGCAAGCAGTGATGCTTGGTGAGCATGGTGGGCTGACTGTATTAGTAATGTTGAAACGTTTTGGATTTGAGTGGGTAGTTACTTGTTGTTTGAAGCAGGGAAGAGTCATGATCCAATGGGATTTTAGAAGGACTACTTGGGCTGCAGCTGGAAGGATCGGTTAGAATCTGGGTCAGTGTTTTTGTGGGGCAGCATTGGGCCTGGCTATAAAATTAGATGTAAGAATCCATTTGTCATTCATGTTTTTCAGCCTTTGATTCCTTGTCTTCAGTATCTACTAAAGAGTTATATTAAAAGTGTTTTGAAAATTATAAAGCTATGCACAAATAGCAGCTATTAATAAGAGAGCAGGCTAGAATGGGTCAAGCTGGACATATTACTTTTAAAGTTAGGTTCTTTCCTAGTTCTTTCACCATTGTGAGATTTTTCCATCAGTTTATTTTTCATTTATTAATATAGGATTCTGTTATTCTCTACAGTATTCAAGATACTTAAATTGCTCATGGGACTCCACTTTGAAGACAAATTTATTTTGACATAGTAAATTTGCAGTTGTATATGTCTCATGACCACTATATCTACTTCTGGCTATATACCTCAGGAGAATTCTCACACAGTTTACATAAGAGATATGGGTAATACTGGGTTATTCATGGTAATGCTCTGTGACAATGAATGATGAGTGGAAACTACCTAACATGCCATTATAGAGAAACTGATAAGTTGTGATTTATATACATAATAAAATTCTGAAGAAGTCTTGAATGAAATCTACATATGTATATGTGTGTGTATCTACATATGTATATATGTGTGTGTCTACAAGTATGTACAGGTATAGATAGCTGTATAGACAATTTTTTTTAAAACATTGAAATTCAAGCCAAAAAAAGCCTCAAAGAATATACTGTGATATCATGAATGTAAATTTTAAAACTCATAAATCAATATACTTTATTACTTATGCTTGTGAACATGTATATATGTGGTAAAGTGCATACACATGCATGAGGGTAATTCAGACCAACTTCTTCACCAGTCTGTTTAAAAATGTCCTTGTAGTCTTTAGTATATTTATAAATAGCAAGATAAGTTCTACCAGAAGATCAATATGACTGTAGATCAATAGAGCTGTAAATTAAGCCTTTTTCAATATAAATAAGCTGTGTTCCATATACTGCTATGACTGTTGCTGGTTTCCATTTACTTAGTGCTTACCATATGTTTTCCCATTTGTGTGCTTGGACCAGCCCTTAGGGAGTTAGCTAATGTTACCTTGGGGTGTGTGAGAGCAGTGTTTGTCATTGATGACAACGTCTGTTTGGAATATGTGGTCATATTTTCTCTCTGTGTTCTAAAACAACACTACTTAGGAAATGTTTAATAAAAAAGAGGAGTGCAAATTGTGTTGCTTTACTGACGAAATGTATTGTTCCATTTACAATAATGTCTCCTTTTATTCTGAACTCATTCTGTTGCTCATGACAGAAACTTAAGTCCCACTGAAGACAAAATAAGGATTTATTGGCTTGGCTCATGAAACTTGGATGATGTTGTATTAGGATGGCTAGACCTAGACACTTTGATTTTTTTTTGTAAGATCTGTCTCCCTGTTTGGCATCCCTCCCAGGCACTCCCTGACTTGTATGCTCCCAGCTTTACCATCCAAGCAGCCGGAGGCCATCCCTCCTGCAAGAAAGTCTTGGGGAGATTTCACATTGATTTGCCTTGGGTCACAAGTCCTTTCCTGAAACAGTTACTGTGGTTCAGAGATTAGTTGTGATATTTGGCCAGGCAAAGAAAGTTAGGGATACCAACCAGTGCAAATGAGGGGGGAATCTTTCATTAAGGGAAAGTGGGGTAATGTTATCAGGTGCCAGGTCAAGGGGGCAGGCAAAAACTGTAGCTTCTGTGGAACACCATTACTTCTCTTAGGGTCATCTTTCTTCTCCACATGCCTAAGGAGAGAATGCTATGAATAGTCCATGCATGTCTTAAGTGTTCTGGAGTTTTGCTTAAGCATAATTGACTCCTAGAAATGCGTGGCCTTTCCTCAGGTAAGCCTCTGCTTTCCCACGCTAAGACTCATCAGTGGCATTTAGTTGAATGATAATTAGGGAAGCTTCTCTAAGAGATGTGTCAGATATTGCCTTGTTCAGTGATGGGCTTATAGATAAAACCTGTGGTTTTGCTACTTTGGGAACATTAGCGCTTGGAGCTAGTTCATTAGCTGGTTTAATTTGTACAGATCCTGATGGAAGGTGGGAGGGCCCATCTTCATCAGAATCCGCCAGAGTGTGACCCGGATCCAAGTATGATCCAAGTGGGCTCTGCTAGTCAGACACCAGTGATGACTTGAGTCGGCGTATGCAGATTTGCACTGCTGGGTTACTCTGTGCCCAGCACTTGGCAATGTCCAGATAACATTTAAATCAGGCACTAAGTGTAATTAAGTACTACCCTCAGCATAGCTCTCCTTTTAGGACATTTTTATTCACCATGATTTAGAACATGACAATTGGGTGAGATTAAAGCAGCAAATTGTGCCTATAAAACAAACCCCTGAAAATAGCAAGGGACTATAAAATTTTATAAAGGGAATACTGCACATGTCTCCAATCCGATAAAACTTTTGTGAGCTGGGAGATTAACTGTGAAATAAAAGTAAGCCAATACAGTATGTGCCACATTCAGACTATAAATCGGATATTATTGTTTAGTATAACTTTTATGTTCCCTCCCCAAATGACTTCTTAGCATCTTGAGAATACTCCAATGTAGCCTGCAATTAATTAGCCTTCGAGGATATAGACTCAGGAGACCCTGGGCCACTCTGTGAGTGTAAGGAATCTGGGTGACAGTATTGTAATCAGAGAGTATTTGGTCTTTGGGGGAGTTCTGTGGTTCTTGCAGTTGATACTTTGGTTTCCTTACTTACTTGGTTCATGTTTATGTCTTGTCTTTTGTAAAGAATGGGACCGATTTCCAAGGCTCTTGAAAGCTGTTCGCTTTTTGCTTGGAGTTCCGGGGTTTTATAGCTACATGGCATTTTAACACTCATCTGCTCCAGTACCTCCTTTTAAAAATAAAGAAGCTGAGGTTGTAAGCATTAAGTGGCCTGCTTAGGTTCACATAGTAAGTTAGGGACACACTGGGTTCTCCTTCAGAGATAATCATACCCTATTATGGCCTTTTGCCTACAGATTTTAAGTTTTTTTTTTCCTGTTAAAACTGAAATAATGCATAGGTGTTCATTTTTTAACTGATCAACAAAATGCTGCCTTTCTGAACACAGACAAAACTCAAAAAATATTTTGAAGTAGATTTTGAAAAAGTCACCTATATTTACACCAGTCAAAGATAACTACTGTTAACATATTGTATACCCTTCCAGCCTTTTATCTACATTTATGAAGAAAGAAGGGGCTTCACTGGTGGCTCAGACAGTAAAGAATCTGCCTGCAATGCAGGAGACCTGGGTTCAACCCCTAATTTAGGAATATCCCCTGGAGGGGAGCATGGCAACCCATTCTAGCATTCTTGCCTGGAGAATTCCATGGACAGAGGAGTCTGGAGGGCTACATTCCATGGGATTGCAAAGAGTTGGACATGACTGAGCGACTAACACATACACATGAAGAAAGAAGCATAGATATAGCTATTTTCTCTGAAAAATAAAGACTAATGTTTTTCCCTGCTTTTTGAAATTTCTCTTTACACAAATTCGCTTTTATGCAAGACCTACATTATTACCTGTTTTTTTGAACTGAGGTTCAAAGAGGGTTTTCACCTTTACACACACACACACACACACACACACACACACACGGCAAAAAGTGAAAATAGCATTCAGTATTTGTTGCAGTGAGCCCTTATAGAGGTATCAGGAGCCTTGATCAGTGAGCTCCTTCCATAAAAGCCACTCTTCGCATCTCAACACCAAGCCATCATAGTTTTGAACTGTGTCTCTGTTTACTTTGGGCGTCTGTTAGAAAGATGTATCTGAAGTGATTGCTAATTTGCTTTATGCCATTTCCACTTATGAAAGGTATCATAGAAATTGTCTACTTTCACATAGCAGATAAATCTGTATTCTGTTTTACTCACATAATACACTTATTGGGAAGATTTCTTCACATGATGAAATACTTTCTTAACAGCACAATTTTTAATGATTTTATGTTCTGTCAAAATAACATAGCTCTTAAAAAATTTATTTCACTATTGTTTTATTACTAGTCCTTTTTACCTCCATGGGTCTGACTTCTAAAGACTTTGAAAAGTAAAAAATACTTGGAGAGACATGAAAAATGACAGAATATTGATGAAACATAAATCTTTTTAATGTTTTATATCCAGGGCAGTTTTATGTGACCAATTAAATGATGTTTTATGTGATAATATCCAGGTTTTCATATCAGATTAGGTTGGGTAATATTATTTCTACATCAGGATAGATTTACAAATTAAGTAGATTTTTTAAAAATTTCACTGGAGTACAGTCGATATACAATGTTGTATTAGTTTCCTTTGTACAGCAAAGTGAATCAGTTATGCATAAACTTATATCCACTCTTTTTAAGATTCTTTTTTATATGGGCCATTGAGTTCAGTTCAGTTGCTCAGTCGTGTCTGATTCTTTGCGACCCCATGGACAGAAGCACGCTAGGCCTCCCTGTCCATTATCAACTCCCGGAGTTTACTCAAGCTCATGTCCATTGAGTCGGTGATGCCATCCAACCATCTCATCGTCCCCTTCTCCTCCTGCCTTCAATCTTTCCCAGCATCAGGGTCTTTTCAAATGAGTCAGTTCTTTGCATCAGGTGGCCAAAGTGTTGGAGTTTCAGCTTCAACATCAGTCCTTCCAATGAATATTCAGGACTGATTTCCTTTAGGATGGACTGGTTGGATCTCCTTGCAGTCCAAGGGACTCTCAAGAGTCTTCTCCAACACCATAGTTCAAAACCATCAATTCTTTGGTGCTCAGCTTTCTTTATAATCCAACTTTCACATCCATACATGACTACTGGAAAAAACATAGTCTTGACTAGACAGACCTTTGCTGGCAAAGTAATGTCTCTGCTTTTTAATATGCTGTCTAGGAGTCCATGGGGTCATGAAGAGTTGGACACGACTGAACGACTTCACTTCCACTTTTCACTTTCCTGCATTGGAGAAGGAAATGGCAACCCACTCCAGTGTTCTTGCCTGGAGAATCCCAGGGACGTGGGAGCCTGGTGGGCTGCCGTCTATGGGGTCACACAGAGTCGGACACGACTGAAGCGACTTAGCAGCAGCAGCAGGTTGGTCATAACTTCTTTCGAGGAATAAGCATCTTTTAATTTCATGGCTGCAGTCACCATCTGCAGTGATTTTGGAGCCCCCCAAAATAAAGCTATCACTGTTTCCACTGTTTCCCCATCTATTTGTCATGAAGTGATGGGACCAGATGCCGTGATCTTAGTTTTCTGAATGTTGAGCTTTAAGCCAGCTTTTTCACTCTCCTCTTTCACTTTCATCAAGAGACTCTTCAGTTCTTCTTCACTTTCTGCCATAAGGGTGGTGTCATCTGCATATCTGAGGTTATTGATATTTCTCCCAGCAATCTTGATTTCAGCTTGTTCTTCATCCAGTCTAGCATTTCTCATGATGTACTCTGCATATAAGTTAAATAAGCAGGGTGATAATACACAGCCTTGACGTACTCCTTTCCCTGTTTGGAACCAATCTGTTGTTCCATGTCCAGTTCTAACTTTCTTCCTGACCTGCATGCAGGTTAAGTAGCATTCCCTGTGCTATATAGGAGGTCCTTAGTTTTTCTTTGTGTGCATGTGCTAAGTCATGTCCAACTCTTTGTGACCCCATGGACTGTAGCCTGCCAGGCTCCTCTGTCCATGGGATTTCTCAGGCAAGAATACTGGAGTGGGTTGCCATTCCTTCTCCAGAGGATCTTTCCAACACAGGGATTGAACCTGCATCTCCTGTGTCTCCTGAATTGCAGGCCGATTCTTTACCTGCTGAGCCATCAGAAGCCCTTTTTGGTTATCTTTTATAGTAACCTATACATGCCAATCCCAGTCTCCCAATTTATCCTTCTCCCCCAGCTCCCTGATCGCCATATGTTTGTTTTCTACAGAAATTAAGTAGATTTTTTATAATTTAAATTTGCTCTCCTACCAAAATAGGCTAGCTTATAGTTACCAGGCTTCATAACTTTAAAATATTATGTCAATCACTTGGTCTTCTGCTACATTCATCTATTCATTTAGTTATAAATTCTTTCATTCACCTCCTTGCCTTCTAAGCATGTGATAAGCACCATAGTGCTGTAGGTAATAAGAAAGATGAATATGGCATTGTCTCTGCCTTCAGGGGCCTTATACTTTAGTTTAAGAGGCAGGCTGGTGAACAATTCACCCATTTAAAGACAGAACATCTTGTGGAATAATGGGAAGGCATGGATCATCAGCCTGAATATGGAGGGGGATTTTAATGGCCAGAGGACAGTCCAGGCCAAGAGAACAGCAAAGACACATGAGTGCAAATACCCGGAATGTTTAAGAAATGCTAGTGTTCTTGGTGAAAAGTGGAGGGTGGAAGGAGAAAAAGAAATGAGAGATGTCAGACTCTAAAGGAAGACATGCTTTTCTATTCACCATATTTAAATTTGTTGTTGTTTAGTGCTAAGTCATGTCCATAAATACAAGGAGATAAACATCTTTTTTATCTGATTCTGCTGGTGTTATTCATTCAGGTGGGCAACTAGAGATTATCAAGATGTACAATAAACTGGAGATTAGGGAGTTTTCAGTTCTGATCTCTTCATATTGCTTAGTGTTGTATACTAAGGTCTCTTGGTCTTACTTTTTTTTAAAAATATAGGCTCTGTTTCTTGAGGGTGAAATAGAAATAGCAGAATAAAGCATAAAACATATCTGCAATATTTAGATATTGACCCTAAAAAGAGTATTAGTAACTGTTTGTTGGTGTTTGCATTGAACTCATTCTTGCAATTTTAAGCTTTCCTCTCTCACATTAAGACAGCATAAAATTTAGAGTAATACTTCAGTTAGTTGGATTAATGGAGACTTTCTGAAATTATTATTGAAAGAAAAATGTAGCTTTATTACTTTCATATACATAATTTGAATTAGACTAATAAAGAATTGCCTAATAGATGCCCTGATGAACCAACTTTAATGAATACATGAACATAATTTGTAATTAGAATAATAATTTTATGCAAATGAAGCTGACGAGATTTTCAAGTGTCTGAAGATAGTTTGTTTTCTTAAATGGGATAAAAATGCCTCTTAGAGTTATATGAACTGCTGCATTTGCTTAGAGCTTTGTCATTTTCCAAAGTATAATACTTTACATTTAAACACTTCCTTATTTGTTCCTTACAACAGCCTCATCATTAGCAGAAGTTAAATAATTTGCCATAGGTCATGAAGTTAGTAATTGATGATACCAGGCTGAGAACCCACGACTCTTGGTTATTAGTCTATTGGTCTGTATCCCAGTACATACAATTAATTTCTTTAGTATTTCCTCTTTTTCTTGTTAGCTAGGGTGTAGATGACCATGTGTTTTAGACTTTGCTTAGATTCAGGGAGCATTAAGGATCAAGGAATCTTGATTATTTTCCTGAAAATTAGGTTATGATATGTTACCTCATGATTGCTTCAATAAATTGAACCAAACCTATAAAATACAAAAGCTGAAAACAAATCTTTAATCTTTTGGTCTTAGGATTAAGGTAAATTTTTCCAGTTAGAAATATCACTTTAGGTCTTCAATTCTTAGCAAAGTGGGAATTCTTTATTTACATAAAACAGAACATATGGCTTAAAAAGTTGGAAAGTCACAGCAAGATCCTCTATGACCCACCTCCCAGAATATTGGAAATAAAAGCAAAACTAAACAAATGGGATCTAATGAAACTTAAAAGCTTTTGCACTACAAAAGAAACTATAAGTAAGGTGAAAAGACAGCCGTCAGATTGGGAGAAAATAATAGCAAATGAAGAAACAGACAAAGGATTAATCTCAAAAATATACAAGCAACTCCTGCAGCTCAATTCCAGAGAAACAAATGACCCAATCAAAAAATGGGCCAAAGAACTAAACAGACATTTCTCCAAAGAAGACATACAGATGGCTAACAAACACATGAAAAGATGCTCAACATCACTCATTATTAGAGAAATGCAAATCAAAACCACAATGAGGTACCATTACACGCCAGTCAGGATGGCTGCTATCCAAAAGTCTACAAGCAATAAATGCTGGAGAGGGTGTGGAGAAAAGGGAACCCTCTTACACTGTTGGTTGGAATGCAAACTAGTACAGCCGCTATGGAGAACAGTGTGGAGATTTCTTAAAAAACTGGAAACAGAACTGCCATATGACCCAGCAATCCCACTTCTGGGCATACACACTGAGGAAACCAGATCTGAAAGAGACACGTGCACCCCAATGTTCATCGCAGCACTGTTTATAATAGCCAGGACATGGAAGCAACCTAGATGCCCATGAGCAGATGAATGGATAAGGAAGCTGTGGTACATATACACCATGGAATATTACTCAGCCATTAAAAAGAATTCATTTGAATCAGTCCTAATGAGATGGATGAAACTGGAGCCCCTTATACAGAGTGACGTAAGCCAGAAAGATAAAGAACATTACAGCATACTAACACATATATATGGAATTTAGAAAGATGGTAACGATAACCCGATATGCAAAACAGAAAAAGAGACACAGAAATACAGAACAGACTTTTGAACTCTGTGGGAGAAGGTGAGGGTGGGATGTTTCAAAAGAACAGCATGTATACTATCTATGGTGAAACAGATCACCAGCCCAGGTGGGATGCATGAGACAAGTGCTCCGGCCTGGTGCACTGGGAAGACCCAGAGGAATCGGGTGGAGAGGGAGGTGGGAGGGGGGATCGGGATGGGGAATACGTGTAAATCTATGGCTGATTCATATCAATGTATGACAAAACCCACTGAAATGTTGTGAAGTAATTAGCCTCCAACTAATAAAAAAAAAAAAAAAAAAAAAAAAAAAAAAAAAAAAAAAAAAAAAAAAAAGTTGGAAAGTCACCTGAAATGTCATCCATCAAGTATATACCCCAGAAAAAAATAGGTAGCTTTATATAATTTCTCTCTGTTGGCTACTTTAATGAATAAATCTGTAAAATTTAAACTTTAAGAACTTAGCAGTAATTTTCTATTTTTTTTTTTTTTTAGTAATTTTCTATTTATATACTAGCATGGAGATTGATCAGATCTATTATTTTAGGGTTAAGTAATACGATGTAAGAACAGGCACTTAACATTGATATGCTTTTGAAGAATTTTATAAATATAATAATGCATTTTCATCAGAGTGATTTTATATGCTTTAGTAAAAATATTGCTGTTTTTTCTAAATGTATACACCTGAAAAAAAAGACAACTTCATACCCTTTACAAGAGCAATATGGAACATCCCTGTACCATTTTCTCATTATTTTATAGAATTGGTATAAAAGACCTCTTCCTTCAGGTCTCTGCATCAAGGTTTATTGCTGGAAATAACAGGTACACTTTCTTGTTCCTCTGTGTCTTCTATATAAAAGCTTGTGACAGTCATACTCCATGCAGCATCGTACTTTGGCTGCAATATAATAATTTTACAGGTTTGAAAGTAGCATTGTAAATTCCTTTGCACTGCACAAAGCTCTTCTCAGTTATTTAATATGAGATTTTCCCCATTTGTCTGTCTTCCGTGACAACTTTTGAAGATACTGATGTAATTTATTGCTTTCTACAGTGAACTAAAATATAACAAGAGTTCTGAATAGTATGGAGTGATTTGTAGAATAGTGTTCCTGTTGAGAACAACTAGAGAATATGGATAACCATTTAAATAGTTCTGCTTAAATGCTTCAGAGTTTTTGAAGTAATGAAAACTAGAAAAATAGAAAGCCGTGGAAACCTGAGCTGATTATTCATCTCTACTTTTTCCTTGGGGAAATCTGCTACTTCTGGGCATGGTTAGGAGGCAAAGAATGGGGCTCAGCTCAGGCAGAGGGCTGCTCTTGAGGGAAGAGGATCATGCAGAACTTTTGGTGAACTCATGGAGTGAAGTGAAGAAAAATGTTGACCCAAGTTGAGGAATCTCAGTACACAATCTGTTTTTCCCTCAACACATTTGCTGAATTCTGAAAGTGAATGAAGTGGGAGGCAAAAAAAAAAAAAAAAAAAGGAAGCAGAGTTGAAGACTAGTGTTGACGAGCAGCTGAGAAAATAAACCTGGCGATCATATTAGATGTCCAATTGGAAACTCTGTGAGACTACACTCTAGGGGGAGTAGACATCCAGAGGTTAATGGAGCCTTACCTTACAAAACTACAGTTCAGCCTCAAAGCAAATTCGTCTTTGGTTGAATTAAGGCAAATCAACTCTGACTTTCTGTCCAGCAAAAAGAAAGAAAAAGGCAAATTGTTTCATAATCTGAAACCCCTATGTCTGACACTCGATGAAATATTACTAACAAAATAAATCAAGAGAAAGAATCTCAATAGAATATATTCATAGGTGATCCAGGACTTCCCTAGTGGCTCAGATGGTAAAGAGTCTGCCTGCAATGCGGGAGACCTGGGTTTGATCCTTGAGTTGGGAAGATCCCCTGGAGAAGGGAATGACAACTCACTCCAGCATTCTTGCCTGGAAAATCCTGGATGGAGGAGCCTGGTGGGCTACAATTCATGGGGTCACAAAGAGTTGGACATGACTAACTAATGCATGCATGATAGGTGATCTGGAAACTGTCATGAAGAGACAAAAGATTTTTTGAATGACTTTTACTAATATATTTAAGAAAAACTGGATGGCAATGAATAAAAATAGAATAATTTCAACACATACATAAAATCTAAAAAAATAACCATGTAGAAATCAAACAATACAATATCTTAAGTTAATTATTCAGTCAATGTGTTTGATAGCAGAAGACAGGAACTATAAACTGGTAGGTAGTTCAAAAGTACCTGTCCAGCTGAAGCACATAGAGGAAATAAAAGACTTTAAAATAAATGAAGGATAAGAACTATAGAATGTAATGTAACTGTCTAGCTTTCATATAACTGAAGTATCAGAAGAAAACCAGAGTTTGTGGCAGAATCAGTATTCAAAAATATAGACTATGCATGTTCCAAATATGATAAAATATCAACTCACAAATTCCAGAAGCTCTGTGAATTACAAGTAGAATAACTAGAAAGAAGGTAAAAACTTAGACATACCACAGTAAAACTGATGAGAAACAAAGATAAGAAAAAACTTAAAAATAGCAAAATGTGGGGCAAAAACCAAACAGAAAAATAAGACATTATTTTCAAAGTAGTAATGGTAGTAATGTTAGTATTAACAGCTGATTTGCTAATAAAAACAATAGAAGCCTGAGAATAATAGAATTACAGCTTAATAAGTGATGAAGGAAAATAACTTCCTATCTGGAAGTTACTTCACCCAGTGAAAATGAAAGTAAAATATTCATCTAGTTATGAAGAAATAATCCTGTCTTTATTTGTAGGTGACCCAATGATCTATGTAAAAATAAAGACATTTTTAGATATTTCAGACAAAAAAAAAACAAACCTGAAAGAATGTATCAGTGGCATACCTGAACTAAAATATAAAGTAAAAAGGGATCCTCAAGAAGGAAGCAGAGATGCAGGAAGAAATTAAAAAATGGAAGGAGAAATATGTGGCTAAATGTGGTTAATACTGACTGTACAAAACAATGTCTTTACTTAATGTATATAGATTTGAAATAAATAATGCAATAGTGACAGTAATGTGAACACATTGGGGGACTATAAATCATACAAAATGTTCTATATTCTAGCATTTTTAGAAAGTAGTAAAAGTGATAAAAGTAATGTATTTGACTATTAGTTAAGGATGCATATTTTAGAATAATGACTAAAGAACTTGTAATTTATTACTAAGAATTTATTGGAGGAAAAATAAAATAATGTAAATTATTTCATTAATCTGAAGGAGAGAAGATATATATACAGGTGAATCCAATAGAACACAAGTGATAAAATGGTATGAATACATAGATCAATAATCATAAATAACATTCACCATTTCTTCCAATAAAAAGATAATTAAAAAACTAAAATTGTCAGCTTGTATTAAAAATAATCCTAAGTGTGTGCTCCTTATGAGACTCCCACTTTATTTCACAGAAATATTAATAGGATGAGTAAAGCAAGAAGCAAGCAATAAGCAAAAGAAAACTTCCAGAGTTTTCTGATAACCAGGGAAGTAGATTCTAAAGCAAGTGTATTCAAATAAAGAGGATGATTATATAATTTAAGAGAAGATTTTTACAGTCCTAAATTTGACTGTACCTGTTACCACTCTTTTAAAATCTTTAAAGCAATAAACTACAAAACCAAAAACGTAACTTCAAGATCAAGATCATGGCAAGCAACTTAAACATACCTTTTCCTTAACTGATAGAACAGGCATCCCCAAGTCAATAAGGTTATTGAAAATCTGAATAGCATATTTTACAAACACCACCAAGTTAATAGACTACTACATCCAACTGTAACTGAACTCATACTTTTCAAGTGCATACGAATGATTACCAACCTGGTCATATATGATGGTTTATAGAACAAATCTCATCAAATATCAAAAGACTTAAATCATTCAGATTATATTATCTGATTACAAAGAATTAAAGTAGAAATAAAAGCCCAAAAGATAAATAGTAAAACACAAATTGCTTGGAAATTAAGCAGTATACTCTAAATAACCTGTGTGTCAAAGAAGCCATTTTACTGGCAATTAAAAATATTTGGTATGAATTTTAATGATGATCTGACTTAACAAAACTTGTATAAGGATCTGGTTAAAGCAGTACACACAGGGTCATTTACAGACTTAAATTCACATATAAGAAAGGAATAACAGCCTAAAGCCAACTATCTAAGCTTCAACTCAAGAAACTAGAAATAGACTAATAAATTTAACCCTAAAAAGTAAACAAAAGAAAATACTGAAGATAAGATCTGGAATTGCTAAAGGGAAAACAAAGCTAGTTCTTTACAAAGATTAATAAAATTCATAGCAAGACTGATCAAGGAAAAAATTACCAATATCAGCAATCAAAAAGAAAATAATACATATGCTAAACACATTAAAAAGATAATAAAAGCATGTAACATTAATTTGAAAATCAAAATAAAATTTACAAATTTACTGAAAGACAGAACCAACAAAAAACTAAGATGAAATAGAAAATTGGAATCTGTTCATAAAATTTTTCTGCATTTAAAATTCCAGACTTATATGACTTCACCAATGATTACTATTGAATGTTTAAGATAGAAATAATTACTATTTATAACCTTTTGTAGATAGAAAAGCAGCAATATTCTTATTTGATGATTCTTTAACACAGGGATTGTAAGAACTTTAATAACGTTAGGAGCCTAGAATAATTAAAACTATTTCATTATGTGTATTTTGAAAGTGAAAGTGAAGTCACTCAGTCATGTCTGACTCTTTGTGACTCTATGAACTGTAGCCCACCAGGCTTCTCCATTCATGGGGTTTTCCAGGCCAGAATACTGGAGTGGGTTGCCATTTTCTTCTCCAGGGGATCGAACCCAGGTCTCCCCCATTGTAGGCAGATGCTTTACCCTCTGAGCCACCAGGGAAGCCCATTCATATTTTGAACACATGGTCATACTACTCAAGACTGATTAGTAATTGTCTGTCACCTTAAGGGCCCGTAGAATTGTTATTGGCTTTCAGTAAATTTTTACGGAAGTGGACAGAAGTATAGAGAGTGGTACTTTAATTGAATTTATTTGTAGATCCTTTGATGGTAAATTTGTCACAGCAGAAATTGTGCCATTTTGGGGATTCAGAAGACTGAGGTTCTAAGTTGACGCCAACTAGGGCTTCTGTATTGGAGAAGGAAATGGCAGCCCCCTCCAGTATTCTTGCCTGGAGAATCCTAGGGACGGCGGAGCCTGGTGGGCTGCCGTCTATGGGGTCGCACAGAGTTGGACACGACTGAAGCGACTTGGCAGCGGCAGCAGCAGCAGCAGGGCCTCTGTGGTGGCTCAGATGGTAAAGAATCTGCCTACAATGTAGGAGACCAGGGTTTGATCTCTGGGTTGGGCAGATCCCCTGGAGAAAGGAATGGCTACCCACTCCAGCACTCTTGCCTGGAGGATCCCATGGACAGAGGAGTCTGGTGGGCTACAGTCCATGGCATTGCAGAGAGTTGGACACTACTGAGTGACTAATACTTCACTTTTTTTTCACCTCTTATCTTAGGCAAATATTACTACATAATATCTCAGGGTTTTTGTTTCCCATTTGTCCATTGAGAGGTTTGTGTAGAAAATCTTTAAGACCCTTGATAAATCTGATGAAACTGGAGTTGTCTTTCTATTCTACTTTATGGAGATAAGCAAATGGCAAGATGTAGAGAGATTATTCCAGGCACTGAACTGCTTGGAATAACAATTACTAACACAAGAAAAGTAAAAAAGCTATCCTAGAAATGAGATTACTGATTTCCTCCATATAGTGATGCTCACAGGTTGGCCTTGGTAAACAGTGTCAGTTTACAGACCTGTTTGTTTACGTTAGCTGTTCCTAAGCTGGTGGGGAAACAGGCAAGCACCCATGGAAACATGTTCTATATGTCATGATCTCAAGGCACTTTTGTTTGCTTAAACTCATCTCTGTATTTGAAGTCATTTTTCTCTACCTGTACACCTCACAAACTTTCACTCAGTTTATTCCTTTTCTCTTGTCCTAAGAATGTCAAAATTATCAAATCTTTTCATATTTATTATGCCAGTGTCTCTAGTAATTCACTAACAGACAACTGTTATAACTGATTTATTAATATTCACCAATTCTACTGATTGAAGATATTTTATTTTTAACAAAATGGCACAAAGTATTTCCAAACATGTCATAACCGTGTGGTTATACATTTTCCTTTGTGAGATCTCTAGCCCAAAAGATTTGATAGAACATTTAACTTAATGCTGTCTTCAACTTCAGTGTAATACATTTACCTTCTAACCAATACCATCCATCATACTATTTATAAGGTAGAAATTGCATGAATTTTTTGACTTCTTCATGTCTATCATCTTTCACAGACAAAGGCTAAGATTACTGACTAAAACAGCACTGATAGGGACTTCCCTGATGGTCCAGTGGCTAAGCTTCCACACTCCATGCTCTTTGAATAGTAGTAATCATATGGTGTGTATTGTAGCTGTTTTACCAGGTTATACTAGGATCTCTTCTAGGATGCATGCATGTGAGCTAAGTCACTTCAGTTGTGTCTGACACTTTGCAGCCCGATAGACCATAGCCCATTAGGGTCCTCTGTCTATGGGATGCTCCAGGCAAGAATACTGGAGTGGGTAGCCATTTCCTTCTCCAGGGGATCTTCCAGGCCCAGGGATCGAACCTGCATCTCTTATGTCTCCTGCATTGGCAGGCAGGTTCTTTACCACTAGTGCCAAATTGCCCCCCTTAGACAAATTTTCTTTTCTGACACATGTCATATTGGTACTTTTTTTTTTTAAATATTTATATATTTTGGCTGCACGAGGTCTTAGTTGCGTCATGTGGGATCTTTAGTTGTGTCATGTGAACCCTTAGTTGCAGCATGTGGGATCTTGGTCCCTGCCCAGGGATTGAACCCAGGCCCTCTGCACTGGGAGTATGAAGTCTTAGCCACTGGACCACCAGGGAAGTCCCTAGTGCTGCTGTTTTAGTCAGTGGTCCTAGCCTTCTGGAAGTGATAAACATGAGGATGCCAAAAACAGCTGTGTTTCTGAAACAGATGCTTTCAGAGCAAAGTGTGTAAAGTAAAGGAAATGAGAATATTTTAGCCCTGTCCCTTATCTTCATTCTGAAATCCTTGCTTGGGAATTTCTAGGAGAAAACAGACTATGTCACCATGCTTTATAAATCATTTCTATAACACACCGGTGATAAATATGTTCATTCCAGATGCCTATTAAGTGATTTTTAAAGAAATTCTAGTGAAGATATTCATGCATGTATTAAAACATGAGTTTGTGTTTTCCTTTGTTTTCCAGTTGAGTTCTTTAGTGATTTAGATGTTCTTGCTCTACCTGCTAAAATTAAGGTACTTCTTATCTTCATTTGCTGGACAAGTCATCATTGCAGTTTATACGTCATTATGGTCTGAGGGACAGAATCCTCTCTCTTTGTCCAAATATGTCCTGTGGGTGTACTTACTCGTGTCTGACTCTTTGTGACCCCCGTGGACTCTAGCCCAACAGGCTCTTCTGTCCATGGGACTTCCCAGGCAAGAATACTGGAGCGGGTTGCCATTATCTTCCTCCAGGGGATCCTCCCAACCCAGGGATCGAAGGAGACGAGAGCCTTGAAGATGAGGAGTGCAGTGGCTGGCCATCAGAAGTTGATGACAACTAATTGAGAGGAACATTGAAGCTAATCCTCTTACAGCGACATATGCTATGCTAAGTCACTCAGTTGTGTCTGACTCTTTGTGACCCCGTGGACTGTAGCCCTCCAGGCTTCTCTGTCCATGGGGATTCTCCAGACAAGAATCCTGGAGTGGGTCGCCGTGCCCTCCTCCAGGGAATCTTCCCAACCCAGGGATCAAACCCACGCCTCTACGTGTCCTGCTTTGGCAGGCGGGTTCTTTACCACTAGCGCCATCCGGGAAGCCTACATAAGTTACGTAAGAAGCTGCCAAAGAACTCATTATTGACCATTCTATGGTTGTTCAGCATTTGAAGCAAATTGGGAAGGTGAAAAACCTTGATAAGTGGGTGACTCATGAGCTGACCGCAAATTAAAAAAAAAAAAAATGTCATTTTGAATTGTCATCTTCTCTTATTCTGTGCAACAACTACCATTTCTCAATTGAATTGTGACATGTGATGAAAAGTGGACTTTATATGACAATTGGCAGTGACCAGCTCAGTCACTGGACCAGGAAGCTCCAAAGTACTTACCAAATCTAAGCTTGCACCAATAAAACCTCCTGATCACTGTTTGGTGGTCTGTTGCTGCCCATCTGATTGACTACAGCTTTCTGAATCCTGGTGAAACCATTATTTCTGAGAAGTATGATGAGAAAATTGATGAAATGCACTGAAAACTGGAATGTGTGCAGCCAGTTATTGGACAACTGAAAGGGCCCAATTCTTCTCCAGGACAGTGCTCGACCACACACTGCACAACTAACGCTTCAAAAGCTGAATGAGTTGTTTGAAGTTTTGCCTCATTCAGCATATTAACCTGACTTCTACCACTTCTACAAGCGTCTTGACAACTTTTTGCCGGGAAAATACTTCCACAACCCACAGGAGGTAGAAAATGCTTTCCAAGAGTTCACTGAATTCTGAAACACAGATTTTTTTGCTACAGGAATAAACACACTTATTTCTGGTTGGCAAAAATGTGTTGATTGTAATAGTTCCAATTTTGATGAATAAAGATGTGTTTGTGCCCAGTTATGGTAAATTAAAATTCACAGTCCAGCCTAATATTTTGATCAAATATATATGACTATTGTTCTATGGGACTGGGATGAAAACAGACCTTTTCCAGTCCTGTGGCCACTGCTGAGTTTTCCAAATTTGCTGGCATATTGAGTGCAACACTTTCACAGCATCATCTTTCAGGATTTGAAATAGCTCAACTGGAATTCCATCACATCCACTAGCTTTGTTCCTAGTGATGCTGTCTAAGGCCCACTTGACTTCACATTCCAGGATGTCTGGCTCTAGGTGAGTGATCACACTATTGTGATTATCTGGGTCATGAAGATCTTTTTTGTACAGTTCTTCTGTGTATTTTTGCCACCTCTTCTTAATATCTTCTGCTTCTATTAGGTCCATACCATTTCTGTCCTTTACTGAGCCCATTTTTGCATGAAATGTTCCCTTGGTATCTCTAATTTTCTTGAAGAGATCTCTAGTCTTTCCCATTCTATTGTTTTCCTCTATTTCTTTGCATTGATCGCTGAGGAAGGTTTTCTTATCTCTCCTTGCTATTCTTTGGAACTCTGCACTCAAATGGGAATATCTTTCCTTTTCTCCTTTGCTTTTCACTTCTCTTCTTTTCACAGCTATTTGTAAGGCCTCCTCAGACAACCATTTTGCTTTTTTGCATTTCTTTTCCATGGGGGTGGTCTTGATCCCTGTCTCCTGTACAATGTCACGAACCTCCGTCCATAGTTCATCAGGCTCTCTGTCTATCAGATCTAGTCCCTTAAATCTATTTCTCACTTCCACTGTGGTATTCATAAGGGATTTGATTTAGGTCCTACCTGAATGGTCTAGTGGTTATCCCTACTCTCTTCAGTTTAAGTCTGAATTTGGCAATAAGGAGTTCATGATCTGAGCCACAGTCAGCTCCCGGTCTTGTTTTTGCTGACTGTATAGAGCTTCTCCATCTTTGACTGCAAAGAATATAATCAGTCTGATTTCGGTGTTGACCATCTGGTGATGTCCATGTGTAGAGTCTTCTCTTGTGTTGTTGGAAGAGGGTGTTTGCTATGACCAGTGCGTTCTCTTGGCAAAACTCTATTAGCCTTTGCCCTGCTTCTTCCATAATCCAAGGCCAAATTTGCCTGTTACTCCAGGTGTTTCTTGACTTCCTACTTTTGCATTCCAGTCCCCTATAATGAAAAGGACATCTTTTTTGGGTGTTAGTTCTAGAAGATCTTGTATGTCTTCATAGAACCGTTCAACTTCGGCTTCTTCAGCATTACTGGTTGGGGCATAGGCTTGGATTACCGTGATATTGAATGGTTTGCCTTGGAAACGAACAGAGATCATTCTGTCGTTTTTGAGATTGCATCCAAGTACTGCGTTTCTGACTCTTTTGTTGGCTATAATGGCTACTCCATTTCTTCTAAGGGATTCCTGCCCACAGTAGTAGATATGATGGTCATCTGAGTTAAATTCACCCATTCTAGTCCATTTTAGTTTGCTGATTCCTAGAATGTCGACATTCACTCTTGCCATCTCCTGTTTGACCACTTCCAATTTGCCTTGATTCATGGACCTAACATTCCCGGTTCCTATGCAATATTGCTCTTTACAGCATCAGACCTTGCTTCTATACCAGTCCCATCCACAACTGGGTGTTGTTTTTGCTTTGGCTCCATCCATTCATTCTTTCTGTAGTTATTTCTCCTCTGATCTCCAGTAGCATATTGGGCACCTACCAACCTGGGGAGTCTCTTTCAGTATCCTATCATTTTGCCTTCTCATACTGTTCATGGGTTTCTCAAGGCAAGAATACTGAAGTGGTTTGCCATTCCCTTCTCCAGTGGACCACATTCTGTCAGACCTCTCCACCATGACCTGACCGTCTTGGGTGGCCCCACACGGCATGGCTTAGTTTCATTGAGTTAGACACGACTGTGGTCCTGTGATCAGATTGGCTAGTTTTCTGTGATTATGGTTTTAGTGTGTCTGCCCTCTGATGCCCTCTCGCAACACCTACCGAGAACTTCCAGATGTTCAAGTTGGTTTTCAAAAAGGCAGAGGAACCAGAGATCAAATTACCAATATCTGCTAGATCATCAAAAAAGCAAGAGAGTTCCAGAAAAACATCTATTTCTGCTTTATTGACTATGCCAAAGCCTTCAGCTGTGTGGATCACAATAAACTGTGGAAAATTCTGAAGGAGATGGGAATACCAGACCACCTGACCTGCCTCTTGAGAAACCTGTATGTAGGTCAGGAAGCACCAGTTAGAAGTGGACATGGAACAACAGACTGGTTCCAAATAGGAAAAGGAGTATGTCAAGGCTGTATATTGTCACCCTGCTTTTTAAACTTATATGCAGAGTACATCATGAGAAACACTAGGCTGGAAGAAACACAAGCTGGAATCAAGATTGCTGGGAGAAATATCAATAACCTCAGATATGCAGATGACACCACCCTTATGGCAGAAAGTGAAGAGGAACTAAAAAGCCTCTTGATGAAAGTGAAAGAGGAGAGTGAAAAAGTTGGCTTAAAGCTCAACATTCAGAAAACTAAGATCATGGCATCTGGTCCCATCACTTCATGGGAAATAGATGGGGAGACAGTGGAAACAGTGTCAGACTTTATTTTGGGGGGCTCCAAAATCACTGCAGGTGGTGACTCCAGCCATGAAATTAAAAGACGCTTACTCCTTGGAAGGAAAGTTATGACCAACCTAGATAGCATAGTAAGAAGCAGAGACATTACTTTGCCAACAAGGGTCCGTCTGGTCAGGGCTATGGTTTTTCCAGTGGTCATGTATGGATGTGAGAGTTGGACTGTGAGGAAAGCTGAGCGCTGAAGAATTGACGCTTTTGAACTGTGGTGTTGGAGAAGACTCTTGAGAGTCCCTTGGACTGCAAGGAGATCCAACCAGTCCATCCTGAAGGATATAAGTCCTGGGTGTTCATTGGAAGGACTGATGCTGAAGCTGAAACTCCAATACTTTGGCCACCTCATGCGAAGGGTTGACTCATTGGAATAGACCCTGATACTTGGAGGGATTGGGGGCAGGAGGAGAAGGTGACGACAGAGGATGAGATGGCTGGATGGCATCACCGACTCGATGGGCATGAGTTTTAGTAAACTCCAGGAGTTTGTGATGGACAGGGAGGCCTGGCGTGCTGCAATTCATGGGGTCGCAAAGAGTCGGACATGACTGAGGGACTGAACTGAACTGATTGTTCTATGGTAGTACATACATATAACAATCCCAACCAAAATGCTTTTTTTCTTTTTCTTCTCTGCATTACAACCATACAATTTCTTTCTATTTCCCTTTTACTTCCCACAAAGGACAGTAACTTTAAGTTAATTTTATTTCCCCTCTCCTTCTGCCTTACATATCCACAACATAACACTTCCCAAATAGCTTTATTTTCTCCTTACTTTTTTTATATGTATGTGTTGGGACCGGGTGGGGGTGGTAGTATAGTTTAAGAAAGTGAATCTTCTTTATTTGTGTTTATTTGAGTTTTATAAGTGCTTGTTTAGCATTTTTATTACACATTTCCTGAGAGCCTTTGTGTCATTTCCTTTTTCAATGCTGTATCCTCTTTAGTTTATCTTTTCTTATTTAAAAAAAAAAATATTAGCTTGGGCTCATTCATTGTTTTGAAGTATTTTTTCAAGTATTTTTTTAGATTAGATGTGTATGTGGTTTGTTTTCTTAGTTACTGAAGTGAAGTGAAGTTGCTCAGTCATGTCCAACTCTTTGCGACCCCATGGACTGTAGCCCAACAGGATTCTCTGTCCATGGAGTTCTCCAGGCAAGAGTACTGGAGTGGGTTGCCATTCCCTTCTCCAGGGGATCTTCCCAACCCAGGGATCGAACCCGGGTCTACCACACTGTAGGCAGACGCTTTACCATCTGAGCCATGAGGGAGGTCCTTTCTCAGTTACTACAAGTCCTAATTTTCTCTTTCATCCTGATTGGTTTGATTGGTTTTCTTGGTTGGTAGAAGGTTCTTGAGTTGCAGACTTTATGTGAACATAGTCTGTAAACACCTTGGCTTCTAGTATTGCAGATGAGAAGTCTGATACCTGTTTGATTTTGTTTTTCTTGGCAGGTGAAAAATTCAAGGACTCTTTCAGTTTTTCATTGCAGATCTTTACTCAGTTCAGTGAAGTTTGTTTTGTTTCCTAGATTGGTTTCTAGACCATAACTCCTATTACTTCATCTGTTCCTTTTTTTCCTTTTGTATTATGCTGTGTCTGTCATCTAAGCCTGTTAGTGTTTTCCTCTTGCCTTTTTTTTCCTTTGCCATTTTGTTTCATGATTAGATATAGTTACTATGCTTGATCTGTCATGTCACTAACCGTAATTACATCAGTCAACTCATTTTTCATTTTTAATTCTTTTATTGAATTTTATAGATCAAAAATCATGTGTTTAAGTTCCATAGTCCTTTTCAGAATCACACTTGAATCTCTGTAAGTGCCTTTTTAATTTTGCTATTCTGGTACTCATCTCTTTCTTCCAGGAGAGCAGGTTGACATGGCCCACTTCTCTGGATTCTTGGCTTCCCAGAAAGGGATATTTTTTTTCCTGTCTTGACTCATTGGGTTTCTTTGTTGGAATATTCTTTTTTATTTATTTATTTTAAATGTTGGAATATTCTTAATTGTAGAAATTCTGGATGTGGTAAAAAGAAATTTCTTGCCTTGTGGTATGAGATTTAGGAATAGACTGTTAAACCTCTCTTACCACAAGCGTAAGAAGTCATTTTGCAGTCAGATCTCCCTCCACATTCCAAGCCATGAGAGTAAGGAGATGTATCACCTTCATTTAGCCCTGTCTTTGACATTCAGAGCTCAGGGAGGTGCAAGGTTCTCAAAAGGGATGCACTTGAACTCCCCTCAGCCTATTCTGCTGGTCTTTGTAGATCTGGAATCACCACGCTTCCTGTAGGGCTCTAAAGTTTTCTGGTCCTTGCACAGAATTTTTTTCAAGTTCTCTTCACAGGAATTTTACTCGATTCTGAGTCATACTAGGTTTCTGATGGCAGTTGCTGGCTTAGAGAGGCAGATAGATGGCTGAGTGCACATAAGAAGACAAATAGTATAGGTTGTGTTTTTGAAAAACTTTTCCAGTTCCTTTATAATAATAATAATTAATAAACTGTAAGTTACCACATTCTGCCTGTCATATATTCTATTATATAGGTGCTAACTTATTGTTGAGAAAGAATGCTGGAGACTTGGATTCAAGTCGTGTTTCTTTCTTTTTATTTATGTACTTATTTTTATTTTGGCTGTGCTGAGTCTTCATTGTGGTGTGCGGGCTTTTCTCCAGTTGCAGTGAGCGGGGGTGGCACCCTCTAGTGATGCACGGGCTTCTCATTGCAGTGGCTTCTTTTGTTGCTGAGCACAGGCTCTGGGGTGCACGTGCTCCAGCAATTGTGGTGCAAGGACTCAGTTGCTCTGCACCATGTGGGGTCTTCCTGGGCCAGGGATTGAACCAGTATCTCCTGCATTGGCAGGTGGATTCTTTACCACTGAGTCACCAGGGAAGTCCCTTAGTCATGTTTCTGACATTAATCATCTGTGAGACACTGGACAGGTCATTCAACCCCTCTGTTCTTATCTGGAAGATTAAAACAATGTAATAATACCCTTTTGAAGTTATATGTCAGGGGCATCTACTTCACCCTCTACTTCCTTCTTTCTTCTCCCAGCCTTGTTTTGTAGAATTCCTTTGCTAATAAGGCTGTCTAGACAATCCTGCTCATACTATCTAATCTTATTTCCCAAGGACAGGAGTAGACAATTGACCAAAACTGGGTCAGATGGAAGAACTTTGCTCAGAATTGAGAACTTAGAGATTCTTTTCAGTCTCTGGAAGCCACTTGAACTGAAGGCAGGCTAAAGTAGATGCTAAGGATGCTGTTGTGTGCAGCCAGCCATCTTATCCGTGTGTGAATAGAAGTTAGAAAAAGCCCACTGACACAGAGATGAGAGCAGATAAATCTGAGATTGAGAGAGAGTGACAGAGGACTAAGATTTTCTCCATTCCTCATGACTTTTGTAGTTTCTAGAGTCACTCTGCCTCTTTAGGTTTGATGGACTTTTCTCTTCTTGGGACATATGGGTTTATTTGAAATTGGTAATGAATTCTGCCTGTTTCCTATGTATGTAAGTTTGTTTGATTTTCTTTTGTTAACAACAACCAGAGTATTCTGAAGACCTTATCATTGTAACTGGTTAAGTGAGTTTGTAGAGAAAATGAGAAGGTAAAAAAAATGTCTTAGTTAATAAACAGAATCACATCAACACATATGCATGTGTTATCCGTAATTTAGGTATATTCTTTATGTATGTGCATGTTTCTCTCTCTCTCTCATCTATGTTTGTATGTATTTTAATAACCTCTATAATTTAAACCAGGGCTATTAGTCCTGTATCCAAGTCTTAACTGTCAGAAGTTGGAGTATCCTTAAGCAACTATTTGATATGGATTCCAGCCACATCTGGCATTTGGGAATCAATCTCCTTTTTTTCACCCTGTATTTTTAGACATTTAGCAAAGACAAGGAAAAGAAGTGAACATGCTGGCCCTTTGAATCCAGCCTCCACTTTCTATTCCTCATAGACATTTTCTAAGGAAAATTAGTCTCCTTTGGGAGAATGGTGTATTTTTCCATAGAGAAAAGCATGTCCATGGGGAAAACTAGTTTCAGCTTTGACAACTTCTAAACTTCAGCTTCTAAACTTATATGCCTAGGAAAGAAAAGGTGAAACAATTCATATTGCCTCAAAAGTTACTGCATGAGGTGACTTAAGCCACTGCCAGTGGTGAAAAAGTAATCCTTTCTTCTAGCAACTCTAAGTCATTCATCCAAGATGAAGATAGGAAAAAACATCATCTCCCTGTTTGTGTTTGTCAGTGTCCAGTCATGAAAACAGAACCTGTTCAGTATTTTTCAAGAGAAGGAATTTGATGATACAGAAAATTTATTGTATAGGTGATGCAAAAGCTGACAGAGCAACTCAGGTATGAAACCCCCCAGGGATTAATAAAAGCTTGAAGAGACAACAAGAGAAGGGGATATCATCACAGCCCCTAAGCTGGAGTCTTCAGACAGCTATGAAACCCTGAGCAGGGCTGCCCTGGCAGGAGTGGGACTATGGAGAAAAGGGCTCTTGGATTCGTGAAGGACCTCTGCCAGAGAGGAGATATTGCCCAAGGCAGAATAAGTGAGGAGTAAATACTCTGCCTTCTCCTCTTCTCCCACATTCTAGTGCCTCTCATTGGATGAACCCACCTGGAAGGCAGTTGACAAAGGATCTTGGGAGTTGTAATACCATGAGATGCAGAGCAGAGGCAGGAAGGAATGGGAAATGGATATGTGAGGTAGCAGGCAAACTCTTCCATATAGCCCTTGGAACACTTGAAATCTCCATTTGAATGTCCCTGTTTATATTTTTTTCTCAAATCCAGGAGGAAGATCTGTTTGGGCAATTTTTTTTTTTTTTTTAAATCAGGTTCCCTGTAAGGAACATGGGAAATACATGAGTGCATTTGCTTGTATGTTTCCATAGTTATCAGGGATTGTGTGTGCTGCTGGAATCTAGAGGGCCAGAGGTAGATGCTCCATGTCCCATAAACATGAAGTAGCCCAATATGATAAAGAACTACCGCATCCAAATGACAGTGGTGCCCCGTGGAGAAACATGGTGACTGTATGTTACAGGTCATCTGAAATGGAAAGAGCTGCCTTACGGAGCAGCTATGGTTATTAAATAATGCCACCTAGAGGCTTCCCTGGTGGTTCAATGGTAAATAATCTGTCTGCCAGTGCAGAAGACACAGGTTCAATCCCTGGGTCGGGAAGATCCCCTGGAAAAGGAAATGGCTACCCATTCCAGTATTCTTTCCTGGGAAATCCCAAGGACAGAGGAGCCTGGTGGGCCACAGTCCATGGGGTTACCCAAGAGTCAGACACGACTTAGTGACTGAAAAACAACAGAGATGAGACAACCCTTGGCGGGGATATTGTAGGGACGATAAAGAACTTGGTGAAAACAGAAAATAGGATTGAGCTTGGAGTTGTTCTTTGGTCTCCTCTGTCCTTAAGATTTTATAATGCCTTTGATAATTATGAAAATAGCAATATTTTTCAGTGCTTGTTACATATCAGTCTCTGTTTTGAAGGTGTACACACTGTGTCTCAGTTATTTTCCTACAATAAAATAGTAAGGAAGATAATGCTATTGTTTGCGTTTTGTACATAAGGAAACTGAAGCTCAAAGGGCTCAACTAACTTGTCCACATTTCCCTATTAGAAAGTGACAGAGGAGAAACAGGAGCCCAAATCTGTCTGACTCTTAATCCCGTGTCCCTAGCCAGTATATACTGAGGATTCCCTGTTAGTGTCCCCCTTGTCTCTCTGGGTTTTGAATCTCCCCTTGAGATTTGAGTTATGCATTATAATTGTATCATCAGGATGCCTTTCTTGCTGTGGTTGCTGGTGTTCAGGGCTCAGCAGTTCTAGGAAGCCATTCAGGATAGACTTCAGTTGTGCAGCTCTCACTTGTTAATTCCTGGCATGTGACCCTACTGTTTCTCCCAGTACCCTGGAGTTTATTCATTACTCACTTTACATATACTCAGGACTGAGAGCCATCTGTGCTAACCAATAGCAAAACGGGTTTTCTGCAAGTCCCTGCTTTAGCTGTGCTTTCATTTCTTGTTTAGGGCTTCCCTGGTGACTCAGAGGGTTAAGGAATCTGCCTGCAATGCAGATTCGATCCCTGAATTGGGAAGGTGGAGGAGAGCATGGCAACCCCCTCCAGTATTCTAGCCTAGAGAATCCCCATGGACAGAGGAGCCTGGCCAGCTACAGTCCATGGGGTCACAAAGAGTCTGACACTACTCAGCAGCTAAGCACAAGTGCAACAGATAGACTGGATTGAAACGAGAACACCCTGGATCTCTGTGTCTCATTCATTCGCACAGAGACATATGGAACAACCACTGTGGAGCAAGCATAGTAATGAACCCAGATAGGATCCTTGACTCTCATGGAGTCGATCATCTAGATGCTCTGCTGCCCAGCAGAAGTTTCTGTACTGTTCAGAGGAGTAGCTAGTAGCTACATGAGTCTATTGAGCTTCTGCTATGGGGTAGTACAACTAAAGAACAGAGTTTTCAATTAAAAAACTAATCTGAACATGAATAACACCTACTTTATTGACCAGTGAAGATTTTTAGAGGGAAGAATAGAAAATTGTGATAAAGAATGTATGGTCATTTACCATTTGAAGAGTATCTGCCATGAGCAAATCAAGGGGCATAGAGAAGAAGATTTGGCTTATTGGAGTTCACAGTTTAGGGAGGATGCAAACACTTAATAGAGATTTGTTGGTTGTGGAGGTTGAAGTATAGTCTGAGGAGAATGTGGAAGGAAGAAAGGGAGGGAGTGACTGACAGTCTAGAAAATCAGGAGCTGTTTTAAGGAAGAAGAAACTTCTGAGCTGGACTCTGAGGGATAGGGGAGCAGGTCAGATGGAGAGATGGCTTCCTGGATAGAACAGGGTTGAACAACATCCCTGCCCCCTTTCCCACTAGAGGCCATACCTAGTAGCTCAGCCCTCATTTGTGACAGAAGTGTCTCCAGTCATTTTGAAATAGCCTCTGGAGAACACAAAGACTCTGGCTTAGAGCCCCTGATACAGAGGAAATGCTCTGTGAAAGCCACAAGGTGTTCTGTGTGGGGGAGTGAGTCACTTAGGGTGGGAACATGGGCTGGGAGGATGCTGCTGCAGAGAATGAGCAGATGAGTGTGGGGCCAGATAGCAAAGAACTTCAGTTACCATTTGTGGAGTACCCAGTCTCCTGTGAGCAACAGAAAATGGGTAGGGATTTTTGCAGTAGGAGAATGACAGGATTTTTTTTTTTTTTTTTTGAAAGGCAAACCTGAAGCGGGGTGTTCTCCAGAACCTTGTGCCAAGTCGGAAACAAACCAGGTTGGGTAGGCATGGGAGGTAGACCATATCAGGGTTGGTGCTTTGGCTGTGCCAGACAGATGGTGAGGACCTGATCAGAGGCTGTGACAGCAGAGATGGGGACCAGCATCGCTATTCAGCAGCGCTTAAACGAATCAGATCTTTCCATTGATGTCTCAACTATACATACTGACAAACACATCCTTGGAGTGGTAGAGTTTTAAGACATTTATGTGATTTAAAAAATGTATATATATTTTCACTGCAAATAGAACTCTTTCTTAGACTTTAGATTTTTCATGTAGACTTGTTGGCTTAACAGTGCCAGACATATTTTTTTTTCTTTTATGTGAATTGCTATTTAATATATTGAGACAGGGATGGTTAAGAATATGATTTTTATCTTCATTTCTTATATATCATACTTGTTCATTTCAATATATATGTGTGTAACATACATGTATTTATCTATTATGATATTTGGGTATAGTAAGAAAAATGTTGGTTCTTTTCATGAGCAGACTATCGGGGAGTAATGATTATTAAAATTGCTCGATATATACATGTTGTATCAAAAAAGACAGCAGTGAAGGAATAGAAACCCTGTGGTTTTTAGGTCAGTACCTCTTCTACAAAACATTTTGCTGTTGTATGACTTATGGGTCATGTGATTACCATAAAAACAGGGTCTTGTAATTCAGAACATAGAATAATTAGCAAGGAAGTGTTTATTAATAAAGGTTCTGAATATTCAGGGCTAGATTAACCTCTAGGGCACAGACTAGGTCAGGTTTGAGATTGTAGTAGTGAATGAGCAAGTAGATGGATAAATAATAACAGGTGCATAGCACATAGATACATTCTATACGCAAATAACAATGGTTGGTTTGTGAAGGTTATTTTTTTTTTTATTAGTTGGAGGCTAATTACTTCACAACATTTCAGTGGGTTTTGTCGTACATTGATATGAGTCAGCCATAGAGTTACACGTATTCCCCATCCCGATCCCCCCTCCCTGTGAAGGTTATTTTAAGTGTAGGAAAGAAATGTCCCTGGAGATGTTTCTTCTTTTCTGACAGAGATTTATTAGAATGAAGAACAGCCTTCCCTGACTGAGTTCCTCTCACTAGCCCACTGGTCCTTGTAGTTTAGCTCTTTTAATTTTGTTCTATTGTGTATATTTAAATCTTTGTTAAAGTAAAACCTGTACTGCATATTGTATATATCAGCACACAAGAAATTGTGTTTGGAATCACTATTTCCATTATAGTTGATTTTTATTACCACAATAGGAGAATAAGCTCCTTGAAGGCAGAGGCCATCTCCAGTAGGTTCTATGAACTTTCTAGGAAAAAAGCTGGGATTCACTTGCATTTGAATGCTCCAGTTTGTGGTTAATATGCTTGAATAGTAGACCAGTCAGTAGGCTGTGTGTATAAAAATTAAAACAAACCTGAAATGCCAAACTGGCCGGGAATTGTATTTCTTGTGATAGAGCTATGATTCATTGCTTGAAATAAAGCCATAAATTTTATAAAACACTTCCTCCAAAAATTCTTAGATTATTTTTCCTAGTGCATTCCATCATAAAAAAAAGCAAGTGAGTTCCAGAAATACACATACTTCTGCTTTATTGATTACACCAAAAACCTTTAACTGTGTAGATTATAACAAGCTGCGAAAAATTCTTCAAGAGATGGGACTACCAGACCACCTTACCTGCCTCCTGAGAAATCTGTATGCAGGTCAAGAAGCAACACTTAGAACCAGACGTGAAACAACAGACTGGTTCCAAATTGGGAAAGGAGTACGTCAAGGCTGTATATTGTCACCCTGTTTATTTAACTTACATGTAGAGTGCATCAGGCAAAATGCCGGGCTGGATGTAACACAGGCTGGAATCAAGATTGCTGGGAGAAATATCAATAACTTCAGATATGCAGATGACACCACCCTATGGCAGAAAGTGAAGAGGAGCTAAAGAGCCTTCTTGATAAAAGTGAAAGAGGAGAGTGAAAAAGCTGGCTTAAAACTCAGCATTCAAAAAACTAAGATTATGGCATCTGGTCCCATCACTCCTTGGAAAATGGAGAAACAATGGAAAGAGTGACAGACTTTATTTTCTTGGGCTCCAAAATCACTGCATATGGTGACTGCAACCATGAAATTAAAAGATGCTTGTTCCTTGGAAGAAAAGCTATGACCAACCTAGAGAGCATATTAAAAAAACAGAGACATTTTACTTTGCCGATAAAGGTCCATCCAGTCAAAGCTGCGGTTTTTCCAGTAGTCATGTATGGATGTAAGATTTGGGCTATAAAGAAAACTGAGTGCTGAAGAATTGATGCTTTTGAACTGTGGTGCTGGAGAAGACTCTTGAGAGTCCCTTGGACTGCAAGGAGATCAAACCAGTCAGTCTTAAAGGAAATCAGTGCTGAATATTCATTGGAAGGACTGATGTTGAAGCTGAAGCTACAGTACTTTGGCTACCTGATGGGAAGCATTGACTTATTGGAAAAGACCCTGATGGTGGGAAAGATTGAAGGCAGGAGAAGGGGACAGAAGAGGATGAGATGGTTGGATGGCATTACCGACTCAATGGACACGAGTTTGAGCAAGCTCCAGGAGTTGGTGATGGACAGGGAGGCCTGGCGTGCTGCATTCCATGGGGTCACAAAGAATGGGTCATGACTGAGTGAGTGAACTGAACTGAGTGCAGTCCATAACCTATGTCTTGGTCATTTCATACATTTTTGTGCAAAAGTAAGTTTCCATTGTTATATGATACAAACAATTTGGTGTATTCTTAGAGGGAGCAAGTTATTGTCTATTTGTCATTTTTGTTTATAGTGGAAGATGTTATTTCTGAGCATATAGAATACCGCATGCCATTCCAAGAGATCCTTTTAATGAAAGCGGTATAGTCATATTCTTCTCGTTAGGCTTATCTTGTGGTTGAAATGGAGAGTGTGTCATGTGCCAAAGATAGGTATGTAGGAAAAGAAACTGCATTTATTATAAGAGATACAAATAGTACTTCATAGTAGCAGTAGTAAGTTGGCTCTTTGGGTATATATTAATTGAAATTGTTAGGTCAACAACCTGGTAAGAAATCATCTTTGGGTGAAATGAGCGTGCTTTTGGTGACTGAGACCTGTTTTAGGATTTCTGAGGTCTCTGTCCTGCCTTTATCATTTTGTCTCCCTGACTTGTTTACAATGAGGCTGCGTATTCTGTGGGCTTGAATTTTTTCTATTCACAATGAGAGCTAACAATTGGCATCTTGAATCTGTGATTTATCCCTTTTTTTTGGCTTGTTTTTGGCATTTAAAATTTTTTCATTTATTTCCAAATCCTGTTATTTCTGACCATTGAAAAGCAACACCCACCAGAATGCTATTTTAAAAGGTGCTTGTGTATCATAAACAGGTGCTGGACAGTAAATCAATCTGGTTGCATTTTGTTCTCATTAAAACTTTGCACCCACCACTCTTGGCGAAGTGGAGAGGAAGATGAATGATGGGAGGCAGATGGAGGCACCTACACTGTTGTTGGGAAGAACGTGCAGTCTGCATAGGTGGCTACCAAGTAATTTTTCTATCCTGTATTTTCTTCCTGTTGAAGGAAATCCAGTGGAGATTGGGTGATGCTGGGCAATCTGCCCTATTTATGAGAAATAGATTAAAAACAGTGACATCTACTTGAAAATGAAAGAAATGTGAGAGATTGTTTAGCCAATGGGTTATCATTTTGATTTTGTTCGAACTCTTGAGCAAGTAAAATCTTCCATAAAATAGACATGTTTAAAGCAGTGATTATGATGATAGACAAATTTATTGAGCACTTTCCAATTCTGTTATTGTTCTCGTAAGACACTGGAGAGTAGCAGAAATCATGTATTTGCTAAAGTTACATACTTATTAAGAGATAGATTAGATTCCTTGATGGCATCATAGAGCCAACTTTACCAACTCTGAAACCTTCTGCTTCTAAATTTCTTTATGCTCTAGTTAACTACACATTTTTATTACATTAGGTACTGCCAGTCAGTACCTAATGACCTACATGACCTGAACACAGCCTTAAATGCATTGTAGAACTCAGTTACTCAGTATAGCTGGTAATTGGCCAATTAACTTCAAGTCTCTGAACTGTTTCTGAGAGCCAGCCAGGCACAAGGCTAGGAGCCGAGGTGGATGGTCTCTCCCCTTCTCTCCCAATCTAAATGCATAGATTGCTGCCAGAAATGATGTGATACATTTTATAATTAAAGTGGTTACACTAGAAAACAACCATATTAAAGCATTTTTCTCCATGTCATTGTATTTTAGGCTGTTCCAGCTGCTACAATAGAGTAGTATAGGGTGGGTGACTTATAAGCAATAAACATTTATTTCACACTGTCCTAGAGGCTGGGAACTTAAAGGTGAAAGTGCTGGCCTCGTTGGTATCTGTGAGGGTCTGCTGCTGGTTCCTAGATTGCTGTCTTCCTGCTGTGTCTTTAGTGGCAGAAGGGATGAGGGAACCCTCTGGGGTCTCTTTTATGAGAGTGCTAATCTCATTCGTGAGGGCTCCACCCTCATCATTGACCTAATCACTTCCCATAGACGCCACTTCCTAATGCCATCACATTAGGGATTAAGTCCAACATATGAATTTTGAGGGAGCACAGTCCTTTAGTCTCTTGTTGTTGTTCAGTTGCTCAGTTGTGTCTGACTCTTTGCAACCCCTTCAACTGTAGCACTCCAGGCCTCCCTGTCTTTCACTGTCTCCCAGACTTTGCTCAAATTCATACCCATGGAGTCAGTGATGCCATCCAACCGTCTCATCCTCTGCTGCCCTTTTCTCCTTTTGCCTTCAGTCTTTCCCAGCATCAGAGTCTAGCATACTCTTATCTCTGACAGGAGAAGGGCAGAACCTATCCTGGTTATGTGCTTAAAATTACTAAGATGAAAGAAGAGATCATCGATATAATGGGCTAATTAGGGAGCCAATTTGTTTGGAGATATTTCTGGCTAAACTTTGAGGTTTATCGCCAGTCTTTTTCAGAAGGGTCTTAATATCGCTGATTCTTGGAGTAATTGAACAGTGTTGCTGATATTCTAATCTTCCCAGTGCCTGAAGGTATGTTGTGAGTTCTGGATTGACAGACAAGGAGAAAGAAAGAGTGAGGAGTGAGAGGGGACAAAGAAATGGAGGTAGGGAGGGAAAAAAAAGTGATGAGAGGAAGAAGGAAGGTGGAGAAAGGGGTCCAGCATATCCAGGAGGGATAAGCATGTTGTGGAGCATAAACAAGGTGTTGAAGAAATGAATGAAAATTTTGGGCCCTGAATAAATATCAAGTGTGCATAAATAGGTAGTGATGATGATTTCACGAAAGCATTGTCCTGAATGCTTTAATTCCTAAAGACTTTATATGAAAATATCACTCGGTAATGGTCATTTGAGGCTTCCCTGGTAGCTCATCTGGTAGAGAGTCCACCAGGAGACCCCGGTTCAATTCCTGGGTCAGGAAGATCCTCTGGAGTGGGGATAGGCTACCCATTCCAGTATTCTTGGGCTTCCCTGGTGACTCAGATGGTAAACAATCTGCCTGCAATGTGGGAGACTTGGGTTTGATCCCTGGGTTGGGAAGATCCCCTGGAGGAGGGCATGGAAACTCACTCCAGTATTCTTGCCTAGAGAATCCCAAAGGACAGAGGAGCCTGGCGGGCTCCTGTCCATGGGGTTGCAGAGTCCAACATGACTGAGCAAATAAGCATAGTACAATGGTCATCTGAGGAAAGACTTTCTGCATTGTGTGATCCTGGCAAGTCAGTGGGCATTTTTGAGACTCAGTTGGCTTTTATATATAATGAAAGGGTATAATAAAGTGAGCCACATTGTTCAGTGCTCAAATTCTCTTCTCATCTTTTTCTTCCAGATTGGCTTAAATGTTGGCCATTTATTGCCATAACAATTGTTTATCCACAGTTATCACTTTTATTAGATGCAATTAACAAAGAATGCATATACTTTGATGTTTTTATTTTCACTAAAGTTAATGGTGATGTTAATTTAAGATTGTACAATCTCTAGTAAAATAGCCATTATAAATTTTAATGTTGCTTTATACTAACTTTGTGTTTTTGTACTTTTATTCATTTTTTTAATCACATGGTCTCTCCTCAAGTTTCTTTATTTCTATGCAGAAGCAAATACCTTTTAATAATTTGGACTTTTGTCTTTCTCTTTAAAAGTAAAAGTAAAAATTTTGTAAGATATTCTGCTTTTAGATGTTTGTATATGTTATTTCAGTGTTATTTTTCCTCTTCTTAACAAATGTCAAATCGATTTTTTTTTTTTAGAAAACTTAAAGGGTTATAGATGGAATTTTATTTTATATTAATTTATTTCATAATAGCATAGGTATCTTCCTTTGACTGTCATATCAGTTCTGTTAGTTGCCTTTAACACAGTTACAGTTAACCTTCCTAAGTTAAACAAAGATGAAATGAAGAACCAGATATTGCTAATATCCATCAGAAATGTTTCAGTGGGAAACATTAACCTGATGAAAAGTAGATGTCTGAAAACATTTGCAGTGAAGAGCAGATAAAATGATTTGGCTTAAAAATATCACTGGTGCTTTTAGGGGCAGAGAGGTTTTCTCTGAGTAATTTTCCTTTAATGCCTGCTTTTCACTGATAAACTCCATTCAATGCTAGATTACAGGTCCCAAGGAATTATCAATAAATCATGTTTTCCAAAAATGCTCTTTCCTATTTGTCATTTAACTGATGCTGGATGTAGTCATCATATTTAAAAGTAGTGACATAAGATGTCTATTTCACAGTACCAAACAGTGTTGGGTTTTTAAAACTAGCGCCCAGTTCCATCCGTGAATATTGAAAGACACTTAAAAAAGATATGTGTGGGATAAACCTGGATTCTTATGCAGAAGCTTGTTCCTTAGAGAATAAATTGGGCCAAGAAATAAGTACTAATCCATGGTGTATTGTTCAGAGTACTGTTCCAATGTCAGTCTGACCTCCCCATGATGATTTCTTATTGAAAATATTATGTTGGAGATGAGCATCCTCAGACCATGTAAAACCAAGTAAAGCACCATAGAGCTATACTCTAATGTTCTTGTTACTTCTCAATGTCCTCAAAAAATTCCCACTCACCGAAAACAGGTATGCAGCTGAATTTCTGCTTTCAGCATGTTCATAGAGATATATAATTAAGTAGAAGAGGAGCTTGTTTGAAACATAGGGTGTCCACTCAACACTGCAGACCAGTGTTTCTCAAAGTATCGTCTTTGGACTATTTAAATCAGAACCAGGTGTGATGGTCATTATATATCCAGATTCCCAGGCTTCATCAGGCTGTTTCATCACAATATTTGGGAGCATACTCAGAAATCTACATTTTTAACTGGTTCTCCCAGGATGTCTTTAATTTCATAAAGTTAATTGTCTTTACGGAGTTCCATTACTGGGGTTTCAGTTGTGCAGCCATTCTGGGACCAAACCAGGCATCATCACAGTTGTACTTCGTGTGGGAAAGTAACATCTTCAGTGAGAGAGCTGGAAGCTGGTTTTTAGACTCAGAACTCCCGTGTCTTTAGGTATCTTGGTGGTAGTTATAGAGATAATTGATGGTGAAGTTAAAAAAAAAAAGAACAGACAGAAGGAAAAAGGAATGTATGAAACTGGTTGTCTTTGTCATTGCATCTAATAAGAAAACATTGGCTTGATCACAGTGAGTGTGTGGAGTGTAAGTGAGAAGAGGTTAGGCCAGCATGTTGGGCATGTGGAAGGTAGGACATTATGTGGCAACCTTGGAAGTTTTTATTTTATTCTCCTGGCATTGGTGAGCCACTGAAGGTGGAACAGGGGAGTGAGATGATCAAAGCTCGTATTCAAAAAATAAAGAAAGAAAGACAAACTACCAAGTGGACTGCAATGGAGAGGGCAGTGCATTTGAAACTGCAAGAGGCTTTTGTTTGCATGCTTGGAAAGAAAAGGTCTGCACGCCTGAATTCAGCTAAGAGCAAAGGACTGGCTAGAGAATGGAAACAAAACACCCCCTGATCAGAACATCCTGGGAGCAGGTCCTAATCGAAGCCCTAAATTTCATTGCATCTCATCACACTCCCAGGGTACTGTTGGAAGACAATGCTTTTCTTCTAGAGTTTTTTTGTGTTAAGTTGGCACCCTGTTCAGATTCTTCTGATGGCTTGTTGGTTTTCTCAAAACATTTGCCAGTGATTTGATAGCTTTCCAGGGAGATTTTGTTGGAATCTTGCCCTGGTTGGACTGTTTGATTACAGGGCAGTCCGCTTGTCTGGGAGCCTCTTAATATGCTCCTTTGGACATCAGTTGTGTGTGTGCATGCTCAGTTGCTAAGTTGTGTCTGACTCTTTACGACCCTATGGACTGTAACCTGCCAGACTCCTCTGTCCATGGAATTCTCCAGGCAAGAATACTGGAGTGGGTTGCCATCCCCTCCTCCAAGGGATCTTCGCGACCCAGGGATTGAACCTGGATCTCCTGAATTGCAGGCGGATACTTTACCACTGAGCCACTGCGGAAGCCCCAGTTGCAGTGTATATATGTATTTTAAATACCATAAATTGAAAGGTAGTAAAAGTAGTGACTGAAATCTTCCCTCTTCTCTTCCCATTGAATTAGAGTCCTCAATAACTCAGAATCTCTTTATTCTTTGGAGAGAGGAGGAATGATTTATTCAGTTGGTCATCTAAGAAGCATTAAGCACTGGGTGTCAGGTGCTCCCCAAGATCTTGGGACTGGAATTATAAACACTGTCTAATATTTAGAGACACGCATCTACATGGCCAATTAATGGCTACCATCATTCTTGGATGAAAGCACAAAGTCTTCATCCGGACTTTGGGCTGAGTGCCTTCTTCCCCTTTATAGTTTCCAGCTACATCCTGTTCTATTTATACTAGACATGGCAGCCACACTGCTCTTGGTTCTAACATTGCCTTATACATGTCAAGATCCTCTCCATTTTAGAGTTTTCCTGTTTGATCTATTCCCAGAAATGTCCTTCTATCTCTCATTTGTCTGGCTAGCCCCCACTTATTTACCTTAAATTCTCACTTCTCCAAGGATGCCTTCTTTGGCATCCTCTGAGATGGGATTTCTACCTCTTATTATACATTCTCATCACTCCCTGTGTTTTCCTTTCCTGTCGTGTATCTGCAATATAATTGATTGCTTTTGTAAATGTTGCTTAATTTCAATTTCCCATTTCCCTCTAGGCTTCATGGGAATAGGGGTAGAGCTTGAGTCAAATTCAACACACTGCCTGGCCCATAAATGACACTTGGTAATACTTTGGCCACTTGATGTGAAGAACTGACTAATTGGAGAAAACCCTGACACTGGGAAAGACTGAAGGCGGGAGGAGAAGGGGACAACAGAGGATGAGATGGTTGGATGGCATCACTGGCTCAATGGACATGAATTTGAGTAAACTCCAGGAGTTGGTGATGGACAGGGAGGCCTGGCGTGCTGCAGTCCATGGGGTCGCAAAGAGTCAGACACGACTGAGTGACTAAACTCAACTGAATTATTGTTTGGATAATTGAATGAATGATAAATAATGAAATATATGGGAACATAGGAGGGCATACTCTATTTAATTTGGAAGGATCAGGGTAGGCCCTGATACCAATATTTGAAAATGAATGTCTACTTACTATACAAAATAATGTCCAGTATATCTTTAAGATCTTAAATCATCAGCCATAAACTAAACCTCATTGACTGTAGTTACTAATATGGTAAATGCTACTAGCTCTTTTAGAAAGAACTTCAGCAAAAGTCAAAACTAAATGGTTTTGTGTGTATATTTTAATTATAAGAAAATAGAATAACCAAAAGTTTTCAAATCAGTCAGTATTTCCTAGAGAGTAGATAAAACAATCAATGATTATTTCTTATGACTCATTAACTCATATATATAATCCTCTATGATTTTGAGTAAACATTCTACTATGTTAATAACTTTGACACATTTCTTAGATTATAGTGTTGTTTGTTTCATTAGTCTTAATTTTGTATTAGTACACATGCTGTAATTACTTATCTCACTTATTTTTAATTTTCAACATGTTGATGTTATTATCCACTGGCTCAAATCATACTTTAACTAGACTATATATTAATGTATAAGTTTCCATGTTCTCTTACTCTTTAGATTGGTATGATCTTTGTCATTTTTGCTCTTTACCTATTTTTGCCTGTTTGTTAGGTATCCTTTAAGGTAGTTCATAGAGAAAGTTATAATTCACATTGGTGAAGTTGAAACACATTTGTTGCTCTCAACATAAAGTTAACATCCATGGAGTCTATCTAGAATATTAGTTGGATAATGCATAAAACTGTATACATGATACATTGTAAAAACAGATTAATTTGAACCATTTCTTCCGGTTGTCACAATTATGTTAGTAATGAGTGAAAACTGGCAGCAAATAAAATCTGAGAAGCAAAAATAGAAACCAAATGTAGGCAGATTTAATGTATCAGAGAAAATGTGTTATTGGTAGTTGTATGTAGAAGCAAACTGTCTAGAAATTCTGAAGTTAGAAACTTTAGGATTCAAACCATTGAGCAAATTTACTGAGTAAGCCCTGTGTGAAAACCTTGGTACTGGTTTTGGTTATGATGAGAGAAAGCAACAACAAAAAAGATGACTGGTCTTTTCTTCTGAGAATTTGAAATTGTTTATAAAGCTAAAAACACACATAACCTAACAATTGAAGCATGCTCAGAACATGATATATTAACTACTGGAAATAATTAATTATTGAACCAACAGTGAATACATGAGCCTGTGAAAATCACTGAAGGAGAGCTTCCTGGAGGAGATGAGTTTTTGTGCAAAATGTTGAAGACGTAAGAGGTTATGAGTTTTTTGGGACCAGGCAAGGCCGTGACTTAATTATACTTTCAGTGGTTGCATAAGTTATATGCATGTTCCAGTAAGCATGTTCAGTTCAGTTCAGTCACTCAGTCAGGTCCGACTCTTCGTGACCCCATGGACTGTAGCATGCCAGGCCTCGGTGTCCATCACTAACTCCCGGAGTTTACTCAAACTCATATCCATAGCCTTGACTAGACAAACCCTTGTTGGCAAAGTAATGTCTCTGCTTTTTAATGTCTCTGCTGTCTATGTTGGTTATAACTTTTCTTCAAAGTATGTTAGTGTGTTAGTTTAGCTTATAAGGTAATGGAGGAAAATCACTGAGAAATTTGTAAGGAAATGGTTGGTGTAAAAATAGCTTTGGTAGTAAGTATTTAACTTTTAAGAAGTTTTGAGGATTTGCACCTTAAAAAGTAAATCCCTTTTTAGACTGCTGCTGGAACACAACTACTACACAACTGTTTTCATTTTTATATATTGCTCTCCAAATTTCACTACATATGTATATTTTGCATTGTTGGAATATTACTATATATAGCATTTTGTATTTTGCATTTCTCATTTAACTGTACACCATAAACATTTGCTTTATTTCTATATAGTCACAATAATTTAGCAGTATGAAATTCCATCATGATGATCTGTTGCAATTTACTAAATCATTGGTTTATGTTGCATATTTAGATTGCTTCCTGTTTATTCTTTTCAATGCTGCAATAAATACTGCTGTACATATATTATTTTTCCTTCAACTATTTTTAGAATACATATCCACAAAAATAGATATATTGGATCTGAGGGTTAGAACAACTTTAGAGTTCTTGCTTTTTGCCATTCTGATTTTAAAAGGATTCTACCAGCTTTACTCTGCCACTTGCAATGTATTTGCAACTGTTTTTCTCATATATATGCCAAAAGTAGATTTAATCATTAGAAATGTTTTTGTTAATTTTGTAAGTTTAAAAGGACACTTTCATATTAATTAGAGTTTTCTTCCTTGGGAAGATGATCATTTTCTTAATTTGTTTGACGATTATTTTTATTGTCATTCATGTAAATTATGTATTTCTGTCATTTGGATTTTCAGCTCATGAACAATTTTCTTTCCAAATATAAGAATTATTTAAATAACTTGAGATTTTATGTAGGGCCAAGGGAAATTATTAGCTTAAGAGCAAAACAGGAGAACATTTTGTTCTTCCCAGATGAAGTCTGAGCATATCTTAATACATACAAAATAGCTACATATGCTAAAGTGTATGTCTGATTGAATTAGCTATTAGCAGGTTCACTTTAAACTTGGATTAAAGATTTACTGAGCATGGCCCTGCCCACCAGAGCAAGAGCCAGTTTTATCCATAGCCAGTCTCTCCCACCAGGAAGCTTCTACGAACCTCTTATCCTCATTCATCAGAGGCAGACAGAATGAAAACCACAATCACAGAAAACTAAACAAACTGGTCACATGGATCACAACCTTGGGTCTAACTAACACAAGATGGATCTAACTCAATGAAAGTATGACCCATGCTGTGTAGGGCCACCCAAGACGGAGGAGTCATGGTGGAGAATTCTGACAAAACGTGGTCCCCTGGAGAAGGGAATAGCAAACCACTTCAGCATTCTTGCCTTGAGAACCCTATGAACAGTATGAAAAGGAAAAAAGATATGACACTGAAAGATGAACTCCCCAGTTTGTTATGTGCCCAGTATGCTACTGGAGAAGAGCAGAGAAATAACTCCAAAAGGAATGAAAAGGCTGAGCCAAAGCAGAAGCAACACCTAGTTGTGGATGTTTCTGGTGGTAAAAGTAAAGTCTGATGCTGTAAAGAAAAATATTGCATAGGAATAATGGACCTAGAATGTTAGGTCTATGTATCAAGGTAAATTGGAAGTGGTCAAACAGGAAATGGCAAGAATGAACATTGACATTTTAGGAATCAGTGAACTAAAATGGACTGGAATGGACAAATTTAATTCAGAAGACCCTTATATCAACTACTGTGGCTAAGAATCCCTTAGAAGAAATGGAGTAGCCCTCATAGTCAACAAGAGAGTCCAAAACACACTACTTAGAGGCAGTCTCCAAAACAGCAGAATGATCTCTGTTCATTTCCGAGGCAAACCATTTAATATCACAGTAATCCAAATCTATGCCCCAACCACTAATACTGAAGAAGCTGAAGTTGAATGGTTCTATAAAGACCTACAAGACCTTCTAGAACTAACACCAAAAAACAATGTCCGTTTCATCATAGGGACCTGGATGCAAAAGTAGGAAGTCAAGAGATACCTAGAGTAACAGGCAAGTTTGGCCTTGGAGAACAAAATGAATCAGGGCAAAGCCTAATGGAGTTTTGCCAAGAGAATGCACAATTTATAGCAAACACCCTCTTCCATCAACACAAGAGATGTCTCTACACATGGATATCACCAGATGGTCGACACTGAAATCAGATTGACTTTATTCTTTGCAGTCGAAGATGGAGAAGGTCTATCAGTTAGCAAAAATAAAACTGGGAGCTGACTGTGGCTCAGATCATGAACTCCTTATTGCAAAATTCATACATAAACTGAAGAAAGTAGGGAAAACCACTAGACCATTCAGGTATGACCTAAATCATATCCCTTATGATTATACAGTGGAAGTGACAAATAGCTTCAAGTGATTAGATCTGATAGACAGAGGGCCTGAAGAATTATGGATGGAGGTTTGTGACATTGTACAGGAGGCAGTGATCAAAATCATCCCCAAGAAAAAGAAATGCAAAAAGGGAAAATGGTTGTCTGGGGAGGGCTTACAAATAGAAGAGAAAAGAAGTGTAAGGCAAAGGAGATAAGGAAAGATATACCCATCTGAACGTGGAGTTCCAAAGAATAGCAAGGAGAGATAAAAAAAAAGCCTTCTTAAGTGAACAATGAAAAGAAATCAAGGAAAACAATAGAATGGGACAGTCTAAAGATCTCTTCACCAAAGTCAGAGATATGAAGAGAACATTTCTTGTAAAGTTGAGCACAATAAAGGGCAGAAATGGTATGGACCTAACAGAAGCAGAAAATATTAAGAAGTGGCAAGAATACACAGAAGAAGTATACAAGAAAGATCTTAATGACTGAGATAACCATGATGTGTGATCACTCACCTGGAGCCAGGAATTGGAGTGTGAAGTCAAGTGGGCCTTAGGAAGCATCATTACAAACAAAGCTAGTGGAATGACGGAATTCCAGCTGAGCTGTTTCAAGTCCTAAAAGATGATGCTGTGAAAGTGCTACACTCAATATGCTAGCAAATTTGGAAAACTCAGTAGTGGTCACGGGACTGGAAAAGATCAGCTTTCATTCTAATCCCAAAGAAGGGCAATGCCAAAGAATGCTCAAACTACCACAATTGCACCTATGTCACACACTAGCAAAGTAATGCCCCAAATTCTCCAAGCTAGGCTTCAATAGCCCGTGAACCAAGAACTTACAGATGTACAAGCTGGATTTAGAAAAGGCAGAAGAACTAGAAATCAAATCGCCAACATCTGCTTGATCACAGAAAAAGCAAGAGAATTCCAGAAAAACATCTATTTCTGCTTCATTGACTACACTGAAGCCTTTGACTGTGTGGATTACAACAATCTGTGGAAAATTCTTCAAGAGATGGTAATACCAGACCACCTTACCTGCCTCCTGTGAAGCCTGTATGCAGGTCAAGAGCAACAATTAGAATCAAACATGGAACAATGGACTGGTTCAAAATTGGGAAAGGAGTATGAAAGGAGTATGATATTGTCACTCTGCTTATTTAACTTATATGCAGAGTACATCATGCAAAATGCTGGACTGGATGAAGCACAAGCTGGAATCAAGATTGCCAGGAAAAGTATCAATAACCTCAGAAATGCAGATGACACCACCCCTATGGCAGAAAGTGATGAGGAACTATAAAGCTGCTGGATGAAAGTGAAAGATGAGAGTGAAAAAGCTATCTTAAAACTCAGCATTCAAAAACCAAAGATCATGGCATCCAACTGCATCACTTCATGGCAAATAGATGGGAAAACAATGGAAACAGTGACAGACGGTTTTCTTGGGCTGCAAAATCACAGCTTATGGTGACTGCAGCCACGAACTTAAAAGACACTTGCTCCTTGGAAGAAAAGCTATGACCAACCTAGACAGCATTTTAAAAAGTAGAGACATTACTTTGCTGACAAAGGTCTGTCTAGTCAAAGCTATGGTTTTTCCAGTAGTCATGTATGGATGGGAGAGTTGAACCCTAAAGAAGGCTGAACACTGAAGAATTGATGCTTTTGAACTGTGGTGTTGGAGAAGACTCTTGAGAGTCCCTTGGACTACAAGGAGATAAACCAGTCAATCCTAAAGCAAATCCACCCTGAATATTCGTTGAAAGGACTGATGCTGAAGCTCCAATGCTTTGGTTGCCTGTTGTGAAGAGCCGAATCATTAAAAAAGACCTTGATGCTGGGAAACATTAAAGGTAGAAAGAGAAGGGGATGACAGAAGATGAGATGGTTGAATGGCATGACTGATTCAATGGACATTGTTTGAACAAGTTCCAATAGATGGTGAAGGACAGGGAAGCCTGGTGTGCTGCAGTCCATAGAGTCACAAATAGTTGGACACGACCGAGTGACTTAACAACAACAGGTTCACTTTTGGGTGGCTTCTCACTCTTCTGGTTGCTGAAGCAACTCAGAGGAATGAGCATTAACTTTTATTTTACAGTAGGAGATGCATGTACGTAAAAATAGCCTATAATTGACATTCAGATCATAAGTTAGCATAAAACAAAGATGTTTTAGAATAGAGACACTGTTAGGAAAATTTCACTGCAGACTTTCTAAAGAAGCAGATGCATAGACTATCTTTTTCCTTATTCAGTTTAGTGGACACTTTATAAAGACATGTCGATTGCTAGGAAGGATTCAAAACTGAACCAGGTTATGATTTAGCCTTTAACAAACTTTCAATATATTGGGGGAGATATGTACACAAATAACAATAAGTTGTGGGATTAGGAGAAAATTCTCTACTGGAAAACGATTTAATTTTATTTACATGTGTGGGGATAGAGATTATTTTATGGGGGTGCACAGATTATCTCAAAATATTAACAAGATTCCAGTAGGCAGACCTCAGGATTGGGAAGGGGATATTCCAAGAAGAAATGAAGAGGCAGGAGACAGGTCAAGGCAACAGGTGTGAAGAGGAGTAGTGAAAGGAAGGGACAAAATGTAGTTTAAGCTGGACACCTCTAATGATAAGGTCAAGGCTGTGAGAGTCCTAGATGGGAAGAGGGAGAGGTGTGGCTTAGGAATTTTTGACTCCTTGCTTTGGGAATGGAGATATTTGAAGAGGAGCATGCCAAGATCAAAGCTATCTATCTTTTTTTACTACTTCTAACGTATTTTAGAAAAGAGGGTAGTTCATTGTTATTTTGTAGATTCCACTTTTATACATTTTTTCAAGAATGTTCTGTAAATTGTGGACATGAGAAAGAATAACATGATATGGTGGAAAGAGAACTAGACTGAGAGTCATGAAATTGGATTATAGTCACAGCTACTGGGTTATTTGGGAGTAACTCTATCCCTCCGGGGTTCAGTTTTTCCACATGTAAAATCAGAAGAATAGACTGTGTATTTTCAAAGTTCTTTTTAGCTTGAATATTCTAAAATCTTAAATGTGGCTTGAGAAACCTTAAAGACGTGTTTTCTTTATCTATCCATCCATCCATTGGTCTGCCTATCTAATCTCTCTCCTCCCTTCCTCCTCCTTCTCTCCCCGCCTCCCTCTCTCTCTTTCTATATATATATATATACACACACACACACACATATATATATGTACATCCTGAAATCTTATCTTTAAATTTCCTTGTATTTCAGCTTTTCAATATTCAGTAGTCCTCTCCCCAAAAGGAAATAACCCAATAACCCAGGGGTAATGTGCTAAAAGCAATTGGCTACTGTAAGTTTAGCAGGATTTCAGTGTATTAACCATCCTGTCTCTTGACAGCTGGAGGTATAGGAATGTGTCATGTGAAAAGTGGCTGTTCATAGAAGGTAATAATAATAATGGTACAAGAATAACACTTACTGTGTGCTTGCCCATGAATTAAATCACTTAATCCTCATAACAACCCTGCAAAATCTGTACCTTTATAATCCCCACTTGACAGATGAGGATGCTGGGCATAGAGACTTAGTTACTTCCTCTTTTATACAGTTCGTTCAAGGCAGAACCAGGATTTGAGCCTCGGAATCCTGAGAGTTCATGATTTTATCCATCAGACAACATCTGCAGAACTAGGTTCTATGAAAAGCACCAAGATCTCAGTGTCCATGGGGAACAGGTAGAAGACCTTTGAAAGAGAAGATACCAATATGCCAGTGATACTCATGACTTCTCATTTTGTTCAGAGTGCCGCTATCAGAATTATAACTGATAAAGACAATGTAAGCTTTTCCTTACCTGAACTGTATTTTAAAGTGTAGAATTATAGTCATGCAGCTATAGCCTGTGTTGATTTCACTTAGAGGAATTTGTGAGTGGATGGATTTGGTTGTTATTTTGAGCAAGACCAGAATGCCCAAGCACCATGCCTGTGAGGATGAGCAGCATCAGATGGTTTTCTAGTCCCTGGGTCATGTGCTCGTTCAAACATTTTCAGCACTGCTGTTTGAAAGGTCAGGTTATAATTGAAGTTCTCTTCTTTTGCCAGTTGCTCATGAGTAACAGTTTTTCCCATAAATCCATAAGAAATACTACTTTGCTTTTGTTTTCTTTGGTTTGGCTCTTCATCTCCTGTGTGTATGTGTGCATGATCAGTCGTATCTGACTCTTTGTGACCCCATAGACTGTAGCCCACCAGGCTTCTCTGTCTATGGGATTCTCCAGGCAAGAATACTGGAGCAAGTTGACATTTCCTCCTCCAGGGGATTTTCCCTACCACGGATCAAACTCACGTTTCTTGTGTCTCCTGCATTGTAGACAGGTTCTTTACCACTTGAGCCCTTTTGCAAACAGGCAATAATGGAAAGAAAGATCTCTCCAAGGATGAATAGAAGTGATTTGGTGATCAATTAAAATAATGTATGTGAATGTGCCTTTGTGATCTAGAAATTGCCATCCAGATGAAAGGGTTATAGTTATACTGGCCTTATAATTTTTTTATTTCTAATAACCACTACTTGAGAGTTTCCTCTACTAAAAGGTAACTGGTTGAGTGGTCAGGATCACATCTTTTATAACAAATGGAACAGGGCTTTATTCTTAACATTTGTACGTCATTGACCAAATGGGGTTAACATCCATACTGGCTCCATAGCTTGTTGTACAGTTTAAATGGGATCAGTTCAGTTCAGTTCAGTTGCTCAGTTGTGTCTGACTCTTTGCAACCCCATGAACCACAGCACGCCAGGCCTCCCTGTCCATCACCAACTCCCAGAGTTCACTCAAACCCATGTCCATCGAGTCGGTGATTGCTGAACCTCATAGTGAGTAACTGATAAATCTTAGCTTTTAATGGCAATGGTAGTGATAGTAAAAAGAAATATCATTCTAAAGCAAAAGCCAGGAAAAGCAATACAACAACTCTAAGTAAACTACTCATCACATACCTGAAAACCAAACCTGTCACTTTGAAGCAGGAGAAAACATACATGGTAAATTTTAAGAAAATATTTGTATCTTGAGTTTTTAAAAATTCATTCCCTTTAACATTTTTTCCCTTGCATTTAGAAATCAATTCTAAGTTAATGACCAGAGATTAAGGCAAAGGATTATATATTAGAACAGTCAATGAAAATTTTTTGTTTACAGTGACAATAATTAGAAAGTGTCTAAAGGTCCAGCCATAGGAAAATGCTTTTTAATACATTTAGAACACGACTTTAACATGAAAAGATATTTATTTTTCACAGTATAAAAAGTATGTTTCAAAATAACATATAATGATAAGAAACAGTGTTTTTTGTTTAGTGTTTCAGAAGAAAAGCAAGATTGTACTATATTTTATTAATAATGCTATTAAATATATTAATGTTACTTAAATATGTAGAATAAATACATAAACTTGCTAAGGTAAGAGGGCATAAAATAATAATGGTAACGCCCATTAATAGAGATTTTGTGAGGGTTATATGATTATTGCTACATACTTGACATACAACTCATATTAGCACTAACATTGGATATAGGCTAAGATTTTCTAAAATTTACTTAAATATCATTATACAGTTACAATCCTTTAGTGAGAAAGAATCTGTTTTCTTATAGGCACTAAACAAGATTCTGGAAATACAGAGATGATTAAGTAGGAGCCCGAAGCATATATTCCAAAGAGAAAATGTATAAAAATGAACAGTTGACTTATATCTAAATATGTAAATTCTACAGTCATTCCTAAAATGATCTGTCTGTCTGGACAAATGAATTGTAAAAAGGCACCTTTTCTTTTCAGGTGAATCAACTAACCAGTAGGACGCGGGCCGGGTTTCAGTCCCCATTGCCCTCTCAGCCAGGCATGTCCATGTTGGATTCAACCTTCAGCCTTGCTCAAGTTTACACAAAGGCCCTGAAAATACCCTTGAAATGTCCTGAAATTGACCATGAAGTGCAGTGAATAAGATTTGGTGTCTATAACTCTGTACAGTGATTATTTTGCACACTGAGGTTTGAGAAATACTGAACCAGATTAAATGATGGAATGAAAGAAAAATCTGTAGGCAGTTGTTTGGATAAACCCTAGCATTGAGTAAGAATGGGTGAAGAATTATAAGATGTTTCTGCTCAATTGTAGGGTTTTCTCCATATGTTTGAATATTGAGTCTCTGTAACATGGCTGCACATGAATATTTTTATTTGTTCTTAAAAGTAAGATAATATATAGGAATGCTAATCTAGCTTAGGGACTGGCACATAGTAGATATTTACTATTAATCGGCCTAAATCTCAACCTTGCTTAATCAAATCCATGAATGCATTTTGCTTTGGAAAGTTCGTATAGAGAGGAAGTTGTCTTTTTTTGCTGAGGTTCTGCTTAATAACTGAGTAACTGTCACTTCCAAGCTTCTTGACCATCTGTCTCTACTTTTTCCAAAGTTAGGGAATCAGTCCACGAGCTGAGTGGCATATGATGCAGCTCCACTGGGACACAGTTGCACGTTAGTACAGGACTCTGGACAAAACTATCAGCTGCCTGAAGGAGAGGCAGAATCATTTCTGGTAACTAGCTCACATTCTCTCTCATCATAAATTTTTAAAAAAGAAAGCGATGCTGTAAACACTGGCTTCTCTATGCCAGAAAAAGCATAGCCTGGCTCTTTGTTCCTGATGGTGTCATTATTACTAGTTTGTCTGTAGCTAACCCTTTCCTCCTGGGAGTTCAGAACCCTTCAGCAGCAAATTCATATTTGATGTTCCTGTTCTAATCCCAGATTACTACATCAGGACAGCTGGAACAGACTGAAAGAGAGAAACTCTTAGAGGGAAGAAAATCATTAACCTGTCATGAATCACCAGGACCTGATGAAAAGTCAGATTAGGAAGGGCTTAAGCTGCTATGGAAAGTCAGTGATATGCTGCCTGCTGGAGTGTTAATCTTGAATATTTCCACTCTGCTAAACTCGCCTGGAAGTATTTTAATATTCATCAGAGATAGGCATCCCGATACCTTTCTGAAAAAAGAAGGATAGGTTATTTGAGTACTGAGTTTCATTATGGGCTATAGTCCTGCATGAAAGTGTTACTTGCTCAGTTGTGTCCAACTCTCTGCAACCTCGTGGACTGTAGCCCGCCAGGGTCCGCTATCCATGGGATTCTCTAGGCGAGAATACTGGAGTGAGTTGCCGTTTCCTACTCTAGGGGATCTTCCCGACCCAGGGATAGAACCCAAGTCTCTTATGTCTCCTACATTACCAGTAATGCCACCTGGGAAGCCCGCAGTCCTGGATAAGCCCATAGTCCTGTATAGTAATTAAATACATGGAGTGCTGAGGAGGGTGCTCTGGTTTCCCATCCTGACCTTCACCTGGCTAGTCACCTCATCTTTCCACGCGCTGTTCCCTCAGCCATAAAATGGGGACCGCAGTAATGCCTACCTCCTCAGGGTTGTTTTGAGAATTAATAAGTTGCTACCTAAAACAGAATCTGGCAAAAGCTAGGCACTCAGTAAATGTGAGAAACTCTTATTATTGTCATTAGTAGGATCGTAGATAAAAGTTAGAAGGTATTGGTGGATATAATCATTAAAAAAATCTTCCATTATTAAAGTCTTTATATTATTAAATCCTTGAGAAAATATTTAAGGGTGTGGTGCCAATAGGGAACTTAAATTCCATTAATTTTATATAGATGCACCATAATTTTGTAGTTTGAATTTTATTTTCTAAAATTTATAATGATTTGTCATAAGTTTACAGTTTATAGAATACTTCCTTTTCATTACCCTCTGCAAATCCCGTAATGGGGGTGATGCTGAGGCCTTGGGAAATTGGATGATTTAGTCCAGGGTTCCTGAACTGGTGAGTGGTTGACTGAAGACTTGAACACAAATTTTCAGAATGTGGATCACTCTAATTTTATGCTGTGTGGAGGGGAGCCAATGAAGTGAAAATGTACAGGCTTTGGAGTTGTTAGAAATTCAGTTTGAGTTGCAGTACTAACCTACAGTTGTCACATTGCCTGACTTCCTTAAGCCTCAGTTTCCTTATCTGTAACAGTGAGAGGACAATACCTGCTCTAGACTTGCAGTATGGATTAAAAACCAACCAGGCCACCTGTAGGAGAGGTGCTAGCTCAGCTTCAGGTTCATGGCCATTAACATAAAGACAGTTTCTTCCTTCATTTCTTCAGCACTGTGTCAGGCACAGTGTCAAACTCAATTTTTTTTTGAAACCGACAAGTATTTCATCCATAAAAGCCTGATTAGAGTTTGATCCCTATTGCACCAAGAAAGACCTCTTGTAGACCATGTGATTCCGGTTCCAGCCATTTGTGATGATGCTTGCACTTCTGTGGAAAAAAAAAAGAGGAAGAATCAACTTGGGGAATGAGGTAATAAAGAACAGAAAAGAAAAACCAGCCTCCTCCAGTCTTAGAAAGTTTGCAGAATTCATTAGCAGCTAAGCAGCAAGGGGAAAGTTTCCCAAACAATGACTTCATCTCTTTGCTCCTGTGAATTAGGTGTTCCAGACTTAAAAATAGAGGAAAGGCGAGAACATGCTCAGTGGGTAGATGGTGCACTGCGTTATACCATCCTGTTGATGTTCTCTAATGTATTGAGAATTAACATTTTGATTGTCAAACAACTGCTTGGACTACAGGGGTCTTTGCATTAAACTCTGTGTTCCCCGTGCTTTATTAACAAAATGCTCAGATCTTAAGGTGGAATGATAGAAAAGACAGGAGAATGTTCAGGTTACTAGAAACATGTCAGGGTGGTGCAATAATTTGCCTGTTCACACAATGGGCATTATTTGGACATTGATTTTTTATTTGTTTGGTCCGTCTAGTATTAAGGAATGCAAGTAAGATATTTCTTGGTCACTTGGCTTTTTAAATTACTCAGTGAGTTTTAAAGGAAACTCCACTGAAAAAGCTAAATCTTCTTGCCAATATAAAATGTGATCCCTTAGCCAGTCAAGCCACTCTAGCTCTAAAGTATATCCTAAATCTGCCCATTGCTGTCCACCTAGTGCTGTCAAACATGCCAGCCATCTTTATTTCTTATCTGGGTTTGGGCTTTGGGCTCCCAACTGGACTTTCTATGGCTATTCATTCAGCTTCATAATACTTTATTTAAAAAACCCAGAAGTTAGATTTTCTTTAAAAATGTAGATCAGGTCTTCTTACTTCTCTGCTTTAGAATTTTTCAGTGCCTTCCCATTTCACTTGCTGCACTTGAAAAAAATCTAAATTTACTGTTATGGTCTATAGGACCTGACAGACTGTGACCCTCCAGTGTCTCTGACTTCCTCCTTATTATCCCCACCCTGGCTCCATACCATCCACTCTCCTTTAGTTTTCTCTCCAATCCTGGTATTGGCCAGACTTCCTTCGGGTTCATGTCTTTTCATTTGCTGTTCTATCTGAATGATTTGGTCCTTCTTGGCATGCAACTCTCAGTCCAAATATCACCTCTTTAAATAGATCTTTCCCTCTTCCCAGGATAAGGAACTTCATCTGAACAACTGAGGGAAGTTAGATTGTTCACTTACTCCCTTGCTTGTTGATTGTCTGTCTCTCCCTCAGTAACACTAATGCAAGTTCTGTGAGGATAAGAATGATGTCTCTTTTCTCTTTTGCTCTTGCCACACTTTGTCTTTAAAGCACACATAATTTTTGCCTGAATGAATTAATAAAAGTAGACTGCAAGGATTCATGAATGAATGAATACCACTAATTTTCAGGAACAATGAAAGAATGAATGAATGAGTGAATGAATGACTGAATGGACTCATCCTCAGGTCAGAAACTGGACCTTGTTTTGGTTTCTTCTCTCCTCCTCTGCATAGTAGGTACCCGGGCAGTATCCGTTGAATTGGATTCAACCAAAACATTTATTTCTCTGTACAGCATGAAAAAGTGTTCCTTATGTATGTTCCTTATGTACATGTTCCTTATGTAAGATGAAATGTAAAAATACATCTCAATAATACTTTGCTGAGGGATGATTTTTGGAGAACCACCCTGGTTTGCCTGGAAGTGAGGGATGCCCCAGGATATGGAGTTAGAAGGTTTCCTGCTTTTAGAGTAAAAAAAGATCTAACATATCTGTTAGGAATTGTCTTTACCTGCTAGTAACAGAAGCCAGAAATAACAAAGAGCAGCATATTCTTTCACATAAAATGAGTTCAAATGTGGCCACGCCAGGGCTATATGGCAGCTTCAAGCTCTTCAGTGACCCAGGTTGCTTGTATCTTGGTGCTCTGCCATCCTTAATGCATGACTTTCATCCTCAGAGGTATCTCATGGTGCAAGAAGGCTGCTGGGGTACCTTCAGCCGTCACATCTACAATTTTGTCAGGCTCTGTTACTAAGAAAGAGAGACTGGATAATGAGTAGTAGACACTTAGCAGCATCTGCACTATCTGTGCTCACCACTTATTGACTTAGTGATTCCATGAAGGCTGCTTCATTTCTGTGGTTCTTTCTAAATCTGCATTACGGTTATGAAAACAACAATAGTGATGGCTACCTATATATCATATCCCACTATTTGCCAGGCGTTTTATATACATTATGGTTGACCTCAGTAATTCTGAGTCTCCTCATTTAGATGACAAGAGTGAGGCTTTGCTAGTAAGATAAAGCCAAAATTTAAACCCTCTGTGGTTTCACTCAATCCTCACTCTCTCCATTACACTTTGCTTTCTGTCTCCTTGGCTAAAAAGATTAAGTGATGAAATGAATGTAAACTGCTTGACATATAAACATTTTAAATAAACCAAAGCAATATCTCTGTCAAGAAAATATTTTTGAGTTTTCAATGACAACAGCAAAAAGTCCATGCACATCATAGGACAGGTTTTGAGGTTATCTCAAAGTCAGTTGAATCCAATAAGTAGCCCTCACCCTTGCCAACCCCCTGTTGTCCGTGATCTCCAACCTCTTCTGTGTTGAATTCTCTCTGCCAGGAAGTTCTGTTCATCCAACACAAATCACTTCTATCTTGTCCTTTTTATTGGTTCTGTCCCCCATAGAGAGCTAGAAGACCTGGCTGCTCTTTTTGAACTGCCACTTGAAGGCAATGATCAAGTCATTTTTCATTTTTTTTTTTCTCTCTCAAGCCAATTTACAGGTGAAAGAAATTGCCTTTGAATTGTTCAAAGGAGATGAACATTTCCTAGAACTGGAGGCAGGATGAACTGTAGACCTTCCTTGGCATTGGCAATAGACATTCTAGGTAGTACAGCCCGTTTTTTGGCATTCACATATCTCTGAATCTATAGCCTAGCAAACTATCTCTGCATTACTCAATATTTAAGGGGGTCAAGTTCTTTGAAAACCCATGTTTTAAAATATTTCCTTTTCTGAAACAAGCTACAGGCGTTATTGTCCCTCATAATGTCTTATAAATAGCTGATGTTTGACTCCTGTAAGCACATTAGAGTCTTGTCTCACTTCAAAGCCTTTGCAAGAGATCTACCTCTCCCCAAGACACATTGAACTCCTTTTCATAGGGTAATAACTATATTTATTTCCAGGGAAGAATACACAAGAAGAAGGCAGGGAGAATATTTACATCCTTAGGCCTTAAAGGAGGCTGCTAGGAGCATAATTTGAAACGCTTGGTTTTATTAAACTAATGCATGGCCTTTTGGGGAATCTACCTTGGAGAAAATGGAATCAAGAAGCTAGAGTTGCAATTCCTTTATCTTTTTATTGACCATGATTTTCCTTTTTTAAGACATTCTTGGTTTGGAAAAAACGTGGATGATGCATAATCTTAGATGGTAAAATTTCATGTCCAGATGTTAGAGCATTGAGTAGGAAAAACTCATGAGTGAAGAGTCTCAGGCTATATTACTGATACAGAGCCATGCAAATCATAAAGTAACACTTACCAAGGGCTTCTTATGTATCTAACATTGTGCTAAGATCTTTAAATACATTGTCTCACTTAATTCTTGAAATACCCAAAGTAAGGATCCATAGTTAACAGTGATATCTTCTTTAGTTGTAGATGAGAAAATGGTAGCCTAAAGTGGCTTAATAATTTTGCCCCAAGGCACTCCATTAGCGAGTGGTTGAGATCTGATTTAGATTCACTTTTGTCTGCCAAGGAGTCGCAATATATTGGTCTGCTAGGACTGTCATAATAAAATGTCACAGATTATGTTGCTTAAAAGACAGAACTTTATTTTCTGACAGTCCTGAAGACAGGGAGTCCTACATCCAGGTGCTAGCAGGGCAGGTTTCTTCTGAGGCCTCATTCCTCGACTTGCAGATGGCTACCTACACGCTGGACCCTCACATGGCCTTTTCTCTGGGCATGCTCACTCCAGATGTCTCTTCTTCTTTTTATTAAGGATTTTTGTTGTTTGCTGGTGTTCTTTGCCAACTCATGTCCAGTTCTTTGCGAACCCATAGACTACAGCATGCTAGGCTTCCCTGTCCTTCATCGTCTCCCAGAGTTTGCCCAAGTTCATGTCTGTTGAATCAGTGATGCCATCCACCTATCTCATCCTCTGTTACCCTCTTCTGCCTTCAATCTTTCCCAGCATCAGGGTTTTTTCCAATGAGTCAACTGTTGTCATCAGGGTGCCAAAGTATTAGAGTTTCAGCTTCAGCATCAGTCCTTCCAATGAGTATTCAGGGTTGATTTCCTTTAAGATTGACTGGTTTGATCTCCTTGCTGTCCAAGGGACTCTCAAGAATCTTCTCCAGCACCACAGTTCAAAAGCATCAATTCTTTGGTGCTCTGCCTTCTTTAGGGTCCAGCCCTCACATCCATACATGACTACTGGAAAGACTATAACCTTAACTAGAGGGACCTTTGTTGCAAAGTGATGTCTTTGCTTTTCAACACACTGTCAAGGTTTGTCACAGCTTTCCTACCAAGAAGCAATCAGGATACCAGTCCTATTAGATTAGGACTCACTGTAATGATCTCATTTTACCTCAGTTACCCCCTTAAATGCCCTGTAGTAGTCCAGATGCAGTCATGCATGGGATTAGAGCTTCAACATATGCATTTGGAAAGGAAGAGCACATTTCAGTGAAACAATGTACTTAACCAGTGTACTCAGATTTTTCTAACAGGAGTGTGACCAAAATCATTAAAACTTCTTTGGCCCTAATATCTCATGGATTAAAAAGTCTTTTGGTTTTTAAATTTTTTAAATAGTTTTATTGAGTTATTATTAATATTCATTCATTAATTCATTGATGTTTAGTTTTGAAAGACTTTGCCAACTCTGTAAAACAAAATTATGAAATAAACACTGCATAATTCATCAAAAAGTTCATCCATTATTGCTATAAAATAAAAATAAGATCATTCTATTATTGCCTTCTCTGAAGGTGGAAAGTACTGAGACTTCCAGGGACTTCCCTGGTGGTCCAGTGGTTAAGACTCTGAACTTCCAATGCAGGCAGTGTGGGTTCAATACAAGGTCAGGGAACTAAGATCCTATATACTACACAACTTGACCAAAAGAGATATGGAGATATCTCCTGGGACTGTGGCAGTGTTGGACTTTAATTAGCGTTTTTCCATGGTGTTATTGGTCCTTCTTTCTTTCAAACTCAAAAGAATGCAGTTTTTCTTCTTGCTTCTTTACAACTTTACCCAGAAAACAATTACTGCTTATTTGAGGTATGCCAGGCATTCTTTTTCAAGCTGAAATTCACTGAATACTTGTGTCAGAAGCTCTCTGAAGGCCATTCATTCCTTGTATCTGATTTACTCTTTCAATAAGCCTGTATTGTTGTGCAGATGGGGAAATTGGACCTTTCTCTGTTTAAACAATTTGCCTGAGGTCAATTAACTAGAAAGGGTGGAGTTAGTATTTGACTTTGGGTCTGACTGATTCCCTATCTGGGGTCCTTAGTTCTTAAGCCACTGAGGTGAGCAGTCACTTGTGCTTTTGCAAAGACTATCTCATGCCTTCCTCTGCTCTTCTGATTTTGATTTTTTTTCACCATTGACTTCCTCTCCTTGGTATCTGTGCTTCCTCTCCCCCTCCTTCTTCTCTCCTAGTTCATTTCCTCTTGTATGGTATACACAATATACACAGACATCTGCCTCTGTTTTTGCTCTTAGACTTAATTGCGTTGCCTCCTCTAACCTCTTGCTGATTAAACAGTGGCAAATGTAGATATCAATGTTAAGATTGATAGGAGAAAGCAGGGTGAGCTGTGCCCTTGCTCACTGAAGGATGGGTTTCCTTTTCCCCTGGCATTACCTGGACTTCTGTATGCAGTTGCCTTGTGCCTCCCATTATTTTTAATTTCACTTCACAATTAGAGCCTGCAAATTGAATTGCTTTCTCTGAGGAGGGACAATTTCTCTATTTGGCAAGTACCACCACTCCCTCCCTGGTGAAATTAACATGGTTGTTTTTGTTCCCTTGTACTGCAAACCGTCCTGATCAGTAAACTCATGATCTCATTTAGTAATTACTTCCCCGGAGTCTGTAGGGAGAATGATTATGAATGGTGCTTGGCCTGATGAGGAAGAGATTGGGGGTTCTCCAGGGAAGTACATGGGAGCTTTAAGCCATGATTTTGGGGACTCAAGAGCTAGCCTTGTTGACCTGCCCTCCAAAGTCTTATGGTGTTTGCAGAAACCACGAAGGGGAAGGGTCCTCCAGCAGGAAATGTCCAATTTGGACTCAGGATGAAATTGGAGACTTGGTTATTTGTTATGACTCACAGATGATGCAAAAGAAACCATATTAACCCTGGATCTTCTAGCTCACACCAGCTCAGTTCCGATTATCTTTTATTGGTGAAAACCTAGTGTCTAGTCAGTTCTTCAGAAGTCCATCTCAAAAAAGTTGAACTGATTTTAGTTCCATGAGTGAAAGAGGGATTAATCTCATATTCAGAAACTCCAGGGTGCAAAATGGAAGCCAGTGTAGCAGCATGGGAGGTGAGATGACTGAGAGGATCTGAGAATCCAGACCTCTTAACATCGTTTCAAATCCTGAAACGCACGATCCACCCTACTCCCAGCCTCAGCTCTCAGTACGCCCTGTACCTCTCCGGACCTGGTGATGCCTCCATACCTCAGTCTCAGGCATGGGCCTTTGTACCACCGCTTCTCTGTTTCTGGGAGACTGTTTTTTTCCTGGTCTTTTGTGTTGTTGGTTCCTACCTACTCTTCAGGACACAACGTGAGCATTACTACCCTTCTTTATACCAAGTGAAAGTGAGAGTCGCTCAGTCATGTCTCATTCTGATATGCTTGTGCATCCAAAAGGTGAAGAAACAAGGTATAGTGATAGTGAGAGTCGCTGAGTCGTGTCTGACTCTTTGCGGCCCTGTGGACTATACAGTCCATGGAATTCTCCAGGCCAGAATACTGGGGTGGGTAGCCTTTCCCTTCTCCAGGGGATCTTCCTGACCCAGGAATCAAACTGGGGTCTCCTGCACTGCAGGTGGATTCTTTACCAACTGAGCTATCAGGGAAGCCTGATCTTTCAGGCTATATACCACCCCCTATCTAAAAGATTGAGTTAGGGTCTCTGTTCTCCCAGTACTTACCCCTATGTGGGTCCTGTCACATCGTATCCTAATTGTCAGCTGCCTTGTCCTTTACCCCTTGTATGAGATTTATGCATGCTAAGTTGCTAAGTCGGGTCCAACTCTGGATGATCCCATGGACTGTAGCCTGCTAGGCTCCTCTGTCCATGGGATACTCAAGTCAAGAATACTGGAGTGGGTTGCCAAGCACACCTCCAGGGAATCTTCCCAACCCAGGGATGGAACCCACGTTTATTATGTCTCCTGGATTGGCAGGTGGGTTCTTTACCACTAGCACCACCTGGGAAACCCCATGAGATCCATAACACTACCATATTTATCTTTTAAATCAGGTGTCAAGGATGTACTAGCATATAAGATATGTTGAAGAAGTCAGTGAAACAAAATAGCAATTGATATATTTCTTTTGTGTGTATAGAACTGTAGAATTTTAAAATATATGATTTTTATTAGCATTTAAAGTTTCAATAATACTATTTTTTAAACTTGACAGTACCTAATTTTCTCTTTAATATACCTTCTAAACTATGCTCTTTCTAGGAATCACAGATACTATTCATAAACTATTGTCAGTGAACATGTAGATCAGTTTTTAAGAAAGTCAGAAGATATTGAACTAAAGTTCAATATTTAATATAAAAAAGTAATACAGTACTAATTTCTGTAGGAAAAAAAAGACGGCTTTTGTATTTGTTATATCAAATATAATGGATGGAAAAATCCCCACACTGTTTGGTGAGTAGTTTGCAGAATCATACAGAGAAATTACTCCTTTTATTTATAACTTGTAAATTTTTTTCTGGCAGTCATAGGCATTCAAGAGACCTCTTTTCCAACAGAGGGTGCTTCTACTCCATAAGTTATGGTGGATCCCAACAGATTAAGGCACCAAAAATAATTCTTCTAAATAAATGCACCATAGCTATCTAGCTACATGAAATTGTGAGTTCTATTCAGTTCGAGCCCAAAATGAAGGATTTTAAGCCAAGGGGTCAGAAATCTACCTGTTTGTTTTGCAAGCTCTAGTCTTGTTCCATGCTTTATTTCAGCACTTTCAGGCTAAACAAGGAAACTATAGTTAGTAGTGTAGAGGAATGTTTAAAGACACTCCCAAGTTGCCCCCTGAATGAGGTGTGAGCAATTTTGCCTCTCAAGGAACCTACATTTGCCGAGTGCATTTCTATTTCTCTTTCTAATAATTTTAGACTCGGTCTACCTACTTGGCCTCTGGCTACTTGAAAGGAGTGAATATGGACTATAAGATGATGAATTGTTCACGGGAATGGTTTGGAGAATGAGTTTTCTTAGAGACCTGATGCTGAAGCGTGGAAGGACCTTAGCCTTCCTTTCATGCCTCCTTGCATTTGATATCGGTGTTCTCGTTGTGTGACTGCCCTTGCTGTTTGTCTACTGATTGAATCCTCAATCCTCATCAATCTCTAAAAGCAGAACACAATGTAGAATTAAATCCTCCTTCCATTTTACTCCCCCAGCTACATTTCTTGTAATTATTAATGACATTTTATTTATTTTGTCATGTATAATTATTAGCTGTTTCCGTATTTGTCTCTTCTCAGAGACTACAAATACCCTATGGCAGGAACTGGCTTTTATTCATCTTTGTGCTCTTCTGGTACCAATAGGCTGCACATAAAAGGTCCCCAGTAAACATTTATTAATTTAAAGTGAGTGTTTCTTAGAGCCATACTACATGTAAATATTGAACTTACAATAACAATTGCAGCTCCATAGACTTTTTAGAAATGCAGTTGTTTGTATGTATTGATAAGAATAAAGACACTAAAAAGTGTATACCAGGTGAAATATGACTAATTCTGTGGTGAGGATAGAGGGGATATCCTATTTGAGGAGCTGGTCTTTTGTAGACTTTCCATATAGTGGTCCTCAAGGATTTTGCTTGCTAATGTTATTTTCTGTCTTTGTCAAAAATTAGCGTTTAGATAGGGCTGCGGAAGAGGCGGTACTGTGACATGTTTTACACCCTGTATAGCGCATGTCAGGTGCTTTTGACAATTCTTTAATTTTTTTATAGTTGCATCTTCTCTTCTTTCTGACAGGAAACATCACCAAGGCTCCCCTGTTACTATTTTCTCTGACACCTTGTTTACAATGAAGACAGAGTATCACATGGTAAACACACTAGGGCAGATGCCCCATCAGTGGCCCATGGAACTGCCTCTGAGAAACTTGGGCTGACATCATTGTTTCTTAAACAAGGAAACCTTTATTACGAAAGTAGTCTGTGCTCAGTGTGAAAGATGGAAACTATTTACAGAAGTATACAGGTTGGGACAAGTGAGATTGTTCATTCACACGTTCTCCAAATCCTTCTCTACCCGCCTCCCACCCCAGAACCACTGTTTCTACTCTTTTTGCAATGTTTACGTACACACACAAATGCACACACCATTTTTCTTTATAATTACTATTTTGATTGCCCATTTCTGTAATAGCAGAAAGCACAATTATCATTCATCCTTGCAAAACTCTTCGTCCAAGTTAAAGTCCTGACAATTGTTTCCCCTTGCTTGTCCTTCTTCCTGGTGGCTTATTTAATTCTGGGAATTTAAGGAGGGTCATGGCTTCTGAAGTGAGGAGACTGTTGGACCCCATGAGGGCTGTCACCCTAGAATTTTCTGGGACATGTATCATCTAACCCCATTCAACTATGCTCACCTCCTTGGGTGTCCCTGGTGGCTCAGGTGGTAAAGTATCTGCCTGCAATGCGGGAGACCCGAGTTCAATCCCTGGGTCGGAAAGATCCCCTGGAGAAAGAAATGGCAACCCATTCCAGTACTCTTGCCTGGAAAATTCCATGGACAGAGGAACTTGGTAGGCTACAGTGCATGGGGTTGCAAAGAATCAGACACAACTGAGCAACTTCACTTTCACTTGGGCATTCAGTTAGGTACTGGCAGTCCCATTTAGTTCTTGGCCATGGTGTTTGTGCAACTGTCTGCTGGTCCATGTAGGAGTCCTTCAGGTGTGTGGACTTTCTCCCTTTTATGCTAACGAGGAACATTTCTTCAAGGACATGGAAGTTGGGTGGAGCTACCTTGGAACTTCTGTATTTCTCACTCCCCATCCCTCCCACCCCCCACATCCAACTATCTCTGTTCTTGATAGTGAAACCCTTCTTTGGAAGTGCTCACTGCCATTTTTCAGAGGGAAAGCAGGAACAGGGCAATTTTACTCTCAAACCTTGTACTTATCAGAGAGTTCTAGCTCTCCCATACCGTTATAGTGAACCTTGGGAGAGAGGGCACAATAGAGAAACCTGAGATTAAGAGCAGTACGTCATACTCTTGTTGCCCTTTTTCCTCGTTCTTCTATCAAGGGAGAGGTATCCCCCATTTCCTCTTTTAAGACAGAAGACAGCAACCAAAAAGTGGTTTGCAAAGATTTTACATGCGGACGTCATCTTTTAAAAATGAAACTGTCTAGAATTGTATGTCATTGTCTATCTCCAGTTCTGCTGTGTCATCTTTACCTTAAGGGGAATGGTGTACGTGAGGTGGGGTTAGAACATAAAGAAAAGTTTGGGGAAAAGCATGTTTACTGCTCACAGAATCATTCAGAACCATTTAATGCATATATACACACATGTAGTATTTTTAATGCTTTGTTGTATTTGCTCTTTGCATAAATGGGATCATATTTAGCATATTGTTTGTGATAGACTAATTTTTTCCCCTCAGCAATATGTAACAAACATATTTTAATTACTACATAGTGTTTCTTAGTGTATTAGTCTGCTTGGGCTGCTTTAACATAATGCTATAGTCTGTGTGGTTTAAACCACAGAAATTATCTGCCATAGTCCTGAGGCTGAAATTTCAACATCCAGATCTAGCAGGGTGGTTACTGGTGGGAGCTGCAACCTGACTGTAGACAGCTGCCTTCTAGGTTCATCTTCACATGGACTTTCTTCTGAGTGTACATGGAGAGGGAGCTCTCTGGTGTCTCTTCTTATAAGTGCACTAATCATATCAGATAAGGACCCCAACTGTATGACCTCATTTAACTTAGTTAAGCACTAATCATATCAGATAAGGACCCCAACTGTATGACCTCATTTAACTTAGTTCAGTCTTTATAGGCCCTTCTTCCAAATATAGTCATATTGTGGGTTAGGCCTTCAACATATGAAATTTGGGCTGGGCACATTTTAGTGCATAGCATACAGTATGGAACACAATAAATGCTATTTATATTGTGAATTTCCACTGTTTATTACTAGTTTTACACATACAGTTTTGCAGTCTGTTACTTGATTAGAAAATATGGTATTTTTATCATATAGAATGTTTACCTATGTGATTTCTCGTTTGGCATGGACATCATAAAATCTCTCATTTGACAAGGTTTTTATAATGCAGTGCCTCCCAAATTTTCCCAAAGAGGAGTATCAGCCATGGTGTCCAGTGCCTTGCTATTTTCATGCACCTTTCATACCCACAGTTCCTTTCAGGTCTCAACTCCTGTATTGTAGCACAGAGTGGAAATGGTTAGAAGATCTATTGTCATGAAAACCATCAGACTGAAGACGCACATGGCTCAAACCTCCTTGTGTGTTTTGTTTGAATATAATTGGTGAAAGTGTTGGTTTTTTTTAAAGCAGCAGTGATTTGGGTTTTGTTTGGGGGGTTGTTTTGTTTTGTTTTGCAATTTCATTCCATTCTTGACCAAAGCTTCTCTTTAAGTAGTTTATTATGGAACGTTGTCAACACTAACTTAAAGGAAGGGGTGGGGAAGTATGTAAATTGTCTGCTAAAAAAATTAAATAAAAACACTGAATATGAAAATAAATAAATAAAAGCTCACTTAACAAAATTCATCCTGTTTTCCTTATACAGAAGTCAGCAAAATCCCTTTTTTGTTTCCTTGAATAGTTATTTCTGAGTCAGTGGCTGTGTCCTGCAGTGTGTGAAATGGCCTCATCTCTCATTCAGAATGCATATGGGGATTTCAGAAAGGCATTTGGCCTGCTGAGCACCATGTTTTCATGGACCTATCTGGAGACTTCAGCTTTTTCTTTCCTTTTTTTTTTTTTATTATTAAAAATTGGAAACATTTCAAAATTAGAGAAAATAGTGTAATCTGGTATTTGAACTCATCACCCAGCCTCGTCTCCTTTCCATGTTCTCTTGTCCTTTCCTATGGATAATTTTGAAGCAAGTGTCAAATATTGTATCATCTTTATCTGTAACTATTTCAGAAATCTATGCTTATATTTTAAAATGTAAGCATTTTTGGTAAATATAAACAGAATACTGGTACTCCATTTAAAATTATTAAAAGATTTTAACAATTCTTAAATATTATAAAATTCTAATTAGTATTTAAATTCTACCTATTGTCTTTTAAATTCTTTTTTTAAAAAATGTTCAAGTCTGGATTCAAATGAGACCTTCTCATATCATTTGACAGACAGGTCTTGTAAGTGTTTCCATATTCTATTTTCTAATAATTTATTTGTTGAAATAACTAGGTTCTTTTCTATAGTTCCCCATATTCTGTATTTGGCTGATAGTCTCCATACGGTTTCACTTACTATGTTCCTTTGTGTATATTATAAAATAGTAGGTAGTTCTGGAGTGGCAGTTCTCATAGTGTCGTCTGGGGGTTTCTGAGACACTTTCAAGGGATTAATGAGATCAAGATTATTTTTGTAATAATACTAACATATCAGTTGCCTTTTTCATTCTCATCCTCTTATAAGCATACAGTGGAGTTTTCTAGAATCTATTTGACATGTGGTATCCCCACAGAGTGGATAAAGAAGCATATATGAGTTGAGTTCTCATTTCGTTGAGCCAGATGTTAAAGAGACTTGCAGAAATGTCAAACAATCCAGTGTTTTCATTAACTTTTTATTTTGTTTTAGAAAAATAGCTGTTTTTTCATGAGAAAATACTATTTGTGTTAACGTAATGGATTTGTTAGTTTTTTAAATGTTTTTGTTTTTTTTTTTAATTTTATTTATTATTTTATTTTTGGCTATGCTGGGTCTTCATTGCTGTGCATGGATTTTCTCTAGTTGTGGTGAGTGGGGCCCTCCCTTGTTGTGGAAGATGAGCTCTAGGTGTATGGGCTTCAGTAGTTGTGGTGCATGGGCTTAGTTGCTCTGCAGCATGTGGGATCCTCCCTGAGGATTCTTAATGACTGGACCACCAGGGAAGTCCTTGATTCATTTTTTAAATGAATTAGTACATGAATTTTTACTGTATTTGTCCCTTTCATCCCATTCAAAATTTATTCAGTTATTTTTATATTAGTAGGACTCATGAATATTTATTTTATATTTAGGATTATAATCTAGTACTATGTTATGTATTTTTTTGTTGTTCAGATTTTTCCAGCTTTGGCTGTTGGGTGTGCGTGTGTGTCTTTAGTCACTCAGTTGTGTCCGACTTTTTGTGGCTCCATGACTGCAGCCTGTCAGGCTCTTCTGTCCATGGAATTTTCCAGACAAGAATACTGGAGTGGGTAGTGATTTCCTACTCCAGGAGATCTTCCTGGAGTTCTTTCAGTTGGTTCCTATGTCCTCGTGGTACATCCACATCAAATTTTAATTCTTGCAGCACTTTTTTACCACATGATTCTTTATTATCATGTATTTCCTGCCCTAGTTGTAGGATCAGCCATTTCTCTGAAGAGTCCCTGTTCCTTTAATTGGAGATTGGTATAAAAATCAAAATTAGGGCACTAAATATGCTAGTTGCTGTTCAGATGCTGTTTCTTTTAGGCCTTCTTAGCTAACAGAGTGGAGAAGGCTATGGCACCCCACTCCAGTACTCTTGCCTGGAAAATCCCATGGACATGGGAGCCTGGTGGGCTGCCGTCTGTGGGGTCGCATAGCGTCGGACACGACTGAAGTGACTTAGCAGCAGCAGCAGCTAACAGAGCAAAGAGATATATGTGTGCCTATTAATCTGTGTATATACACATAACTATTCCTGCATGTAGCTATCTGTATATTAAGGTAGACCCCAATTTATCCTGATGTCTCCAACTCGAATCTGTTCTACATAGATCATTCTAACTTCTGTCCCTTGCTCATCTATAAATTTCTACTTTAGCAGTGAGGAACTTTGCTTCCTAATATCCAGTATCTATTTACTTAATTGTTCATTTCTAGTAAACATGTGTAGCAGTATCAAAATTGTTAGTTACTATGCTCTTGGGAAACAGCTTTATCAAGTAGAGTACAGTGTTTTATACACATTTTCTTTTGCCCTTAGTCTTGTTAGGTAGTTAGAACAGAGTCCAGAATGGTGGTGGCTAAAAGACACGGAAGGGAAAAGCCTGCAAAAGTAGAACAAAGGAAGGTCCAAGGACTGGAGTAAGGACCTCAGGTAGAACAAACAGCACTCCTGGGTAGCCTAGTTTACATAGGGTAGGCCCGGGGGGGAGGAGAAAAAAACATGTAAAAAGAGGAGCCAAAGGGCTGGGGGCCTCTCTTCTCTTCGTGTGTTTTGGGTTGGCATGCCCTCATGCCTTGAGGATGTATTTTCCTTTACTTTCTAAATAAAACTGAGCTGTAACATGGAGCTGTAAACACTGGTCCCTCCGAAGAGGACTGTAACACTGGTCTGTCACTTCAAATTTTTTTTGTGACCAGACAGAACGGAGGAAGTTACACACTCCCCTGACCAGTGCTGGGTAGGATTAAGGGGTTGTAATCTTAACTCATTGCCAATTTGTTCATCACAGATGGGAATAGATACCATGATGTAAAGCAATCCAAGCCTGTGCCCTGAGGCTGGGAACCTAGTGAAACAGCCATAAGCCTTATCCTCTTACTGCTCTAAGGGAATATAAGTCAGTGATTTCCTCCTCTAGTCCTTCTTAAGAGCAGGTTAGGGTGTCTCTAATGGTAAACATTTCATTGTCATAGACCCACTTTAGGTAATAACAGAAGTAATGATAAAGGAGTGGATTATGTGGCCCTGTTAGGGGCATTAAGAATATTTTAATAATAAGTGGGGTTGAGCAATATTGCCTACAAGGGTGCCGGGTTCTGGTTGTTGGAGTTAGTAATTGGCTTAAGAACAAATTGATAAGAGGCAATGGACCAGGAGTTCCATAAAAGTGGGGTATGTTTGTAACTTTTAGGAGAAGAGTGGTAAGGGTTTGGGCCCAAGTGGCCTGCAGGGCTAACTCCCAAAGTGGCAAACATTATCCTTGGAAGCCCAATTGCCCTTGAAGGGATGTCAACTGATGGACTTCTAGCAGGCATTGTGTGTCTGTCACCTACCCTAGTGGGTTCACGGAGAGATACTGTTGTTGCACGTGTAGGAAATATGGAAGATAAAGGCCTGAATATCTAGAGGGATTAGATATTATACAGTATTTCCCTCCCAAGGGCCAGCTATTTCCTGGTTGTCGCTCCAGAATATTGTAGAGGCAACATTTTGGGTCTGGATGGGGCTCAGGAAAAGAGCATGAAACAGGAACAAAGGGGGCATGGCGCAACTTTTGACAGAATGACATAGCCCAAGGGCATAACATAAACCCATTAAAATCAAATGGATACAAGAGGACAAGTCAAATTCAACTAAACCTTGATCCCCAATCTGCAAGCTAACTGACACACCCAGAGGTGGCAGGACAGTTCCCAAGACACTGTCAGAAGACTGAGGAGTGGGTGGTTCCCCAGTGGTTGGGATGATCCTCCCACTCATTAGCATATGAATTTGCCTGGCTGGCAGAAACTAGCCACACCACATTCCATGGCAGCAGCACTTGCCTCTGCAATGGCCCACACCTTGCGGACTGTGCTTCTCTCTGAATCGGAACAAATGCACCTCTTACCTATCGCTGTGTTGCAAACTGAATTTTTGCAATGAGACATCAGAGCCTGAGCTTCCTTAGGTCCTGAAGCCAGGCGTCATGGGTTTGGGCCGGGCTCAAGTCCTGGTAGAGAGGAGCTGAAGGACAGGAGGAAAAAGCAGTGGGAAAAATGTGCCGAGGAAGCCCCTTCATAACCTGTTGGAAAATCTGCTTAATACCTGACCTGTGCTCACAGTTTTCATTGACCTGATCCTTGGCACAAAGAAGATTAAAGACAGAAGAACCCCACCAGCTTGGGTACCAGCTACTGGGGCCCAGCAGATAGTGGAGCCTTTGGGACAGTCTGAGAAGTAGGCCCTGCCAGAGTCCCTCAGTTGTACCCACTGCTGTTTGCCTCTTTCGCAGCGGGGGTTGGGGGTGGGTCAAGGAAACAAGAAACAAGAGATTGTAGTGGAATTAAGATTTTTGTTAGGCATATGTCCTTCTAGCCATAGGAGTGAGTACCTCCTACCTTAGGTCTTCTGGAATCTGAGACTGAGCCGCATGAGCTTTCTGTTGAGTTTGTTTTTTGCTGTCCCGGTTTCCAGCACGCTGGGCTTCTTGTCATTTCCCCTGCACTGGGTTTGCTTTGCTTTCCGCTTCCATTGCGGGAGCTTTCCCCGAGTTGGACTCCTGCTGTGCTTGGCCTCCTCCTTGCAGGGGCCGCGCTGAGGTAGTTTCAGCCAGGTTAAATCCAAGTCACGGCACCAAAGATGTCAGGGGCGTGTGTCACTTCCTCGGTTCTGCCTCATCACAACAAAAATTTGAAGCGAAGGACTTGTGTTACAGCTCCGTGTTACAACTCAGTTTTATTTAGAAAGTAGAGGAAAATACATCCTCAAGGCATGAGGGCATGCCAACCCAAAGGACATGAAGAGAAGAGAGGCCCCCAGCCCTTTGGCTCCTCTTTTTACATGTTTTTTTCTCCTCCCCCCTGGCCTACCCTATGTAAACTGGGCTAGCCAGGAGTGCTGTTTGTTCTACCTGAGGTCCTCACTCCAGCCCTCGGACCTTCCTTTGTTCTACTTTTGTGGGCTTTTTCCTTCCTTGTCTTTTAGCCACCACCATTCTGGACTCCTTTTTCCTATTCTACCTAACAGTCTTACAGATTTTGTTCATTTCCAGATTTTCTCAAATCAGTACCCTTTTCCCCAACCCCCTTCAGTGACATTGTTTCATATATTTGTAATATGGTTAGATTCTCTTGTTTCTTGTGATTCCTCAACTTGTCTTCAGTGTTGTAGGAAATTTACATACGTTTTTATGTATGTTTAGGCTCACTCTATGCTGTGCATTTTAAAATATTTATTTTATTTTTTGGCCACTCTGTGTGTCATATGGGATTTTAATTCCCAGACCAGGGATCAAACCTGCACCCCCTGCATTTGAATGCATAGAGTCTTCACCACTGGACCACCAGTGACATCCCCTGTGCTCTGAATTCTGATAAATGGTTGATGTATATCCATCATCACAGTATCAGACAGAATAGTTTCACTATCCTAAAAATCCCCTGTGCTTCAATTATTCAAAGTTTCCTGTCTTTTTTTTTTAAATCAGATACATAGTTTGCAAATATTTTCTCTAAGCCTATAGCCTATTTTTATATTTTAATTAAAAAAACTTTGAGGTTATTATTTTTTTCTTTCAAGCATTATGCTTTTGGTGTTGTATCTTAAAACTCATTGCCAAACCTGAAATCACCTAGACTTAAATGTTTTCTTCTAGAAGTTTTATATTATTATATTTTATGTTTAGGTGTATGATCCATTTTAAGTTAACTTTGTGAAAGCTGTAAGTTCTGAGTGTAGATTCAGATCTTTATATGTGCCCATCCAGTGGATCCAGAACTATTTGTTTAAAAGACTGTTCTTTCTGTTGCCTTTGTTCCTCTGTCAAAGATCAGTTGAATATATTTGCTGTCTCTATTTCTGGCTCCCTTTTCTGTTCCATTGATCTATGTGTCTGTTCTTTCTCCAATACCAACCTGTCTAGATCACTATAGCTTTATAGTAAATCTTGAAGTTGAGTGGTATCAGGCTTCCAAAGGTTTCTTCTGACTGTGTTTCCATGTAAACTTTAGATCAATCTGTTGATGTCTACAAAATAGCTTGCTATTTTGAGGTGATGCTTTTATATTTCAAAAATAATAATTTGTAAAACATTCATGATTCAAAAGTCAAATCTGCAAAACACACATTTTTGTCCATTCCATTTTTTTCCTTTCTGCCCTGAGTAGATAAATTTCAGTACACACATACTACATGTATATGTGTGTGTTTGTATCTAGAAGTCAGTGGCTGTTTTGCTATGACTTTGTCAATAGTCTTTTCAAACTTTTGGATTTTTTCCAGTCTGATAGGTGAGAAAACAGCATCTTGGTACAGTTTTAACTCACATATATTTTATGAGGAAAGTTTAACACATTTTCAAGTGTTTAAATACTACTTGCATTTTATTTTTTAATTTTTCTGTTCATCTCTCTATCCATTTTTCTATACTGATGTTTTTTTCTCTATTTCGTAACTCCTTATTTATTCGGGATGGTAACCATTTGCCAGCCAGGTACACTGCAAATATTTTCTCCCATTGTGTCACTTCAGAAGATTTATATTGAAGCTTGTAGCAAATATGAAATTTTTCATTCTATGAGTCCTATGGGAGGACAGTCTCTTTATCAATTTATAATAGTCATGTTCAGTCCATATGTTTTGGTAGTTTGAGACGACATTTTCTTTCTCAAAGGTTGAGCGGGAAGAAAGAAATCGCACAGGTGGTTACATGATTTCTGTCTCCTTCCTTCATCCAGACCTGCCCAATCAGACAGTGTGTCCTTTCATACACAGTGATTCTTTTGGCAGTAGAGTAGGGTATTGTCCACTGACACCAGTAGGAATCTTTGGGGGTGAGTGAAATAGATTCTGATAGAAGAGCCTCCACGAGACTGGACTGCTGGAACAAATGTCTGCTACCCCATTGTAAAAGTCTGCTTGAGAATGAAATCCCAAAACAGGAAAAGAAGTAAAGAGAGATAAGTGAAGAAAGAGAGAAAGATACCCGAAGACAATAATTGAGCCTCTGGATCTAGCTGTTCCTCCCATCTAGACTACTGTATCAGATGAGCCAGAAAATTCTTTCCTTGTGGTTAAACTAGTTTGATCATTTTTTTAAACAACCAGAAGATCCTGAGTAAAGCAAAGTTACATGCTTTCAAAGAATGTTTGTTAGTCTAGTGGTGGTGGGTAGTGTTAGTTCAGAGGGCAATTATATAATCATGCAAACTAACTGACACAGAATTGTAATAAAATTAGTATAGTAGCACAAAAAAATCTTCCAGTTAATGGGTAAAAGTATCTGATTAGGTTTGTTGTTAATTCAATTTTTTTTGTAACTATGAAACAAAATAGAAATTTCCAAAATATTTGCATGTTCCTCTGTAAAAATAATTAATTGAGTATCAGTGCATCATTTATCTTCCTGCCCTGTTAACATATTAATTGTAACGATGCCTGATAAGTTGTTTTGAGTCTTTTCCCTAAACTGATTTCAAGTTTATAAACTCCAAGTAAGAGGTTTCAGTTTTCTGGGTATCATTTATGCTTCATAATCACCTTGAAAACTGTGTGTTTATATTTTCTTCCTCTTCTCAAATAATCAGCTTCCATCCTCAAAAATGGATCTGGTCAAAGAGAGAAATTTGTACAAAGAAATAGTAGCTTATGTGAGGATTATGCTATAAAGTCTAGGCATAAAGTATAAGCACATATACTCACATTTGACCTTGAAAAACATATTAGAAGTTTCCATTTGGAAAGTAATGAATTGCCTGTCAATGAGACCATAGCCAGTGTTTCCTTCAGTTTTGGATTGAGTGACTAATTGATTGAATCCTAGATAAAATACTTCTGGATCTAAGGGGCATACTTTAGGAAAAAATCATGCCATTAAATACAAGAATGTACTCACATAGCAAGAATGCTCACACTGAGATTAATAGCAAATTTGTGTATTCTGAATTGTGCACACACAGGGGGTATGCTCACTGAGCCCATCAGGTAAAATGGTCCTCATTTAAAAAATTGTCTCTCTCTCTCAAGTGTATGCAGTTGAAGTCTCAGTGTGTATATGCGTGTGTTATGGGTTGGTTTTTTGTGTCTCTCACAATATGTATATTGACACCCTGACCCCCAGTGTCATGGTATTTGGAGATGGGTTTTTTGGAGGTAATTAGGGTTAGATTGAATGATGAGAGTGAGGCCTTCATGATGGGATTAGTGGCCTTACGAGAATGGATGAGAGATTTCTATTTCCCCTCATGTGTACACTGAGAAAATGTCACATGAACACACAGTGAGAAGGCGACCATCTGTAAGTCAGGAAGAAAGCTTGTCCCAGAACTGGACTATGCCATCACCTGATCTCAGACTTCCAGCCTGCAGAACTGTAAGAAACACATTTCTGTTGTGTAAGCCCCCTGGTCTGTGGTATTCTATTATGGCAGCCCAAGCTGACTAAGATGAGTGATGAGAATTAGCTGAACTTTTGACTCTTTCCTTCTTCCCAGTCTGAGAGTGGAAAGGTTCTGGGAGGATGACTTCTGACTTGATGCAAGACTGTCTGATTCTCATTCCCATGCATGTAGACCTAGGAGTTAAGCAGGTAGAGGTTGAGTGGGGATGCTACAGTTAGGATGTGACATAGCCTCAGGGATGGGCCTGCATGTTTGAGTCTTGGTGGCTTCCTAGGTCTTGGTCGTGGCATTCACAAAGCGCCAAAATACTTCTTCCCTTGACTTAGTTCCACTGAGCACTATATGTCCTTCTATTAAAAATTGAGCCCCCAGCTCCCTTCCATACATACAGTTTGGCTCCTGCCAACTTGAATTGAGTTTCTGTTTTATTCAAAAGACCCTGATTAATCAGCTGCCACACCTTGAACAAACACAACCAGTTATTCTTAGAGTGGTATGAGTATCTTCCTGTAGAACTGAGATTTTGAAACTCAAAATTAATTTCCTCTGCAATTTAGAATAAATGACAGTACACACACACACACACACTCACACACAGACACAGACACACACACACACTCAGCTCATAGAGGCCTGGCTTTTCCCGTGGGTCTGTGTTGTTCTTTTTGACTTTCCCTTCCTTCTTTGCATGTAGCCCTGCCCTTTCAACTAGAAGTTTCTCACTTTTCTGTTTTTCTAAAGTCTTATATATTTTTAAAATGTACATTGTGCTGTACTTCCCCTCTTCATTTACATTCTCTGTTTTCCTTAATTAAGTCATCCCTGTACTTAGTAAAAACTGGTCTGAAGCACATTTGTTAATTGCCAGAGGGTGTTGCTAAGGCTTACTGTATGGTTTCATTTTTATAAACAAGGCTGTTTATAACATGTTAGAAGAAAGTCATGACTCAGAGATGCTGGAAAGAGATGTTATGCATTAATAAAAGTCCTTTTTACAGTGATGAAAGGAAAGCAGATTATTTGATAGTAAATGGAAGAGTGGGAAGTGACCTTACACCGTTGTCATTCAGTCACTTCTTAACTGCTTTCTACTGAAACTTAATTGAAAAAGCTTGGTGCCACCATCCCTTACATTATAAATGCTGCCAGCAGCACAGAATATAAGTTAAAGAAGGACAGTGACTAACATAAGTTTGCATACTCAGTTAAAAACATCATTATAAGGAGCATTTTCATATATTACAAGAGCATTATAGCAATGGTTAATTCTGGGTTATCCATTCTATTCCAGTTGATATCTAAGTGACAGTTAGTTTACCATTTGGTGCCCCCTCTGTCTTTAAAATGGGGCAAACTTGCCTTGACTTCAGTGAGATGATACATAGGAAACACTTGGCATGGTCATTTTTCAGTTTATAACTATGACCAGATTTTTGCCTACATATTCCACATACCTGCTGCCTTTTATATAATCTTTTTAGTTTAGTGATTTAATGATGGTAATATAAAGGTGTATATTATGTGCTTTCTTCTCAGTGGGTTTTGAAGACACATTAAGGGGTCACGTTAAAAGGTCAACCACCAGTTTTACAAATAACCTTCCTTTTCATTTTCATTTTGCCCAAATGAAGTTATAACAGTGAACAATTTTATTACAAACTCTTTTCTCTGTAAATGTGTAGCCTTTCACCCCACTTAACCTTCAACTGGAAAATAGAGCTTAGAGACATTTCATAGTTGTAACCATTCTGGTGATAAGATGGGAGACTTTTAAGAAGGTATCAAATGGCTTTCTGTATTTCCTACAACCTCCTGGGAGACAGAGGCTAAGAGTCCTTGGTAAAGCTAATTCATTATCTGCAAACCCATTTTTCATGCCAAACCAGGGTTCACAGAGGACTAGGAAACACTCCCATCTGAATGATAGTGACTCTTCAGGGCCTTACTGGCTCTCTCTAATCTTTGATGTCCTTCGGTCTGGAGGGTTCACTTTTCTTGGCTTCTTGCCTATGTGCTTTGGTTCAAATAGGTTTACTTTTTAAAATTTCACATATAAATCTGGGAATAATGGAACTTGGGGTTTTCTTGGTTGGTTAAGTAATTAGCTTTGTGGCCACCCATGAAAGAATGCCTGGACAGTGAAGTCCATATTCTAGGGGTCATGTCCAACATGAAGTTGTAACTACAGCATTGGAACCTCTCTTAAGAATGTTACTGATGATAACTTTTAGTAATTGGAGAAAAACATAGAGTACTTAACTGTATCATGGCATTTTCCCTGAACATAGGAATTTTGTGATGTTAATTCTATAATTTCTAACTCAGAGTACATACTAATCTGTTGACCTCTTGCCCAGTTAAGTCAGTATAAAAATCAGAAATCAGTTACTTTTTAGTGGTCTCCTTAAGATATTTTAATAATAAAGATTTTTTAAAGTGAGTAAAATTCTAAAATGAAGGGAATATTCTTTTCTCACTCTCTGAGTCTTGTATGTATTTATTGTGCTAACATACACACTTGTAGGTTGGTGGAGCCTTTTCTGGCTGTATCTTTGTGTTTCATCCATCCTCATTACTTGTGGTTTGTGAAGGACTTTCGTCCACATCCTCTTATGTTCTGATTCTTTATGAAACATGGAGGTTTGATTTTTAAAAGTCATTGGTCTTAGATCACCAAATTTTTGCTTCTATGAGTTTACACTTATTTTGCCAACAAACCCACCATTGCTGTCTTATCATACCATAGCTGTCCCTCTAAGGGAATTCATTCATAATTTTCTGAGTAACACGGAATAAGAAGATATGTAAAATAATATTTTCCTTCTAATGCTGCTGATTACTTAGATCTTTTTTATTTCTCCTAGCATCCCGTCATGTAGGTAATTATTTTCTTGCTTTGTTTTTTTATTCTTTTCTATTTAACCTTTGTACCTTTCCTTCCTGAGCTGCTGGTAACTCAGTTTGATTTTTTTTTTTTTTTTTGCTCAAAAAGAATTTCCGTTGTTCTCAATCATCTTTGTTGATTTGATAACTTCAAAGGCACAAATTTGAAAATATGAAAAATAAAATTATGGATACATAAATCACTCACTTTTATGTACTTTATTTGTACTATCTTTTTTAAAATTTTACAAATTTATTTATTCTATTTTTAGTTGTGCTGGGACTTCATTGGTGCACACAGTCTTTCTCTAGTTGGAGAGGTGTGCAGACTCGTCACTGTGGTGACTTCTTTTGTCACAGAGCATGGGCTGTAGGATATGTGGGCTTCAGTAGTTGGGGTGCATGGGTTTAGTTGTCCCATCACATGTGGAATCCTACTGGACCAGGGATTGAACCTGTATCTTCTGCATTGGCAGGTGGATTCTTAGCCACTGGACCACCAGGGAAGCCCTATTTGTACCATTCTTAACGAGAACAGCTACTAACATCCTTGGAGTATTTGCCATATCCTAATGTCTGGCCTGCATATGTGTTCTGTGTGATTGTGCTCTTGTGTATGGATGTGTGTACTGTCTGCAAGTGCATACATTTGTGAGTGCATGTGTGTATGTGTGTGAGTGACATGTTTCATTTCTAAAACAGTTCTATGAAGTTTAATAGTTATTATCCCCTTTTTTATATAAGGAAACAAAAATTCAGAGTAATTAATTAATTTAACCAGTATCACATACCTAGTATGCAGTGGAATCAATACTCAGAATCATGCTTTTGATGATGACACTACTGCCTTGGTGCTTTTCATTTTGCATCATGACACGGTTGTTTGAGGACAGGTTTATCTCACTGTAGTGTATTAAAGATATTGTGGATTCTTTGACACACTTCTCATTGAGTGGTTGGATCTATTTTCCCATTCCTCCAATTTGAACTTGCCTGTGACTATGGCAGAAAGTGAAGAGGAACTAAAGAGCCTCTTGATGAAGGTGAAAGAGGAGAGTGAAAAAGCTGACTTAACACTAAACATTCAAAAAATGAAGATCATGGTATCCAGTCCCATCAATTCATGGCCAATATATGGGGAAACAATGGAAACAGTAAGAGACTTAATTTTCTTGGGCTCCAGAATCAATGCAGATGGTGACTGCAGTCACAAAACTAAAAGATGCTTCCTCTTTGGAAGAAAAGCTATGACAAACCTAGACAGCATATTAAAAAGCAGAGACATTACTTTGCTGACAAAGGTACATCTAGTCAAAGCTATGGTTTTTCCAGTAGTCATGTATGGATGTGAGAGTTGAACCATAAAGAAGGCTGAATGCCAAAGAATTGATGCTTTTTAACTATGGTGTTGAGGAAGACTCTTGAGAGTCCCTTGGACCGCAAGATCAGGCCAGTCAATCCTAAAGGAGGTCAATCCTGAATATTCATTAGAAGGACTGATGCTGAAGCTGAAGCTCCAATACTTTGGCCACATGATGCAAAGAGTTGACTCACTGGAAAAGACCCTGATGTTGGGAAAGATTGAAAGCAAGAGGAGAAGGGGACAACAGAGGACAAGATGGTTGGATGGCATCAGTGACTTAATGGATGTGAGTTTGAGCAAGCTCTGGGAGATAGTGAAGGACAGGGAAGCCTGGTGTGCTGCCGTCCATGGGGTCACAAAGAGTCGGACATGACTGAGCAACTGAACAACGAACAACAAGATGACTATGAAAATGAAGCTAGGGCAGTTCTGGATCTCACCTTTAAAAGGATTTGTAGCTACCACTTTGATCTCTAGGAGTTCAGAGCCAGTGTGTAGAGGTCCATGGACCCTGAGATCCCTTGCTGTGAGGAGCTGTGAGCCACATGTTCCATGTGCTACGTTGTGTCCGACTCTTGCAACCCCACGGACTACTGCCTGTCAGGCTTTTCTGTCCATGGGGTTTCCCAGGCAAGAATACTGGAGTGGGTTGCCATTTCCTTCTCCAGGGGATCTTCCCCACCCAGGAGTCAAACCCAGGTCTCCCACAGTGCAGGCAGATTCTTCACTATCTGAGCTACCAGGGAAGTCCCCTATCCTTCTAAGGTTTCTCTGAATTCTTGGTTATCAGAATTGCAAAATATTTAATAATAACTTGTTGTTTCAAGACACTAAGATGTAAAGTGTTACAGAAGAATAGATAATCAAACCAAACATTCACATTTGTGAATAATACACTCATTAGAAATAGGGATGCTATCTCATCATCTTTTATATTTCTTGCTTCTATTTTAGAAGAATAACACAGTATCCTTCTTGCAGTTGCAGCTTGATTAATTCTAGTTGATTGCATAAATGAATGCATGGAGGGAAGCTATTGAGAAGATAAGCATAATCTAGAGCTCAGTTCTAGATGGTGTCAGGGGAGACAGACAATAAAAATACTCTCAGGTGGTCAAGGGTACAAATAAAGAAAATAAGGTGGGATAAGAGGAGATTTGTGCAGAGACCACATTAGGTAAGTTGACTGAGTTATGCAGTACTTGTATGCCATGTGGACTGTGGTTTTGATGCTTAAAAACCAAGTATTTGGCATCTTTGTTCTCTGTTTCCATACATCCCTGGATCAATGGCATATTCTGTCTCAAGGCTAGAAAAGGGATGATGCCAGAATAAAATGGAAACTGGTGGAGAAGGCATTGGTTAGGATATCATTCAACAAAATAATCTCTGAACATGGACATTCTCAGACTTCCAAGCACTTGCAAGTGATGTTCTCTCTACATTGAATGTTCTTCACTATCGAAAGCTCTCTCATCTTTTTCTTGTCAAGTTAAATGTTCCATTTCCAGACACATAAATCTCTTCCTCTACTGTGTTACAGATCTTTGCTTTAATAGCACCTCTCTGTAATGCTTGCTCATCCTCCCTAATATAAAAGATGTTTATATAGCTTTCCCCCAGTTATTTGAGAAATCAGTGGAAGTACGATGTGTGTCTTACCATCATATCCAATATAACACTTACTGTAGTGTTTTCCAGAAGAAGATGCTTGATAATGCTTGTTAAAAGCAAGAAGCAGAGGAAAGAAATAAGGAAAAGGCCATACCTCCCTAACTTTATTTATGTAGGTTTGGCCCATAGAATGTATCCAATAAATAACTGATGAATGGGTGAATGAGTGTGTGAATGAGTTAATGCATGGCTAATACAGCACCATTTTCAGTATTTTTGAGCATGAACAATTCATTTTTTTTCATCATAAAATCTCCCCTATTAAATTCTTAAAGGCAAATATATTTCTGCAGATAGTGAGTAGTCCACATTAAAAATCTGGGTATCATATTTTTCAAAATGTATGTAAAAGATTGAATTACCCAGTGTTGTAAAACATAGTCACCAGATCATGCCCTCAAGTTTTGTACTTTTAATTCTGTTAATGTTTTAATGGAAACCACATTATTCCAGTGTGAGAGCTGCTCCTGGGGAGTAACTGGTTTTAGAAGCTAATATTTATTCTCTCCTTTCTCCTCCACTTCCTCCTCTCTTTCTTTCTGCTTCCATCCCTCTCCTCCTTCCCCCCATCCCACACCCACCATCAGAATACAATCTATTAACATTTAAGTTCATTGACTAAATGTTACTGATCTGAAAATGCTAATTTTTTAACTCTGACTATCCCTGATTTAAGAAATAATTTATGCTGTGAAATGCCTTAATGTGAGTCTCTCTCAGATCTATCTGCCCCTGTATCTACCTCTCATTTGTCTGTTGGCATGCTTGTCTATTCATCTATCTGACTAATTTAGTACAGTCCAAATAAAGAATTGAGAAATACTGTTTTGTGACATATGCCTGTGGTCTCTTCATAGGGAACAGCTTACTTAAAACTGTGCTTCCTCAGGTAGGTTTCTGTAAAGTATTGATTAATTTGGAGGATGTAAGGTATTAACTGTGCAATTCTTATGTGAGTAGTTATCAAGATAACATGGCATGAGATGTAGAGTATGTTAAAAAGACATCAGATATGTTGTCTTTGGGTTACAGTGGAAATGTATTCGCTTTATATCATTCTGTCATGTCAGATGGCTCTAAACATAACCCTAATCAACAGCTCATATGTCAACTCTCGCTTTTGAATATCAAAAGTGACAGAAGTACATGTTAGCAAAGGTACAAAGCCAATTTCTGATTGAATGAAATAAAAATGACCTTGAATGAGTTGACACAGTTAAAAAAATAATTAATGAGTCTGATTCAATACGTTTAAAGAATTTAGCCAGAGCCTTTAAGCTGGGACATTAGAATGAATGACCATTATCCTTTGCTATTTAAATATCAGGAATCAAATGCTTGTTTGTTGTTTGCTGTTTGTTTAATTGGTTGGTTTCTGGCTGTAAAGAGAACATTGTGCTCATCCTAATTGATTAAGTGCCTTGTTTCTCCATATTCTTTAATTTTGGATTCAAGGCTTGTATGTAATCCATTTGATGGTTTTATTTGCTTTTTTCTGTAATGTAACTTTGCTGACTAGGAATTGGTTTACTCTTTCATGTCTGAAGGCTCTGATAAATTGAGGAGCTTAGGCAGACAGCTCTTTTATCCAGGAACCCTTACTGGGCTGGTGATATTGCTGAAACCTGCCTAGACTCAAAAAAAGGCTCAGGGAGGGATAAGAGTCCTGCAGGGAGGAAGAAACGAGGGAAATTTTTTTGCAGTGACCTCAAGGGAAAAAAAAAATGAATTTACTCATGCAGAAGTCTGTGCCAAAACGAGAGGATGAGAGTAGGCCAGTTCAGCCTTGGCTGATGAAAGGATGGTGAACTGAAAAAATGATCAAAAGTGACATTGTGGGCCAACTAAGAAACATCAAAGGAGGGTATACTACCGATCAGTCATGGAATTCACTGACTACCAGGGAGCAGCTCCATGAATGTTTGCTGAGTGATCATGTAGAAACTGTAGTAGGTGGTGTGACAGATGCAGTGATAACACTTGCTGGGTGTGTCTTCCCCTTGCTGTTTTCCTTGACTTTGCTGTTCTCCTTCCTTTCCGTGGATGGAACCATGTCAAGCACAGTCTAGGGGATATAATGATGCTGGAGATGTAACTCTGGACTTAAAGGAAGTCTCAGTGTGACGGAGGATACAGAAGTAGAGCTGGAAATGTTTATCTGTATTTTTTGTTTTGCTTGAAAGAAGAATCTGGTAAAATCACAGGAAATCATTGGGGTGGAGAGGCCTTATTACATTAATAAATGAGCTGTGATTTTTATTATTGTCAAAAGTTATCTGTTCTATCTGATTTCTTCTATTTTTAAGTGCCAATTAGTTAGGAGCTTTACTAATTACAGTTCCAAGCAGCTGGTATATTTCTCTTTCTGAGAAAATCATTTTGCATCCTGCCTTTGCTTGTCTTAGTCACACATATCAACTTAAGGATTTGACTTACAAATATGACATGAATATGGCAAAATATAGTCTGTTCTTTGGGATTAATATAAAATATTTTTAAGATCCACATCAGTTAAATGATCTGAGCTTGTGAAAAGACTGTCTCATCAGCTTTCTGGAGGATCAGAAGTGTACCTAGGGAGTTCATTGTGTTCTTAGATGAAAGAGATGAAAGAGAAAGGAGTTTGTTGTGGGGTTAAAGCAAAGGCAGTTTCAGTTGTGAGCTGACATCTGGGTGTTTTTTTTTTTGTTTTTTGTTTTTTCTGTATGCTTTGAGCAGTGTACTGTTAGAGGGTCCTATCAGTGCATTGGCCTTTTATGTGTCAAGACACATCAGCCAGTGGAGGAATACAATGTTATGACCAACGCTCATACTCAGTGGTGACTTTTGATGGTTTGGGGGTTCTGGTCCTGGCAGCCTGCCTGCATGCTAATGAAAAGTAGCCCCAGTGCTACTGATACATAGGTACAACTCATGATAAACCACTATCCCTTTGCTTGGAAAGCTCTTCCCTGTGTTTTCCTCATCAATCAATCATTTTGGCCTCACAGACATCTGCTGATTTTACCTGTCTAGAATCCATTTCTCCTTCTTTCTACACCACCTTTATTTTGCTTCAGAGAATCATTTCTCTCTCAGTAGGAACCTGTGAGAAATAGTGTAACCTGGTGCTGAACTTGGGTGCTGTCTAGAGGCAGACTTCTTTGAATCCTAGCTCCATCAACACTAATCCCATAGCATTTGTAACCTTGCCCATCATCTGTAGTGACCATACAGTAAGTCTCCTACATACAAACTTTCAAGTTACGAACTTTCAAAGATGCAGTTTTATTTTGGGGGGCTCCAAAATCACTGCAGACAGTGACTACAGCCATGAAATTAAAAGATGCTTGCTCCTTGGAAGGAAAGCTGTGACAAACTTAGCATATTGAAAAGCAGAAACATCACTTTGCTGACAAAGTGCCATGTAGTCAAAGCTTTGGTTTTTCCAGTAGTCATGTACAGATGTGAGAGTTGGATCATAAAGAATGCTGACCACCAACGAACTGATACTTTCAAATCGTGGTGCTGGAGAAGATTCTTGAGAGTCCCTTGGACTGCAAGGAGATCAAACCAGTTAAAGGAAATCAACCATGAATGTTCATTGGAAAGACTGATGTTGAAGATGGAAGCTCCAGTACCTTGGCCATCTGCTGTGAAGAGCTAACTCATTGAAAAAGACCCTAATTCTGGGAAAGATTGAAGACAAAAAGGAGAAGGGGGTGGCAGAGGATGAGGTGGTCACATAGTATCACTGACTCAATGGACACGAATTTAAGCAAACCTCGGGAAATAGTGGAGGACAGAGGAGCCTGACATGCTGCAATCCACAGGGTCTCAAAGAATCAGCAGGACTCAAAGAAAAGCGCCTGAACAACAACAAAGATATGAATGTGCGTGTCCACCCTTGTATACCAGCTGTTGTACCGTACTACTGAACTTCTCAAGGTATTGTACTGTCAGACTAAAAATGTTTTCTTTGTGTATGTGTGTTTGTTTTTTATGTATGTATTATTTGTGTGAATAGTATTATAAACCTAGTACTATACAGTACTATGTAGCCAGTTGTGTTAGTTGCGTACTGACTTTGTTGGGCTTATGAACAAATTAGATGTACAATTGCGCTGTCAGAACAGAACTCAAGTGTCTGTAGGGGACTTGCTGTACTCATTTGTTCTTATTGATCTACCTAGGTCTGTTCCCAATCAACTGAGCTCCTTAGGCGCTCCCTGAGTTGTCATTTTCACTTGGGCAACCTCAGCTGTTCGTCCAGAGCCGAGAACAGGATAGACACTCAGAGGATCAAATGAGAGGGCTGCTGTCCTGTATAGTCACACAAATTACTGCAGAATAGGTGTGGCATTGTTCTTGCTTCATCTGTACTCTTCAAAGTTGAGTGAAAAAATATTTTGATATTTTGATGTTTGGAGAAGTATGTCTGCTTCCACCTAAAAATAACGTTAACCATTTCTCAGGCTGCTTTTTCCTTGTAATATTTTTTTACCCTAGATGTGCTATAACTTGGTGTTCAGATCACTGAATGAATGGAGATGGTTTAAGGAAGTCCAATCCTTTGAAAATTGCTCATAGATATGAAACTGTTGTGATATTACCTTCAGTTCAGTTCAGTTCAGTCGCTCAGTCGTGTCCGACTCTTTGCGACCCCATGAATCACAGCACACCAGGCCTCCCTGTCCATCACCAACTCCTGGAGTTTACTCAAACTCATGCCCATCGAGTCGGTGATGCCATCAGCCATCTCATCCTCTGTTGCCCCCTTCTCCTCCTGCCCCCACCTTACTAGTACTTAAATGTTTTTGTTTGCTGTAAATAGGGTCTTTTCAGCAAGTTGAAGACTTGTGAACTCATACTCTTCATGTTTTTTGGCATTTGAATTCATGATGGGGACTTCTTAGTGAGTGGGATATTTATCATTACTTCTCTATTGTGAGATTATCTTAAAAGAAGCCTTTTTCCTTTCCCTATTGAGGAGTAATGTCGAAGAGGAAGAAGAATGGGAAAGATGAGTCTATGAATTTCTCTTGTAGTAGGAAAGTTAAAATATATTTTGTTGAAAAAGGTCCTGGCCAAATGAATGAATATTGACTGTAGAGAAAAAGAAAAGTGAAGGTGAAAGAAATTTAGAAAAATTATAATTCTTCCCTCTAATGTGAAGGGCTAACAAACTTTCTGCATACTCCTTTTATTTGTTGTTCATAGGTTTTGAACTAGTGATGTTTCATATCACAGACCCTGAATCATATCACTGCATTTTTAAGTGCTTGAGTCAGAGTTGTCCATGTAATAGAGGACAAGTGCCCACTCATATGGTCTGAATCTTGATTTCAGAATGACAATTTTCTTCTTGCTCTTATTTATATTTTGCATGAATTGAGAGATGCCCCTAATAATTCTTTCTTCTCTGACTTGAGTTGATTTCATCCGGGATTTGGTTATGCTAAATGTCCAAGATTTAAGACTGAAAGGTTTCCAGTTATGATATAATGAATATAAGCATCAAGGAACTGAAAATGATAGTAGTACTGTTATGTAAGAACTTATTATTAGCATGCATTAATAGATATTTAATAAATTGAAAACTCAGTGGTTAGATGCTTGGATCTCATCTTATTTAGCTTTTTTAGAGAAGAAAATGTGTTTTGAGCTCTTTAGTCTTGCTGTAACTGTGCTGTAACAAAGCAATTTTAGTAGAAAAAATGGATTTGGAGCACAGTTTCTTGTTGAGTTTTATAGAATTTGTAGGTTAGAGAAAAAAAATGCCTTGCTGAAAATGTGTTTGCTTCTCTGCTTACACGTTTTCATCTTGGTGCTGATGTTATTTGAACAATTGTCTTCATGCCTTTTTACCTTCCAATAGTTAGGAGTAAAACGTTCATTCTCAATTTCTGTTTTGTTCTTGTGCCTTTAAAAACTTGATTAAAAGTCGGCAGGTTGCTCAGAGTTCTAAGTGAATAGACATTGTCATTAGCTCTTCGGTAATGTTCTCTGTGTTCTATAAACCAAGTAATCAGGTTTAGCTTGTAGTTGTTGTGTCAAAGTTCCCAGAAAGTTTACTAATGAAAAACAGAAAGGCAATATATGCCATTGTAATGATCCAGTGTTTTCTTGAAAATAATTAGAAAATAAAAACTTTAACCCCATGTGCCTCTGACCTTAGTATCCCCAGGTTTCTCTCTGTCATTGTTTCAACTATTACAAGTCAGGGTGAATTAACTAAGGTCGTGTCTATATCAACATTTTAATTACCCAGTGCTGTTGTTGGCTTGTTGAAATTGCTTTTATCTGGCAGCTTAAAGCACAGCAAAGTTATAGTAGGGATAGCAACTCAACACTTGATGACTTCTTGATGTATGCTTCTTGTCATTGGATGACTGTTTTTTAACATTTATAAGAATACATTATATTTTATGATTAAAAAAACACTGGCACATCAGAAGGAGTTTTTACTGTTTGGAAACTTCAGTGGTTTAAGGAATTATAACATATCTCTAAAATAAGAGTTCCTTAATGTAAGCACAGCCCCGACAGTGAGAGGCTATTCTGTACATTGCAGGAGTTTTAGCAGCATCCCTATTCCTGATTCATTAGATGCCAGTAGTGTATGCTCTCCCTGCCACACCCCAACTGTGACACTCAGAACATCTCCAGACATTGCTAAATGTCTCCTGGGAAGGCAGGGGGAGATTCACCCTGGGCTGAGAACCACAGCTCTAAATTATAATTTTATCCAGATTTTATTATGTTATTTCATTTTTGTTACCCTTTGTTATGACTTAGATAATCAAGTTTCATGTAGTTTTCTCCTAAGAAGTTATTCTTTCTCTTGGATACAGAAACAAGTTTTAATTTGTACTACACTTTTGCCTAACTAGCTCAGCTTCCCATATTTGTTTAAGCTGGTTTGAGTATAGGTAGATTATGCTGATTCAACTTTTGGACACTATGTTTAAGCTATTAAGAACAAAACAATAAATTCTTTCTAGATGAATAGTGAAAATTTTTATTAATAGTAATATTTGAATTGGAACCCAGGGTAAAGTTGCTCTAGTGAGGACCTTCCCATATTGATGTGTCCCCTTATCTCAATATGAATATCACAGAATTTCATTATTTTAATATAGCAGGAAGATTCATTATTATAATGATGGCTGATACCAAGCACTGATTGTGCCAGGCAATGTAGTAAAGCTTTATTTATATTGAATCATTGAATTCTTATAAATACCCTGAGGCAGGTATTATTGTTGTCAACTGTTTTATGTAGAGAGACTAAAGAAACTTTAGAAAAGTTTATAGTCACTTACCTAAAGTCAGCTATTGTTCTCGGAGGGCACTAGGACTTGAATCAAGAGTTTCCTACTCTTGAAGGTTCTGCTGTGAACTTGTGTGCTGTTCTGCCTGCCACTTTCTGTTCACTGTAGCATCCCCTCAGGCTTATCATTCTGGTACATTCTAGACCACCTTTAATTGCCAACATAGACATGTCTGCCTGAAGGTTTTCTTCTGACCCCTTCTTAGACAGTCCTACAAGTCCACACTCAAGGCAAGCAATTTCAGAGAATTAACACCTATCGCTCCTTCAGCAACTTTCAACTAATGACTGTTAGGAGAGGTTGGTACATACCTTGGATTCCCCAACCTTAAGGTCAGATAGTTCTGAGGCTACTACACTGGATTCCATACTTGCCCAGAAGCCTTACATCCATTGTGGTGTGTTTGCTTATTACAATAGCCTTTATTAGTTGCCTTTCCTCTCTCACTCTCTTACCAGTATTTCACTTCCCAAGTTGACCACTTGCACTGGAAACTTTACCTCGGGGTCAGCTTCTGGAGGAATCCATACTATGCTGGTTATGTTGCCAAAACTTTACTTGGATGACGACGATGATATGTGGTTGATTTTTAACTCCTACTAGAATTCTACACTAATGGAATAAAAACTTATTTTACATTTATATACAGTGGTGGAATAGTGCTTCGGGTATTTTCAGCTAAGTGTGTTGCAATGTGTTTCTTATGTTGTAATATATTCATATATTACATTAAAATTTAATCTACCAAAATGTATAGCTATATGTTTAACCTAAATAAAATGCCGTATGGAGACTCAGTCTTGTTAACAATCAGTGCAAGAAGGCTTTGATGACTGGAATTTTTTAATAGTTTTATTTGTATACTGTTTCAATCTGTAGTATCTGAATAGACACTGTATTTTCTTCTACTTCCTTGAATGACTCTGCTAGATATTGTAGCCTGCTTACTCTTAAGATGATTAAAATCAATTACAGGAAACAAAATGTGTACTCTTGAAGCAAACTAAAAAATAAGATAAATAGTAATAACATGATTTTTCAAAATTTTGCAGTTTGCAAAGCATATTCTTATATTGTGTTAGAGAAACTGACTGTATAATGGAAAGGTTCTTAGGCAGGAATCCTGCTCTGTTTGTTTCCTAGGGCTGACATAACAAAAAACCACAAATTGAGTGGTTTAAAACATCAGAAATGCATTGTTTCACAATTTTCGAGGCTAGAAGTCCAAAATCAAGGTGTAGGCAGGCTTATGTTTTCTCTGAAGCCTCTCGGGGTCGATCCTTTTCTGCTTCTTTCTACTGCTGTTGGTTTACCAGTAATCCCGGGCGTACCTTGGCTTGTACATGCACCACTCCCAACTTTTATCTTCACATGGCCTTCTGTTTGTGTCCCTGTCTTCACCTGACCCTCTTGTATGGACACAGTTTTATTGAATTAGGAGCTCATCCTATTCGATAGATCTTATCTTAACTAATTACATCTGCAATGCCTTTTCTCAATAAGGTCACATTTGGAAGTACTGTGGGTTAGAACTTCAATCCCTCTCTTCTTTTGGGGGGACACCATTTAACCTGTAATACCTGGGTTGTGATTCTTTTTTTGTTTGTTTTTAACTGGCCACTGATTGCCTTGGGCAGATTCATTAGCCTCTCTGGGCCTCAATTTCCTCATCTATAAAAGAGACATGGTTAGAATTTCCAGCTCTGAAGTTGTTGTTTTTTTTTTTTTACCGAAACATCTTGAACTATAAGCAGAAAAATCATTCCTAATGCTTTGCTGTCTTATCCATCCAGATCCAGTAAAATCAAGGGAGTTGGCCAAGACCATACTATTTCTTGCTGGCAGATGGTGGATTAGAGTCCACCAGTACTCTTTCCCCATATCAAGTAATTTCTCTACATGACAGTCTCCTTTTAAGTGTGAACAAAACAGATAGGAACAGCTTTGATTGACTGAACACATTCTAAGATCTAGATCAATTCAGTTAAGTCGCTCAGTTGTGTTTGACTCTTTGCGACCCCATGGGCTGCAGCACGCCAGGCCTCCCTGTCCATCTCCAACTCCCGGAGTTTACTCAAACTCATGCCCATTGAGTTGGTGAGGCCATCCAACCATCTCATCCTCTGTCGTCCCCTTCTCCTCCTGCCTTCAATCTTTCCCAGCATCAGGGTCTTTTCCAAGGAGTCAGCTCTTTGCATCAGGTGCCCAAATCTGATCTGTGAACCTCAATTCCCAGGGTGTGCCTCAATCACCTGGGGCCTTTGAAATGTACAAACACCGGGCCCAACCATCAAGATTATGATTCATGTGGTTTCAGCTAGGGCTCAGGCATTGAAACACTTTTTTAAAGTTCTTCAGGGGACAGTAATGTGCAGCCATGGTTGAGAACCCTTGATCTAGGTGATCTACTAGACACTTTTTATATGAATTAGATATACTCCTCACAAAAATCTTGAAATATGTTTATTTACAATCTTTTATCTGATATCAGATTGATGAATTAAATAATTAAACATGCTATATTAAAACAGTAAGCATTTAATTTAAATCATGTGAATGTGCACACACTTACCATTCTTTATTTATATAGTTAAAGCCTTTTCCTTGAGGATATGTCTGTTAATTGGGACAGAGTGTTCTTTTTTGCATCTACCATATCCATATGAATCATCTTTGATGTTCAGCTTTGGTTTCTTACAGTGGAGCAAGAAATTAAGGTAATTAGAAAGAGTTTTACTACAGACCAAGGTGGAGTACTAGGGCTGGGGTTTACTTTCATACTTGAGACAGCTAACATACAAAATATGTGAAACAAGGGCATTCAAGACACTGGATATTAAACAGTGAATGATGTTGATCCTTAAGAAACAGGAAACAAGTTGGTAAGCCCTGCCATTGTTCCACTCCAAGCCTGGAGTGAATTTCCAGCCTGACGTTCAGGGAGAGAAAAACCAGGTGTAGAGAACAGTCTCCCAGAGTTGAGTATATAGTAGTGGATGTCCAGGAAGGTCAATAAAACTAAACCTTGTGGGGTAGAGCACTGGACTGAAGAGAGCTGCAGAGAGAGGGAAAATCTCCAGGGATCTTCAGTAGACAAGTACATGAAAATAGTTGGAACTATACTTCATATTTTTTTTTTAAGATTTTAAAATTTTATTTAGTTCAAACCCCTCCCCCCATATACTTCATATTTTTAAGAAGTAATAGAAAAGATTGTTCATGTTCACACATGAAAAAGTTATATACATATACACATACATACATATATATATATGTAAATATATCCCAAACTTGTAGACACAGAAATTGAAATGGTGCTGGTAAAAATATAATGTGTGTAATTAACTTCCTCATTACCAAATAAAATATTAATTAACCTAAAAATATAGCAATAAAATTAAATCTATCAAATATGAAACACAGACAAATATACCAACCAAAAAAATCGAAACAACACATATGCTCATATACATATACTAAAAATGTAAGTTGTCAAAAAAGTCTGGTTCAAAGATAGAGACTAGTCTGGATTTAAAAACTAAAATCCAGCTATGTGTTGCCTACAGGAAAACCACTTTAAATATAAATGCACCAAAGGACAGTCCAAAAGAAAAAAATAAGCTTAACTTTATCATAGATAAGAACTCTGCTTTTTGAAAGCCACAGTTAAGAAAGTATAAAGACAGGCTTGAGAGGGAGTAAATGTTTGTAGATCACATATATAAGAAAGGTCTTTTATCCAGAATTTATTAAAAAATTCTTAAATCTTAATAACAAAATAGTTTAAAAATGGGCAAAATATTTGAATAGTCACTTCCACCAAAACATATAAAAAAGGCAAATAAGGACATCAGAAGATTTTAATTTAGCCATTAGAGAAATGCAGATTAAGAGATACCACTAGGCACCTATTAGAGTGATTAAAATTTAAAAAGAATGATCATACCAGTTATTGGTGACGACATACAGGAATAGAACTCACAACAGAGCTCTCATACATTATCAATGAAAATCTAAAATGGTACAAATTTTGGAAAACAGTTTCGCAGTTTTGAAAGGAACTATAACTCAGGCATTGTTTACTCAAAGGGAATAAAAATATCTGTTAATGCAAAGAGTTGTACACAGATGTTCATGACACCTTTATTTGTTTTAGACAAAAATTGAAAACAACTCAAATGTCCAGAATCAGGTGAATAGATAAACAAGATGTGGTGTATCCTTCAAATGGAATACTAATTAGCAGTAAAGGGAATGAATTACTACACAGAAAAACATAGATAAATCACAAAATAAATAAACCGAGCAAAAGAAGCCTACCAAAAATAAGTATATATTTTATGATTCCATTTATTTAGAAAAAAACAAAAAGTCTAGAAGATGCAATCTGTAGTGACTGAAGCAGCCCACAGAATTGCTAGGAAATGGACGAGACGGGGAGGAGTCCTGGGAGGTAGAGGCAGCAGGAGAGATTCCAAAGGGACATAGGAAACTTTGGAGTGTGATGGATAGGTTCTTCGTGCTGATTGTGGTGATGCGCATGCATCTATGCATATCTCTCACTTACCAAATTACACTGTTTAAATATATGTAATTTGTCTTACGTCAATTATACCTCAGTAAACCTGTTTTTAAAAACAGTTTTGAAACCATCTGTGTGCAGAAGCCTTCTAAATTTTATAGTCTTTTATAAAGCTGTCTATGTCTAATTTAAGAGTACCATTTTATAAACTCACCTTGATTGAGTCTTTATGAAATATTGAACTTAGTTTTTGGCAAATCAACTCTTTTCCCATTGGAAATACATTGTTTCATGTAATAGTTACATTATCTAATTAAGATAGCAAGCAAAATTTAAGATATGCTAGCAAAACTGGCCTAATCTATGTTGAGAACAAGCACAATCAATACATGGGAAGTGATCAGAGACTGAGCAGAAGAGGCTGTGGGTCTATTAGAGCCATTTTCACTATCTGTCTGTGGACCAGTGACATTAGCATCCCCCAGAAGCTTTTTAGAAATGCAGAACCTCAGGTCCTGCCTCAGACCGTATCAAATTTCTTAGATGATGCTTATACACATGAAAGTGTGGGAAGTGTTACATTTGAGAATAGCCTGTTAAGCTCTGAGAATTCCACATGTTATGACCATCTGGCAATACATTATTTTCTCATGGAAATGGAGTTTAATTCCAAATATTAAACAGAAAGTGATTTACTTATTTTCTACTGTTATAATATTTTCTTCAGGTCCACCTTTATTAAGGTAATTCACATTCATTAATAGTCATCAATTTTACATAAACAATTTTTGTGTCCCTTTGAAATTATTGCCTTACCCCTATTCTTTGGCCTTTGCAATCACTGATCTGCTTCTATCACTATAGTTTTGCCTTTTCTAGGATTTCGTATAAATTATATTACCTTGTATATAGTGTTTTGTATTTTTTCACTTAGCATGTGCTTTTGGGATTTATTCATGCTGCTGGATCAGTAGTTTATGCCTTTTATTGCTGAGTAATTTGCCATTGTATGGATGTACCTTAGAATTGGTGGTGGGAGGCAAACCTGAACCTAGTGTTTAGGGTACTTGCCAAGCACCATGAGACCCTATGTGGTTACAGAGGCTACTATAGTTGTGACCTTAAAAATGGCCCCCAAGTTAGAAACATGGATCCTCGCGATGGGTATAAGCACTTGTCCCTATCCCCCAACTCCAGGTGATAGTCACATCTTACAATAGGAAGATGACCTGGTGATTCACTTAGCCCAGGGCCATCAGAATCCAGAAGATTCCCTGAAATTGTCAAAATCTTCAGATTGCTGGCCATTACGAGGTCACTAGAAACCCCCCACCATACATTACGGTGCTCTTTGGAGAGGAATATGAAGAGGGAGAGACAGAACAGTTTACTTGCAGTGCTGAATATTTACCTAAAAATCTTTACATATTTTTGCATGCGGCAAAGCCAGTGGTTTTCTTTCTCCCTAGTAACATGTGTGTAAATGCATGTGAGAAAGATCAGACCAATCAGTAGCAAAACAAAGATGTGACATTTTCTAAAGAACCCTGTCACACAGTGTGAATTTTGGACCAATTTTCTTCTAATAGAATTTATTTTAGAAGGTTATCTGAAAACTCCAAATGGTTATGTCTTGCTTTTAACTGACAATCCCAACCTTTAAACTTTTTTAACCTTTTGGTACATTTCATCATTTTAGAAAGGTTGCATCTTGGTTTCATCATGATTTTTAGTTGAGAAACTTTGACAAACCTCACATCAAACTCGAATGTGGTCTTATTAATAGTTACTTTTCCTACACTCTCTCTTGCAGTGATTATAATTAGCCACTGGACAACTGTATCAGAGGTAGCAGTTCAGTACCAAATCAAGAAAGATAAAAGTAATTGGAGGATTTGCAATTAGGATACTGAATTTCAGGTATGTCTTTGAAAGATTCATTTCCTTTTTGTAAGTCGTTGCAATCTCATTTCACTAGGTACCTTGCAAAGTATTCCTGATGAAATGCGTGCTTCATGGGAATCATTCTTTTCTTTGTATTTGGGTGTACTTACTTAGAGGCTCTCGAGAGATTCACTTAAGATTTTCAAGTTTTCTGCATTAGATATTTTTAAAAAGCACAATAAAATCCAGGGAATATATCTTTTGAAGTGGAAAGTCTGAAACAAAAACAATTTGAGGACTGTCACAGACAAAGCAACTAGAGCCCTAAAGTATAATTCAAGGTTTTTATAAACTCCAACTTATAGGTTACTCTTTGACAAATAAAAAATGAGTTCTGAGTCTGGAGGTGGTTTAATGTGAGAACTTAAGCTGAGGAAAAGAGTAGAGAATCTGAAGGTGTGGAATAGCTAACACATGTATGCATTTTTCATTATGCATATAAATACACATGCAAATATAGATAGTTCGTTATGTAGCCAACAAATATTTATCAAATGCATTTAATGTGCCAAACCTAGTCCTTGCCGTTATTGAGCTTGCAGTATAGTGGGGAATGACTTATAATAGATAAGCAATTAAAATAACTTTGATGAGTATTATGATCACAATTGTACCTGCTTATAGAAGAGCTGACTCATTAGAAAAGACACTGATGCTGGGAAAGATTGAAGGCAGGAGAAGGGATCGACAGAGGATGAGATGGTTGGATGGCATCACTGAATCAATGGATATGAGTTTGAGCGAACTCTGGGACATGGTGAAGGACAGGGAAGCCTGGTGTGCTGCAGGTCATGAGGTCGCAAAGAGTCAGACATGACTGAATGAGTGAACAACAACAGCATATAGGAATATATACCAAGAGGAATGAACGTGTGTCCTTCAGGTTCTTTCTGCTTCACTTTAAATTCCATGGGAGAAATATCTGAGAGCCGGAAGATTTTACCTGCAGGTGGGGGTTTCTCCAGTTCCCAGATGGAATCCATGATTTCCTCTTTCTCCTGGGTGCCTCCTACAGATTGTTTTTCCTCTAGTGAGAATGTCACTTCCAGGGTCCCATAGATTCCATGAGTCCTGACGTGGCACCCTCTTTCCCCCACCCCAGCCTTATGTTAGGTAGATAAATAACCAGAAACAATAATTAATAACAATATCATATGGCATGTTTACTTTATACCAGCCACGATGCTGGTATAGTGCTTTACAGAAGAGTACCATGGTATACACATTTAACTACATGTATTTGCTGCTCCCTCCAGCCCCTCTCAAGAAAAGGAGACAGAAATAAAAATGTAAGCTGTATGGGTGATGCTGCTAGCAATTTTTCTCAGTGAGTCTTGACCCCAGAGAGATGTGTCTTAGGAAGCTTGGCACATTTTCCCTGGCACTTGGCACAATTTAAACATCTTGCTGAGAATCCTGTGCAGTTTCTAGGGTGCAAATGATATTTTGATCTCATGCAAGTTTTCACTTTATTAACTAACTTTTGAACATAGCCCTTGATCTTCACACCCTACATATTTGCCTTATTTCAGTTGATTCTTCCAGAATTTCTCTAAGATAGAGACAAGCTATGATCTCTCTTTTAAGGAAAAATGGAATTGTGGCTGAGAGGTTAAAGAACTTGTCCATGTATTTAGTAAGTGGCAGAGAGAAGAAACACACCCAGCGTGTGCTCCCTGTGATACTACCTTCTTGCTGTCAGCAGTTTTTAAGAAACCTGGAGATATTTGGTTGGAACCCTCGTGGCGAGAGAAAATCCAGAAAGGAGGTTCCTGTGGTATCATCATGTCAGGAAATGATATCAGGGAAGCAGTGAACTCCATCTTTTTTGTCGAGAAGTTTTGAAAGATCCTTGGAGAGAGCTGAATGGATCTTGGGGTGGACATTTGAAATACTCTGGCTTGAATGAAGGGGGTCTTTGCCAGCTGAAGCCAGGAGCCAGATAGAGTATAACAATATTGAGCATGAGTCATCCCCCCGGGCAAGAAGCCTCCATCCAGATGCAGAGCTGTTGTCAAGGCTGCTCCGTGCAGCCTGGCTTCCCACCTGCTGCAGTTTGAGACAGCAGGTTCTCATTATGCTTTACTCTCTCTCTCTCTCTTTTATAATGTGTTCGTGAAATTGAATTAAATTTGCTTCCGTCGTGGTGTGTGTAGTTTTTTTTAATGACTTCCTGATGGGTTTTCTCCAAGATCTTTAACCACAATGCAAATGTGCTCAGGGTAAAATGAGAGATCCAACCTGATGAGAAAACAATATATTATTTTCTTACCTTCAGGTTTAACTCAAAGATGCTGTGTCTGGACCAATCACTGTCTTTATTTCCCCCAGTGATTTTGCTTTCCCTGCTGGGATGGTCTAAGTCAATTACCCTCTCTTCCCTGAGGCTTTGTTAGTCTTCATTCTCAGAACAAAAAAATTCATACTGTTCTCCAACAAAATTGCCAATCATCTTGAAATGATTGCATTTTCCATGGATAGTGAAATACACTCTCCATGGGAGAGTTGGAGATGAGGTCAAGATCCCCTATAAGTGCTTCTGAGGGATCTGATCAGAAAAATACCTTCCTCCCTTAAATTCTTGAGAAGGAAGTAGAATCAGTAAGTTCTTAATAGTTGTTTATGCATTCACTTATCCATTCAATAAATATGTATTGAGCATCTACTGTGGTTCAGGCACATAATAGAACAAAGAGACAAAAATCTTGTCCTCATTGAAATTGCCACATAATTGGGGAAGAGAGACAACAAACAAATAATAAAACAAGATTGTTGGATATTGGTAACTGCAAATGAGAATATGAGGCCTTCCCAGGTGGTGCTAATGGTAAAGAACCCACCTGCCACTGCAGGAAACATGAGACCCTGGTGTGATCGCTAGGTTGGGAAGATCCCCTGGAAAAGGAAATGACAACCCACTTCGATATTCTTGTCTGGAGAATCCCATGGACAGAGGAGCCTGGAGTCTACTGTCCATAGGGTTGCAAAGAGTCGGACATGACTGAGGTGACTTACCAGGGACGCAGGCAAAGAGAATATGCACACAGTGAGTGGGAAGCGGAGGGAGTCCAGTGGCATCTGGGTATGTGGGTATCTGGATAGTGGCTGCTATAAGTCTTAAATAGATTTCCAGGAAAAGTTTTCCTCCTAAAAGTCTGAAAGAAATGAGTGCTCTTTGGAACAACAATTTCCAGAGATGAAAACAGTAAGTGTGAAAGGTCTAGTTTGTTTGGAGGATAGCACAGCAACCGGGGCAGAGTGTCCTGATCAGGAAGAAAAGTGGGAGGTGAATCTAGAGGATTGATGGGAACAGGAGGTGGTGGTCCTGGCAAGGTTTCTGGCTCTGCTCCAAGCTAGATATAAAGCCTTAGGAAAGTTCTGAGCAGGGTAGAGATAGCATCTCGGTGATGATGAACACAGCAGCTCTGGCTGCTGTGTTGAGGGCTGAAGGGTGGTAAGGCTGGTGGCAAGGAGGTTGTTTAGGAGGTGGTCAGAATTATCCAGGCAAGAGTTGGTGTTGGTTTGGATTAATAAAATGAGAATGTAGTTTCCACGGCTCGGTTATTAGAGTGATTTAAAGTATTATCTTTAAAGTTAAATGAAAATGTCTCTGTATTTGAAATTTACTGTTACATCTTGATGACTGAAGCTTTTTAAAATGGAATTTTTATATAGATTTAAATGCATAAATCATTAATTAAGCACCTATTAAATATCCATCTAAATGATAGGAGCTATATCTTCTCCTGAGCAAGTTATTTTAATTTCATTGAACAAGCTACAAAAACATATGAGCATGTATTCTGAAATATATTATGCTTAAATGTTTGTAAGAAACCTAATATTTATAGTGCATCCATTAGCTACCAGAATTTGTGCTGGACATTTTACATAAGGGAAGAACATTAAACCTTCAAAACAATTCTGTGAGAGCAGTTTTCAAAATTTTTGGTTTCAGGACCCCTTGAGACTTTTAAAATTCCTTGAGGACCCCAAAAAAATTTTGTTTGTGTGGGTTTTATATATATGTGTGTGTGTGTACACATAGATATAGATATAAAGGTACTTATTGTATTCAGAATTAAAGCATTTAAACATTAGTAATTCACTTGAAGTAATCATAAACTCATCATTTTAGCAAATAGCATATATTTAATGTTGTTGTGTTGCTTAGTTGCTAAGTTATGTTTGACTCTTTTGGGACCGCATGGACTGTAGCCCACAAGGCTCCTCTGTCTGTAGGATTTCCCAGGCAAGAATAGTGGAGTGGTTTGCCATTTCTTTCTCCAGGGGATCTTCCTCACCCAGGGATTGAACCCATGTGTCCTGCATTGGCAGGCAGATTCTTTACCACTGAGCTACCAGGGAAGCCCCTTTATGAAAATATCATAATTTATAAAAATTTAAAATGCAGTAACAATAGCACTGATTTACATTTTTGCAAGCCTTCTTAAGCTTAATAGATGTTTGGATTCTCGTATTTGCTTCTGTGTTGAATCTGGTGTAATATATTGTTGTGGTTGAAATATATGAAGAAAATCTGACCTTGTACAGATATGTAGTGAAAAGTGAGGAAATATTTTAATAACCTTTTCAAATAGTTGTGAATATTGCTCTTTGATGCTACAGTGAAACTCAACAACTGCAGGTTTCTAGAAAGTTAATTGTAATGTAGAATCTGAGGCATATTGTTTACTGTTTTTACTTTATTAACTTAAAATCCATTGATCACCTATCATGTACCCATGCATGATATTTTAACATCATACATTGGTCGTTTGGAAAATACTGACTCGTAAATGATGCAGATCTCCAAATGTTGACACATTTCACTATATATTATTTATTAAATGTCACATGTGTTCCTCTATCACCAATCTTCTTAGAAGAGCCTTTCTATCATAGGAAACTATCAAGATCACAAAGATGCAAGTTTTCCAAAATTCTACCTTTTACTTAATCAGATTTTATCATTGGTCATGAAAGTTGTCAGTGGTTTTTCTTGAAGTAACAGACTTGCTTCTTTGAGTTTCAGAAAGATACCTACCACCTATCCAAGTCACAATAGCCATAGTTTATCTTAGTCTCTGTACCCAGTGGCATCAACACACAACCGAAGCAGTTGCACACATGCTTTTCCATAAAGAACCATGCACTACCGTGAGCAGCACCAGTGCTTTATGTGGACCTCTCATTTTGCCACAGGGAATATTAGAGAAAATGAGCACTCAAGAGTCAAGATTTAATACTATCAATCACACTTCTTCATTTAGAGCATTCTTGTGTGACACAGACCTTTTCTTCTTCCTTCTCTCAGCACTGAGTGGGGAAGAATACAGTGACCACTAAGACAGTTTGAAGCCACTACCTAGATTCACACTGGGGCACGAGCTTTACTCTCCTTTACTTTTGCACCATTGGTACAAATGCCAACACAGTGACAAAGGGAGACAGCATCTTATTGTTACTATAAAATATTTTGTCACTGCAGACTCTTAAGAGGATCTGAGGGTTATGTGCCCAGCCCCACCCCCAGCCCCACCTCATGGGTCTGTAGGCTGCAGTTTGAGAGTTGCTTCTCTGCAATAGGTGTTTTAGGAGTGGAGAAACTGAGTCTTTGAGAGGCTAGTCAGCTTATCTCAGGTCACATGGCTTCTCAGAAGCAGAATCAGGACTCCAGCCAGGCCTGTCAGACCTAAAGTAAGTCCCCCCTGCTCCCTCCCCCATCCAACCACACACAACGGCAGACTTTAGCTAGTACCTTAAAGGAAGTGTAAACTTGATTATATACAAGGTTGCAGGGATATGGATGATAAGAATAAAATAAGCTTAACTCTAAGGACTGTAATGGGCACAGTTTATGCAGAGGGATAAAGAAAAGACTCAGACCAAGGTGGAACATCCATTTGGCCATACATGACGTGGGTAGGGATGAAGGATGCAATGAACTGATCAAGGACTTGAATGTCAGTGAGGATACTGATTTTAATTAAAAAAAAAAAAAGCTTAAACAGAGCACATGTGATAAAAATAGCATTAAACTGGTATTGTTGGTGGCTGTATCACCAAAGAAAAGAGAATCGGGGCAGAGAAAATCTTGGAAATCATATTGCATGCAGTAATGGCTTAAACCATAGCAAAAGGGTAAGAATATTCAGAAAAATAAAGCAGATGTAGAGCACCCAGAGTATGGGAGTTGGTATTGAGGGATACAAAGGACAATGATCCAGGTTACTCCCAACTTTCATGTGTGAGGTTCTGAAGAAGACTCGGCATTTCTCAGAGGTTGGCGGTACTGGGGGAGAATATGCTGGTGCTTATGGTGAACAGGCATTGGTGTCAGTGCAGCTAGCTGAGGATGTCTTGATGTCAGCATGGTCCACTGAAGATGTTTTGGAATCAGTTCATAGGTGGTCTTGTATTTTGTATTAAGGTTGTAGTCGATAAAGATTGATTTCCTGAGAGTGGGTGGCCGAGGGCTTATCAAAGAGGATGCTTAATCTTAGGCTAAAATGAAGAACCACATTAGGAGACAGAGGAGTTTAAGAGGTAGATGTACGTTAGCAGCAGCAGCAGTACCTGTAGTCATCATGGTAATAACAGTGGTAGTATTAGTAGCGGTCAGTTCAGTTCAGTCGCTCAGTCATGTCTGACTCTTTGTGACCCCATGGACTGCAGCACGCCAGGCCTCCCTGTCCATCGCCAACTCCCGGAGTTTACTCACACTCATGTCCATTGAGTCAGTGATGCCATCCAACCATCTCATCCTCTGTCGTCCCCTTCTCCTCCCACCTTCAATCTTTCCCAGCATCAGGGTCTTTTCAATGAGTCAGTTCTTCGCATCAGGTGACCAAAGTATTGGAGTTTCAGCTTCAGCATCAGTCCTTCCAATGAACACCCAGGACTGATCTCCTTTAGGATGGACTGGTTGGATCTCCTTGCAGTCCAAAGGACTCTCAAGAGTCTTCTCCAATGCCATAGTTCAAAAGCATCAATTCTTCTGTGCTCAGCTTTCTTTATAGTCCAACTCTCACATCCGTACATGACCCCTGGAAAAACCATAGCCTTGACTAGATGGACCTTTGTTGGCAAAGTAATACCTCTGCTTTTTAATAAGCTATCTAGGTTGGTCATAGCTTTTCTTCCAAGAAGTAAGCATTTTTTGATAGTGGTAGTAATAGTAGTAATAGATGATGGCTGATAACTACTGAGATCTTACTGTGTGCCAGGCTTGACCTACAGTAGGTCATTTAATTCTCAGAACAGTTTCATGGATGAGAACAGGTTTTAGATCCAATTTATGAGATGGAGAAAAACATGGATTACAAACATTAAATAATTTATCCAAGGTCATAGTTCTAGCACCTTGACTGAGCCAGCCCTGCATCCCTACTCTCTCTGTCTCCAGCACTGCTCCTCCATCTTAATGCAGTCTTAGGGAAGTCAAGGAGCTGAGTGTATTCAAAATGTGCTGTGTTAAATTCACAAGTGAAGCTGGGGCTATGAGAAAGAGGAACACCATCACAGTAGGGCTTCATGTGAAGTCTCAACAAAGAGATAATATTGGAAGCAAGAGGCAAAAAGTAGTGATTTGTGTCTAAGCACATGAAGAGACTTAGCAAAATGGACTGCTTGTGGGAGAGATTTGTGAGTAAAAGGAAAGAAAACTAAAATAGTTGTAAGTTAGTATGGATTAAAAACTGAAGTGGTTTAGGATTTAAGTGAAGGGAGGCTTTAGTTTTTTGAAAGTGCTTAGGAATAATGGGTCAGGTGACAGGAAAACATTTGCATGTGGGTGTGGCAGGTGGCAGAGATGGGAGAAACAGGTAAGGGGCAGTAGGGTTCAGGGTAGATGAGCAACTTTGACATAGAAGAGTGACCTTTCTGAAATAGCAAGGAATGTGAAGAATAATTCTTATAGAGATTAGACTTTACTAAGATGAATAGCAAAGTGGCTAGTAATCCTAGGCTGGTGTTATCAGTGAATTAAGGAAAAATAGAGGTCATCTCTTTTTATGAAGCTAAAAGCAAAGTTGTAGACTCTCAGGGTTGAAGGGGACTTGACTTTGTATGTCAGTACTTCAGATTATCCCACTATATTGTAATTATTTTATCATGTACTTGGAAAGACCTGCTAATTAATGAACTTGACTTTCATGTTCTTTTCTTTCTTGTCCTTCCTTTGTTTACCAGAAGGAATCCTACTTGCAGGCAGTGTGCGTGCTAAGTCGCTTCAGTCGTGTCCGACTCTAGGTGACCCTATGGACTATAGCCCACCAGATACCTCTGTCCATGGAATTTCCCAGGCAAGAATACTGGAGTGGGTTGCCATTTCCTTCTCCATGTTTGCAGGCAGGGAGCCTCCTGATTGTTTTTGAGAACTATTGGGTGCCCAGGACCTAGACTATTGTACTTGATACTTAGCAAAGACTCAAGAATAGTTGTTGCATGAATGAATGAATTTAGCCTGTCTTAGTCATCAGGATGCTTACTTTCCCTTAGTTACTCCACTCTCTCACATTTGTGTAAAACTTTGCAATTTGTAAAATGATTTTAATTTTTTCAGTCATTCTAATGAGGCTGTGACTCAGGAGGACTGTCACTGTACCCATTATATAGATGTGAGTACTGAGTCTCTAACTTAAGTTTATAGCACAGAGTAGTTGTTTAGAGCCTGAACTTTGGCGTCAGATGGACCTGGTCTAAGCATTGGCTCTGCCAATCATGAGTTTCGTTTGGTGGGTTTCTTTACCTCTCCTGGGCTTCGTGTTCTCATATATAAAACGGGGACGTAAAACTATCTCACAAAGTGATTGAAAGAATTAAATAACATAGTGGCTATAAGCTGTGTAACACAAAACTGGATACAACATATGGTCTTGGGGAGAGAGTGTTTCAGAAGGACATTTTCACATGTTAGAGCACAGACTCTGGAGCCAAACAGTCTGGTTTTGAACCTTAGCTTTGCTGTTTGCTGCTTTGAGACCTTGGGCAATTAACTAGACTTTTGGAACCTCAATTTCCTCATCTATAAAATTTCCTCCTCTAACTCCCATGGTTGATATAAAGATTGAGTTAATAATTGTAAAAGGCTTAGAACAGTGCCTAGCAAATGTAAGTGCTAAAAGTGTTAATAAATGATATCTATTGTAATTTTTAAAGGGTTAGTGTTAATTCTGCTTTACCAATAATTTTTTTTTATATATCTCTCGTAATTATTAAGGTGACAGAATCAGTGAATGGGCTGCTAATTTCTTCTTGACCATCATTGGTGAATCACCAGTTAACTCCCCAGGTCTTATTTACATTATTAGTTTTTGCCTCGTCCCTAACCAAATACTTTAATAGTTAATAAACATGACTTTCATGTCTGTCTCTGTCTTGTTTTCTCTTTGTTTGCCAGAAGAAGCCCCAGATGTAGAGTGATGGGCAGAAAAGGAGAAGAATCAAGGGTTTTAATATTCTGATGATTCTATCATCTGGTCTGTCCTTATAAAGGATACCTTAAAATGAAGCTTTCCCTTAAATACCACTTCTTTAGACTCCTTCTCCACCTGCCCTGAATTCTTAATACAAAGAAATCTACCATGGAGGTATATTGCTCCAATTTCAGAACAAAAAAAAAAAGTGATTTTGGAGTAGTCATGTTAAAATGTCCTCTTGAAATGCTCTCAAGATGATGTCTTTTTGCAGGTGAACCTTGTTCCATCTCTGCTGGTTTTGCTCAGAGGTCACTGTACTTGATTATTATTTTGGCTTATCAGTATCAGCAGAATAAATAGAGTCCATTTTCACAATTGTTGCTTTCAAAGCAAATTACCTGGGATGAAAATCTTTGCAGGGTCAGAAAATAATAAATATTCTCAACAGGGATAAAGGTGGGCACGGAGTATATTGCATCGTTTTAGCTTTGTAACTTATGCAGAGAGATTTATGAAGAAAACTTTTGTAGTTAGGAAGAAGACTCAACAGAGGCATTTGCTGTTAACTCTCCATATATGGTATGACGGGCTGCTTGTGCTAATCAGGGGGGCATTCCCCTTAATATGTGAGGCCCTGGTTTACAGAATTATAACATTTTGGAGCAAAGATATTTTAATGTAATTATTCTCCCCTGTATTGATAAGATGTCCATTGTTCAAGACCACTGGTGAAAATGCAGGGCTCCGCGTGTATACCCAGAGTATGGTCCAGGACATCTAGAGCCTGCTTCCGTGTCTGTAGGATGTGCTGCCTCTCTGCCAAAGCCCTTATTTATTCAGAAAACCATTTTAGGGACTGTGATATGTCAGAACTTGTGCCAGGCAATGAGATGATAAGAAATATGTGAATGGGTGTCTCTGCCTGGGGATCTGGGTTAATGAACTAAAAGTGGTTAAAATGAATGTCGGTGCCATAAACAAAATGCCGCAGGACCACAAGCAAGGAAGGTAAAAAGAGGAACTGCTGTGTTCTCAGCCTCTCCTGTGAACCAGGCGTTATACTATGTAGTGGGGGACTGAGAGGGAAAACAGGAAATTGAGCCTTTGGTAGGTAGATGAGTTATGATGGAAATTTTATACCTGCAAGTAAACATGTTCAAAGAATGGCTGGCTGATCAGAGCATAAATTTTTCAAGGGAGGGGTAATAGCAAAGGGCTGGAAAGGAAGCTGAAAAGAGTTTGGTAACCGTGGTGCTTGGAAGTGGGAACCACCCAAGTCTTAGCTACAGAAGCAGCAGATCATTAGATTTACTATGCTGAAACTCTGAAACCTGAAGGATGAGTTGGAGAAGAGAATCAGAAGAGTCAGAGGTTTGGTTAGGAGGAAATAACAGTTGCCAAAGCAAGTACTATTAAGAGCTGAACAGTTGTGTTTAAGAGATAGAGAAGCAAGTGGACAGTTGATTGAACCAATGGGAGTTGATAGCCCCTCAGGAAGAGGGAGGGCCTTCTGCCTCTTCTGACCCATAACTCTGCGCATGTGATGATGCAGCGACTTATGAAAGATGAGGCTGAGGAAGAAGGGAAGTTAATGAGTTACTATTTCCTGGCAGGGTAGGAAGCTGCAGCCTTAGTTTCCATCTGTACAAGGAGAATGAGAACATCTCCAGTCAGATCAAATGAGATAATTTATATGAAACTACAGCACGATGCTCAGGACATCACAAACATACACATAGAAAACTTTATCATCTATTGACATCTTTAAAATCCTGCCCCACATTTAATCATATTTTTAATACTAGGAAGTTAATTTTAAAAGTCCAGTAACACCACTATTAAAATAGAGAAGCAGCCAACAGACAAATGGCAATAAAATTCTTTCCCAGAATTGTAGATGAAAGTTAAAGGAGGCTATGTGTTTGTAAGGAAATGGTTATGTACATCATGTACATTTCTGTTGCCAATTATTGAGTAGTTTGGCTATCTTCCTGTTTGTCCTAAATTTTTTATTAAGTACTTCTCTGAGTACCATGTAACGCCAGATGCTATACTGAGAGAATTAACTGCCATAACTATAAAATATTTTTCCTGGTCTGTTAGTGAACTGTTAATGTTAAAACCATTGCTTCTCTGGTATGGGCAGGATTTGGGTTTCTAATATCATCTAAGAAAATGTTGTGACAACCAGCTCCAGTATTCTTGCCTGGAGAATCCCCACGGACAGAGGAGCCTGGCAGGCTACAGTCCATGGGGTCTCAAGGAGTCGGGCATGACTGAGTGACTAAGCATATAAACATACAAGAAAATGTTGAGAGCCAACATTTGTTGTTATTTGAAATGTTCTTATAATTGGAGCAACAAATCTATATCAGAACTTTATGGATTAAAAAAATCTGGTTTGAAAAGGACTGGGACATTTTTTTTCCAAACCAAGTAGATATCCCCTGTACAGAAACCAGTTTTTGGGAAGATCTCTAAGAGCTTGCAGCTTCTCAGAGCCTTATGCAGGACAGGGTGACAGTGATGATGCACTGAATATTCCTTCAGATGCCTGAGCGAAGGCTATGGTGCCTTGAGGGAATTTTCTGTGGTTTCAGCCATCTGAGGCTGAGTTCTCCCTCTCCAGAATTCTGAGCCTCACTTGGTAGATGTCCAAGGCAGTTACCACCATTCTAGTGTGCCTCAGTTAGCCAAAATTTCCATTAGCAGCTTTGCTGCTCCGTGGAGGAATGTTAATGCTTACCCTCTCTTCCTTTGGGACTTCTCTCTCAGCACCCCACATTGCCTGGGTATTCAGGATTTCATCAAAATGAAAATTAGAGTGGTATAATGGCAAAAAATTCTTTAAGAATCATAAAACATGAATTCTAACGAGACTCATTAGCTGTGTGACCTTGGCAAGGCAAACCCCTCTGAGTCTCAGTTTTATTACCTCTACCGGGTAGATAATGATGCCCAGTGCTCGAGAAATTGTTGGGAAATTTAAATGAGATTACTATATAGAGGAGCTCATAGAAACATCCTGGTACATGTAGTTGCTCAAGAAATATTGATCCACAGAGAGTTAAAAATTCTTATCAAAAGATTTGCATGTTAGAAAACTGAGGTGAAAATCTTTCCTGAGTCTGCTATGTGATGAATGTCAGATTTCTTTGGAAAGGAGCCTGAATTCAGAGTTAACACATCATTTGAGTTGGAGACTTCTAAATATTCATTCACAGTTGTCCTTTGGGCCTCAAGAATCTTCGCTTTGCAAAATGCCATGCTAGTGAGGCAAAAATGCCTTATTATGGCAACAAATTCAGTAGTGGAAATACCTTGCTGATTTTTGGCAGTTTATCCATCAATAAATGTTCTTTAAAATGCACATGCAGAAGAGTTAGAGCAGCTGCCATTTTTGAGAGGCTTTTCTTCTCTAGGCCCCATGCTAAACTCTTCACATATAACGTACGACTTGTTCCTCTCTGCACCACCGTGAGATGGGTTTTCCTCTCCCAGTTTCATGGATAAGGAACTTGAGGCTCAGGGAGGCTGAGTAAATTACTCAAAGTGAAACAGATAGGAAAAATAAGACTTGAAAATCAGAGTGTGTGATCCTTTTCTGCCTGTTGAGCCTCTGCCTCATATCCACAGCTATAGAGAGACATATCCACAGGACAGGGGATGTTCAGTCTGGGATTTCAGCCTCTGAGGTTATAGATGCCATTGAGGTCAGGGTAACAGCTGAATGGAGCCAGATGCTTATAAGGGGTTTGTGAAGGATGACTGAAAGGAAGTCATTAGGCTGGTGATGACTCCCAGGACCTCATGGATGTTGGGCACTTGCTCGGCTGAGGGGCTCTTGGCTGAGAGGATGAGAGGCATTGAGTCCTGCAGTCACTCTGCTCAGTAGGCTGGACATCTGCAAGGCTGTGGTCGCTGTGGGGAAAGGTGCCTTTTTCTAATTTGCACAGAGGCCCTGTGGGCTGGCAGCAGCCCAGTCCTCCCTCATTTCACAGCCATGCCTGCCAGCGCTCCATCAGCGCAAAGAACCGCAAGGGGCGAGAGCAAAGAACGTCAAAGAGAAAGCATAGACCCATTCCTTAGCAAGTGGAGTTCAAAGGAAGGTCACAATCAAACAAAATATTTAGGAAAGAGGAATCAAAGGCAATTAGGTGTCTTCGAGGAATAAAAACCCACCAAGTGAATATTGATCTACTGTTTGCAAGGCCCGTGAAAAACTAGGGGAAAATTGCCCCTTACAGTAGAAACATACTTAGATATCCAGTAAGTAGCCACCAGCATAAGAGAAAATGTAAATATTAATGAAGTGACAGGGCAAGATATTTTAAAAGGAGCTTTTTTCTCTGAGTATCTTTTGTAGAGGGGAATAAAATCTTTAAACTTTAAAGGGATGTATTTTTTTCTACTGTATACTGGAATTTTATAAAGCACTGCTTCCTGTCAGACTCTCTACAATGGACTTTATATTCTTTTGGAGAGAAGCATTTGAGAATCTATTAAAGCAGGTCAGGACTAAGGTGTTATGAATTTATAATAGCAAAGGAAGAAGAAAAAGAAAGAGACAAATTGAGACAATAGAAGATGAGCTAAAAAGACTGCCTTATTTTATGACATGATGAAACCATCAGGGAAAAAATGGAAGAGTAGTGAGCTGATGAAGCTGTGGTTTGGGGACTCTCAATGATTGTAAAGCCTGGGCTTGTACATGAAGAGTTATCTAAAGGAAAATGTGAATTCATGTTTTGGCTTCTAATGCCTGTTCCAAATAATCTACCCATGGGTGATTTTTGACTCTTTAAAATCAGTTCTTAAGAAAATAGTCTAGATAACTAGCTAAGAGAATCTTTATTTCTGTGTCTATGTCTCTGTCTCTTCGAGAAATATTAATACTTCTATATCTTGAACTTTGTTCTGGCTGCCACATTACATATTTTTAACCATAGGATTGTCCAGAAGTCAATTTGTAGTTAAATGCACAATTTCCTTATATTCACTGACTAAATAGAACATCCAAGATTTTGAACTTTAGAAAAACATTGTTCAGACAAACATGTTCAGTTCAGTCGCTCAGTCGTGTCCAACTCTTTGCGACCCCATGAACCGCAGCATGTCAGGCCTCCCTGTCCATCACCAACTCCCGGAGTTCACCCAAAACCATGTCCATCTAGTCAGTGATGCCATCCAACCATCTCATCCTCTGTCGTCCCCTTCTCCTCCTGCCGTCAATCTTGCCCAGCATCAGGGTCTTTTCCAACGAGTCAGCTCTTTGCATCAGGTGGCCAAAGTATTGGAGTTTCAGCTTCAACATCAGTCCTTCCAATGAACACCTAGGACTGATCTCCTTTAGGATGGACTGGTTGGATCTCCTTGCAGTCCAAGGGACTCTCAAGAGTCTTCTCCAACACCACAGTTCAAAAGCATCAATTCTTCGGCACTCAGCTTTCTTTATAGTCCAATTCTCACATCTATACATGACCACTGGAAAAACCATAGCCTTGACTAGATGGACCTTTATTGGCAAAGTAATGTCTCTGCTTTTTAATATGCTGTCTAGGTTGGTCATAACTTTCCTTCCAAGGAGCAAGCGTCTTTTAATTTCATGGCTGCGATCACCATCTGCAGTGATTTTGGAGCCCAGAAAAATAAAGTCAGCTGCTGTGCCATGAAGTGATGGGACGAGATGCCGTGATCTTAGTTTTCTGAATGTTGAGCTTTAAGCCAACTTTTTTACTGTCCTCTTTCACTTTCATCAAGAGGCTCTTTAGTTCTTCTTCACTTTCTGCCATAAGAGTGGTGTCATCTACATATCTGAGGTTATTGATATTTCTCAATTAAAGTTTGATTAAAGTTTGTGCTTCCTCCAGCCTAGTGTTTCTCATGATGTACTCTGCATATAAGTTAAATAAGCAGGGTGACAATACACAGCCTTGACGTATTCCTTTTCCTTTTTGGAACCAGTCTGTTGTTCCATATCCAGTTCTAACTGTGGCTTCCTGACCTGCATACAGGTTTCTCAAGAGGCAAGTCAGGTGGTCTGGCCTTTCAGAATTTTCCACAGTTTATTGTGATCCACAGAGTCAAAGGCTTTGGCATAGTCAATAAAGGACAGAAATGATAGGGACCTAACAGAAGCAGAAGATATTAAGAAGAGGTGGCAAGAATACACAGAAGAACTGTACAAAAAAGATCTTCACGACCCAGATAATCACAATGGTGTGATCACTCACCTAGAGCCAGACATCCTGAAATGTGAAGTCAGGTGGGCCTTAGAAAGCATCACTATGAACAAAGCTAGTGGATATGATGGAATTCCAGTTGAGCTATTTCAAATCCTGAAAGATGATGCTGTGAAAGTGCTGCACTCAATATGCCAGCAAATTCGGAATACTCAGCAGTGGCCACAGGACTGGAAAAGGTCAGTTTTCATTCCAATCCCAAAGAAAGGCAATCCCAAAGAATGCTCAAACTACCGCACAATTGCACTCATCTCACATGCTAGTCAAATAATGCTTAAAATTCTCCACGCCAGGCTTCAGCAATACGTGAACTGTGAACTTCCAGATGTTCAAGCTGGTTTTAGAAAAGGCAGAGGAACCAGAGATCAAATTGCCAGCATCCGCTGGATCATCGAAAAAGCAAGATAGTTCCAAAAAAACACCTATTTCTGCTTTATTGACTTATGCCAAAGCCTTTGACTGTGTGGCTCACAATAAACATGTTAAATGACAATAATTATATCATAATTTAAGTCTGATTTCTTCTTGGGGTTGTGAGAGCAGATGGCATTATAAACATAAAATTTTAGAGGTGGGAGAGACCTTTTGCTTCTATACTATAATCATGATACAAATATGAGGTACTCTTAAATATCTTCATCAATATAACATGGCCATACTTCTACATATTTGAAAGTTAAAATAGTAGGTGATAAATGGTTTTTAACCAGGGCTCACTGAGACATGCAAAAATCTACACTTCTTTTTGAGCTCTATTCTTTGGGCATTTCTTGGTAGCAGTTCTTTTGTAAAACTTGCACCAGAAGATGAGTGAAAACAGGTAAACTACCTAATAATTTAAGTCCCAATGGAGGGAATGAAAACCAAATTCTTCCAGCTAAATATTTGATTACTTTATAACTAGCTAAAAATTTTTTGTATTTCAATTACTCTTCATTACCCTCCTCCTCCCATCTCCTGGCAACCCCTAATCTACTTTATATAAATTTTACTGTTCTAGGCAGTTTGTATAAATGAAGTCATACAATGTGAGGTCTTTTGTAACTAGCTTCTTCCATGTAGCATGATGCTTTCAAGTTTCATATGTAGTTCAATTCAGTCGCTCAGTTGTGTTGAACTCTTTATGACACCATGGACTGCAACACGCCAGGCTTCCCTATCCATTACCAACTCCCAGAGCTTGCTCAAACTCATGTCCATCCAGTCAGGGATGCCATCCAATCATCTCATCTTCTGTCGTCCCCTTCTACTCCTACCTTCAAGCTTTTCTGGCATCAAGGTCTTTTCCAATGAGTTAGTTCTTTGCATCAGGTGGCCAAAGTATTGGAGTTTCAGCTTCAGCATCAGTCCTTCCAGTGAATATTCAGGACTCAGTTCCTTTAGGATTGACTGGTTTGATCTCCTTGCTCTCCAAGGGACTCTCAAGAGCCTTCTCCAACCACTTTTTATTTTTACATTCATAGTTGATTGACATTTGAGTTGTTTATTACTTTGCTTACTATGAATAATAATACTGTTGTGAACATTTGTGTACAAGCTTTCATGTGAACATATGTTTTCATTTCCTAGGAGTTTAGTTGCAGAGTCTCATGATAACTCTATGTTTAACACTGTTTTCCAAAGTGGCTGCACCATTGTATATTCTTGCCAGCAGTATAGAGTCCAATTCTCCATATCCTTGCCAGCACTTACTATCATCTGTCTTTTGGATTATAGCCATCTTAGTGCATGTGAGTTGGGATCTAGTGGTTTTGTTTGCATTTCTCTAGTGGCCAGTGTGGAACATATTCTGTATGTTTACTGGTCATTGAATGCATTTTACATTTTTAGAACTTGGTGAAAGAATATCAGTGGTTCTTAGGAATACCTTTGTAGTTTGTTAAGACTAACTGAAAAAATGAACAGAAAGATTCAGGAAGAGAATCAGGGGGGTGAAATTCTGATAGAGATGTAGAAGAGAGATATTAATGCACTGAAAAGTCAAGAAGGATGGGAAAGAGCTATGTTTTTTTCTCTACAAAGTATCTACCTGCAAATAAAACCTGACAGTGATGTAAATATTTGAGCTTTATTTTTCTCTTATTAGGGGCATCATGTAGAGAGGTGGATGGTGACTGGCACTGGCTTAGCTGCTTGTCAGAGTCATCTGATGGTTGCTACACTCTCAGACCCTGTGTATTTTCAAAGTAGAAGAAAGAATCAGAGTGAGAGACTGTCCTAGTTGGATGTATTTCACTTTTATTTGTAAAGGAAGGAGTTTCCCCCAAACCCTAGATACTTCTACTCACAGCTTGCTGGCTACAGCTATTGTACATGATCACATGAATTCTCCAGGAAAAGAAAGGCTATATATGGATTTAATAGTTGATAAAAGTTGATACTAAGTTGATACTAAGACATGATATGAAATAGAAGCCTTTTGAGACCCTTACTAAGACAATATTTCTTTCTTTTTTAAAACTTGATTAATGTATAATTGATACAGTAAGATGCATGTATTTAAAGTGTATAATTTGTTGTTTGATGTATATCTATAGGCACTCAAAAAACAATAACCACAATCAAGATAATAAGCATATATAACCTCCCTTTTTTACTTCATCAATATACTAGGGAATTTTTAGTTTTATTAATACTTATGTTCTTAACAAACCAGTTTTGATTTTGTTTATCTCTATTTTTTCTTTGTTCTGTTTTATTAATTTCTGCCCTTTTAAAATTTATTTTCTTATTCTTTGCTTACTTTGGGTATTATTTGCTCTTATTTTCTCTAATTAATTATCATGGAATCTGGCATTTGATTTTTAAGATCTGTCTTGTTTCCTAATATAGATGTTTAGTTTTAGATTTCCCTCTCAGTGTTATTTATAGATGTATCCCACAAATTTTTATATGTTTTCATTTTCATCCAGTTAAAACTACTTTTTAAATTTCTTTTTTAGCCAAAAGTTATCACAAATTATGTTATTTAGTTTTCAAATATTTGAAGGTATTTCTAGTTATCCTTCTGTTATTGATTTGTAATCAAATTCTGTCTTGGTCAGAAAATATCCTTTGTATGATTGGAATTCCTTTAAATTCATTCAAACTTTTTAATGGCCCATATATAGCCAATCTTGATACATATTTTGCATGCACTTACATGTTCTATTGTTGTATGGAGTATTATATAAATAATAATTAGGTCACATTGGTTGATAATATTATTTATGTCTTTTGCAGCATTATAAATTTTCTATCTACCTGTTCTATTAGTGATTAAGAGAAGAATGTTGAAACCTATGACTATAATTGTGGATTAAGAGCAGCAGTATTCTTAAGGTACAGATAAGATTCATTTATTCCTTACTTCAGAGTGCTAACTTCTGGGAATGAAAGAATGAATAGGGAAAATGTGGTTCCTATAATCATGGAACATATAGTGAAGCAGAGAGTGCATCATCCCTTAAAATATTAATAGCTCTGATTTGCCTTAAAAAAAATAAATTCCACTGATCCTTCTTACCTATCCTGGTCACCCTCCATTTTATTCCTAAATTTCTCCAAATACATTTTTTCCTTTATTCCTTCTTCTCTTCAAGTCTTTCTTCTTACTATTGTTTGGCTGATCTTCTAAGGACAATTTTTAATTATATTCTTCCATCCCTATTGATCCAGGCTCTAGCACAATGACTCATGAAGTTGCCATGATTACTGGTCATTGACACTTTACATCTGATGAATGAACCCTCTATTTGACACTCTTGTCTTCTTATAGTCCTTCACGTCCAGTCTTTTCTTAGTTTCTTTTGAGATAATCCCTAAAATCCTATTCTCCATCACTTATTGATATAAATGTTTTTTCTGTTCCCTTCCAGCATAAATCATCTCTCCATTTCCTGACCTCTTCACTAAGCGTGGATTACTTGAGGTTATACATCTTTCAGTGAATAGGACACCTGTAAGAAATTAATATTTTAAATGACAGATTTCATTTATTATTCCATTTTCTGTGTCTTCATGGCCAGCACTGGTGCTTTAGCCCATCATTTAGTTATACACATAGTAGGAAGCCAGCAACATTTATGTTGACCTCACTTGAAATACTATTCTTGCCTATTTATAAATCGTCTACCACCATTTTGCTTTGGAAATTCATAACCAGCAAGAATAAATACAAAATATTTATATTTCAGTAAGAGCATACTTCTTAAAAAGTTAAAAAAAAAGCCCACCACTGTGCAGTTATACTTTCATGACTCACCAGGGGAAAAATACTTCTAAAAGGAGGGCAGGAAACAACTTATCCAAAGTTTTAAATTATTTAGTCTTCAGTTTTAAATACCATCTCAGAAGGCTTAACATGGCATCTATTTTTAATCTTTAAAATCTTCCTTCTTTTCAGCCAGGATCAATTTTTATATAGTCCCAACACACTTTAAGGAAACAATTCACTATACCCTAGACTTCTTTGAACAGTTATACCATTGCTTATATCAGCAGGAGTTTTCTTGGAATTCAACAGCAATTTTTATGACCGTACATGTTTTAGACAATGTTGCAGCTTTTTTTTTTTCTTTTTCTGAATTAGTTTTTCAAAAGAAGGGGGTAAACATACTTGCCATTTTATAAAAAGTGAGCAACATCTTCTGGCCTTACTCAGTTGTAGGAAATGAGTTTTCATGAAGATATGAAAGACTGGAAAGAACAGTTTTTACAATTTACCACAAGGAGAGGACAGATATATATTAAAAGTAACAGTAGCAACAACAAAAACTACTGGATTTCTAGAATCTTCTTGAATAGGAGAACAAGCTTAGTGACTATGGGTTTGTCAGAGATTTTTAACATAATACAAAGAGCAAAAAAGGAAAAAAAAGTTTTTGCTCTTTTAGAAGCACAGTTTTAGAAAATGAAAAAGCAGAGTGCAGACTGGGATAAAATACTTTCCAAACAGACATTAAACAAAGGACATGGAACTGTAGAGTCTCTCTAGACTATATAGAGAACTTATGTAACTCAATAATGAAAAGCAACCCAATGGAAATGGGGCAAAGATTTAAAGGGTTGTTTGACCAAAGAACATACCTAAGTGGAAAATGAGCACATGAAAAAATGTTCAACGTCACTATCATTGGGGAAATGTGCATTTAAATCAGAGGGAGATATCATAGCATACCTCTAGAACTCTTAAATTCTAAAAACCTGGAAATACCAAGTGTTTTTGAGTACTTGGAACAGCTCTCATGTATAACCAGTGAGAATGCAAAATAGTACTGCTGCTTTGGAAAACGGTTTAATAGTTTCCTAAGAAATTAAACATGCACCCCTTAACATATGGCCCAGCCATTGTATTCCTAGGTATTTACCCAAGAATAAAGAAAGCATATGTCCACACCGAAGAACTATACATGAATGTTCACTGGAGCTTCATTTGTAATAACCCTAACTGGAAACAACAAAGTTGTCTAGCAACAGATGAATGGATGAACAAGTTGTGATATATGCATGAGGTGTAAAAGTACTTGGCATTAAAACAGCTGATGCATGCAGCATCATGGATGAATCTCGAAATGATTATGCTGAGTAAAGGAAGCCAGACAAAAATTGAGTACATACTATATGACTCCATTTATATAAAATCCTAGAAAATACAAGTTAACTTTATAGCAACATATAACTCATGTCAGTGGTTGCCTGGGATGGAAGAGGGTGATTCGAGAGACATAGGAGAAATACTACAGAGGAATACAAGGAAACTACTGGATCTGATGGACTTGTTTCTCATCCTCATTGTTGAGATAGTTCTGTAGATGTGAACATATGTTAAAAATTATCAAACCATACCTTTGAAATATATGCTGTTTAATGTATGTCAATTATAACTCAACAGATCTTTTAAAAAAAGAAAATGATATAAATATGGATGACAGAAATGAGTCCTTTGCAGAGCATTTTACTTGGGAAACTTATCTCAAACATAACCTGGTTCATTTGCTCTTAAAGACTCTTGCAAAACTTATGGTATTTCTCTAGGCCTCCATCTGCCTTCCGTCAAGGTGCAGTCAGTTAAAGGTGTTTCTATATTCTCAGAAACCAGTATATTATTTGTAACCAGAATTTAGATTTTCAAGGTGGCTTTGCTTTTTTTTTTAAAGTTGTTGTGGCTTTTCCCCCTTTCTCTTCAAAGCTGTAATAGCAGCTGCCCAACCCAGAAGCAAGACTGTCCTGTGGTAGTTGTGGCATAACCTTCTGAGGAGTGGACATAATCTCCATACTCACTTCTGTGAGCAACACTTGTGTGATAAACTGACAATACTTCAGGGGGCCTGCTAGGACTGTAGAGATGTGCTATGAAGGAATGCACATTATTTTAACATTTTGAGGATAAGCAAATAATAATTGAAGACATAGCAGACATTATCTACCAATTGGGTCTGATGACCTTTACCCCTTCCGCAGTCTCCAGCTTCCTTTTGAAAGATGTTTTGAGAATTTCCAAAACATCTCCCTGTATATTTAGAATGACATCAGTACAAGAACATCTGTATATCTTCCCATTTTAGCAACAGTATCACACTTTTTAAAAATAAAAATGATGCAAAACACATTGGAAAGAAAAAAGCATAAATGGAGGTGATTTTATATTTATGTATTATTTACCTTCCTTCTAAAACACCTTAATACAATATTTTGTGTGAAGGAGAACATTAGAATTTATTTGAAGCATAATACACTCTTAAGCCAAGCCTTTTGACCTTAGAAGAAAATTTATGTATTTGTTTTTGAGTTAAAATTATAATTTCTTCATCTAAAACTTAACTTTCTTGCTTGCTTGATGCTCTCTATTTCTATTAATATATATGCATGGGCAAATGTACTTATGGTTTGATCAAACTCATGGTGTTTGTCTATGTAGGTCTACTTAGGGTATTAAAAAACATTTTATCACTTGATTATTAGTCAGATGACAAGAGGCTATTAAAATACTTTTAATGAATGGTAAGGACATAGATATTCTACCTTTATTTGATGATCTTCACTGTGCTTTGAACTAAGATGTGTTTCTTAGGCAAAGGATGTACTAGTTAGACTAATGAAAAACATGCAGCAGTAGAAGCCAACTGACAAATGTTTATTTTTATGCCCACTTTATACTCAGCATTTTGGAATACTTCCCCAATCTTCAAGAAACATACTGTGTTGAGATGCTCAGAAACCTTTCAAACTTCAGCTGTCTTTCCTTTTACTCATGAAAGATGTGCCAAGGTCTTATGGGCTTTAAAAAATTAAAGCCTAAACAATTCCAAAGGATTTCTACAAATGCAAATGCTGCTAAGAGGAAGACCGTAGCTGTTTGTGTCAGGATTAAATTAAATCCAACTGTGTTTTTAATTAGAAGTATCTTCAGATCATATCAACATCACTGCGTCCTGGAGCCATCAGCCCAGGTTTTCAGGTACTAGTTGACACTGAATTCCCACATGGTATTCTGATAGGATTTTTTTTTTTTTGCTCAAAAGTGTTAAGTGTAAGATAAAGTTTTTCCTTTTCTGGCACTGTGAAGAGTGCGAGTAATTTAAGTCAGAGCATAATAGGGTTTTTTGTCTTTCTGTGCCTCTTTTTCTTCATGGGTTAAATGAGGTTCTGAGATTGAATGTCTGCAATTCATGAGTTAAAGTGGCTCTAACAGTGCCCCACGCAGAGTAAGCATTTCATAATTGTTAGTTATTCTCATTTAAAAACATTTACTACAACTAGGAAGGCTTAAATGATGAAAATTTCAATATATTTTGTTCTGTTGTATTGAAGTCAAAATTTTTACTGTAAATTAATGGTTGGCTCAGTGGGTAAAGAATCCACCTGCAGTGCAGGAGATACTGGAGACTCCGGTTCAATCCGTGGGTCAGGAAGCTCTCCTGGTAGAAGAAATAACAACCCACTCCAGTATTCTTGCTGGAGAATTCCATGAATAAAGGAGCCTAGTGGGCCCCAACCCGTGGGATCACAAATAGTCAGTTGCAACTAAGCACAAACAAGCACACAATTCTTCTCAAGGTTCTTTTAGTAAGTTTTTATTCCACTGGATCAACTAATATGTTTAAAGAAAAAGGGATTCTATGGAAAAAAGCTTGGGAAACAAACCACTGATTAAGTCCTATAAAGTTAATCTTGTTTTATTGAAATCTTAGAGACTTCTCAGAGCCTTGAATATAATATTCTTTATGACTGTACAAAAGGGTTATTATGTAGGACTTATATGTTAAGAGCAAACTCTTTCTGATACCATTTGTCTTTCCTGATACATGTTTTAATAAGCATCACCTTTTGTTTAGTAGACATGATAAAATTGCCAAAAACACTGTATCTCTTATGATACAAAATTGTTTCCCTGACTATGTAATATAGAGCAAGCTGTGACTGTGGGTGACTGAATTATTTTAAGACTGTATATGTTCATCAGTGGTCTTATGATAGAACTGGAATTTTAGTCTAGGGGTAGACATATAAAGTAGTTAGGGTGCTTTGGGCTGCAAGTAACAGAAAAAAAAATGACAATATTTATTATTTCATCAGATAAGAAGTCTTGAGATAGATTGCAAAGTTGGTGGATTCATCAGTTTATTGACTGGTCATGGACGTCATTGTTCCCCACCCCACCCAGCCCCGTTTTCCTGTTCTCTTATGTGGGCTGCCAGGTTCAAAGCAATTCAAAGCATCACAACCAAAAAACAGTGACCAGTTAGAAAACTGTAACATCTGATTTTTTGCCTTTATTAAAATGGGAAGGTACTTCTGGAAGTCCCCAAACAGATGTTGCTTTAAATTTCTCTGGTCAGATTTTATCACAAGTCCATGCCTAAAGCAATTTTTTGCAGGGAAAATAAAACCACTCTGCCTGGATCAGAATAATCAAGATTTCCCCTGAAGCTAGCCAGTGATCTAGCATCCCTGAAGGATGTTTCCATCTGGAGGAAGATAAACAAGTTAGGATTCTCTTAGCCCAAAAGAAAGGGAGAAGTGTCTGTTAAATTTGCCAGGCAATGGTATTTGTCACAATGTTGCACAGAGCTTGATTCTCAGATTCTTGTTAACCCTTATAACATTGTGGGTGCTATTTTCAGATCAAACAGAATTAACATAGTCACATGACTGTATACATATGCTGCTCATACATATATATACACATATACATCTGGACTCTGGGGACTTTCATGGTGGTCCAGTGGTTAAGCTGCTTCACTTCCCCTGGGAGGAGGATGCAAATCTGGTCTCTGATCAGGGAGCTAAGATCCTGCATGCTGCACAGTGTGTTGAAAAAAGAAAAACTAAAATGAAAAGAAAACTGGACTCTCTTACATTTGGGGAGACAAGAAGCAAGTTCAGAACTCAGTCTCATTTTATATATTAAGCTGAACAACATGTGAATTTTTGTCACTTCTAGCTAGTTTGACTTGGTTTTGGGTTATTCATGACCACTAACAAATATATTTTGCAGTTTTATTGTTGTTGTTTAGTTGCTAAGTCATGTTTGACTTTTTTGCGACCCCACAGACTGTAGCCTGCCAGCCTCCTCCATCCATGGGCTTTCCCAGGCAAGAATACTGCAGTGGGTTTCCATTTCCTTCCTTGCAGTTTTATAGCTAGTTTTTAAGATTGGTAAATTTTACATTTCATACAACAGAGCCAAAACACAGTCAGTACTCAAAAGGAAATAACTGCCATCAGGCACCACATTTGCAAGACTCAGGATTTATGAAATACTTTTTTTCAAGTATTTGGTACCGGAGGCTAGCTTGATTGAACTGACCAGTCTTTTCCTTCTTGCTCTAGAAATTATTTGAGTTTTAGACAAAATCTAGACTTTTTTTTTTCACTCTAAAGATCAACTTCCCTGTTATGTGTAAACTTCAAATTTAAAGCTCATCGATGTGGTGCATATTTAATGAAATACGTCAAACAACAAATTGTATTTCTAAAAGTGTCAACTGCTCATTTTGTACACCAGAGTGATTTCTCTTTTGTGTAGCCAGATTCTTAGTGCTTCCCATCTGGGAGGCTGGTGCTAACGGTTGCTAATGCTTACCGCTTTGTGAATTGAGCATTGCTGCTTGTACCATAGACAGGGTCAAAATGATGCTGATTGAAAACATTCTTGACAACTTCTGTTGATAGTGTTGTCTTCTCCAAATTTACACCTCCAAGATGGGTGATTAGAACAATTGAAAAAAAAAAAAAAGAACAATTGAATAATCACAGAATTTCCTTTGGATGCACGTGTCTCTTCTTGCAAAGCAATCTTTCAGGCTTCTAAAGTCTTTAAGCATATGAGATACAGTTTTAAAGGAAGATATTTTTAAAGAAAAGTACAGGAAGTATAGGTATTTTTTTTCTTTTCAAAGAACTATATTTTATTTTACTATGTACAAATGATGATGAAATTAGTGAAAACAAATTGTACATAGCTTTTCAATTTTCCAGGGAATTTTTACATTAAAAAAAGTCATCCTCAACACATCTCTGTAAAATCAAGCATTTGTTTTAACAAACTGATGGATTGGACAACTCAGGGATGAAAATGGAAACTGGCTTACCTCTATTCTTATAGGTGTTGCAGAGTTTGGTTTAATTTAAATGTTTATATTTTATGTTGTCTTTGATAGTAAAAAACACAAAGATTTTATTATTGTATTTGTTCTCCCTTTTTAGCTGGAAAAGCTGAATTGGGGAGTTTCGCATAACACCTCCATGTTTGTATAGCACGTGAGTAGCAGAAGTACAGGAACATCAATAGACTAGCAGCTATGAAAGATTTCAGTTCAGTCCAGTCGCTCAGTCGTGTCCGACTCTTTGCGACCCCATGAGTCGCAGCATGCCAGGCCTCCCTGTCCATCACCAACTCCCGAAGTTTACTCAGACTCATATCCATCGAGTTGATGATGCCATCCAGCCATCTCATCCTCTGTCGTCCCCTTCTCCTCCTGCCCCCAATCCCTCCCAGCATTAGGGTCTTTTCCAATGAGTCAGTTCCTCGCATGAGGTGGCCAAAGTACTGGAGTTTCAGCTTCAGCATCAGTCTTTCCAATGAACACCCAGGACTCATCTCCTTTAGGAAGGACTGGCTGGATCTCCTTGCAGTTCAAGAGACTCTCAAGAGTCTTCTCCAACACCACACTTCAAAAGCATCAATTCTTCGGTGCTCAGCTTTCTTCACAGTCCAACTCTCACATCCATACATGACCCCTGGAAAAACCATAGCCTTGACCAGAGGGACCTTTGTTAGCAAAGAAAGATTTAGGTGCTCTGAAATTAGCCACACCTCAGTTCAGAAGCAAGTCCTTCTGCTGATTATACATGTGACTGGGGCAAAGAACCTAACTTCTGTTAGATTCATGTTTACCCTGTAGTTGGTTGCAAGTTCATATTTACTCTGTAGGTGGTTCTGAGGATTTAATGAGAACATGCCTAGAAAGTGATCTTGGGTGACCTTATCCTTCAGTGGCTTGAAGCAGAGTTTTGGTTCTCTGACCGGAGACTGAGGCCAAGTCTCAGCGGGGAGAGAACCCAATCCTAGCCATTAGACCAGTGGTCAGTGACAAGGCCCTGACCCTTCAGCTTTGCAGAAAAGAATTCCTACAAAGATGAAAAGCAGTGGAACAAGTAAAGTGTTTATTAGGAGAAGAAAGAATACAGTACATGTGGATAGATACATGGGTTTATTCAGAGATAGTCACTCCCTCTTGGAGTTTGAATCACTTTTATGGGGCATTTCATTTAGTTTTCCTTTGGCCAGGCATTTTTATCTGCCTGATTCTGAGTCCATATTTATTACATCTCAGGATCTTCCCATATGTGCGAGTGCATCTCTCAGCCAAGATGGATTCCAGTGAAAAGGCCAATGGTTAACTTAGCATCACTTTCCTTTTGACCTCTAAGGAGCTTTCTAGTTGGAGACATCTTCATGATTTCCAGAATGAAAAATATGTGGTGTCTTTTATCTGGGTGGTACCTAGCTTCCACTCTCAGATTGTCCTGCTATTGATATTTTGGAGTTTCTATCCACAGGGAATGAACATCAGCTGCTTACCCTGGAGGGGCCCATCTATCTCCTGCCTCAAAAGTACTTAGCATCCTGCATAGCTGGCCTGTTGAAATCTCTATAAATGTTAGTACCTCTGAAGTTTCCAGTGATACCATTGCTTTCAAAATGTTCAGAAGGAATATTCTTAAAATTTGAATTGTCTTAATAGCAGGTACTCTGACTTCACTATTCAGTGGATGGAGTTCCCTCCAGGTGTGGAGATGGCGATATGTGCATCAGTCTTTAATTTTGCTACTTAATAGGCTGTTTGAAAATTCACTTTGATTCTTTAACACATATCTCCTTTGGCATGTGTCACAGAGCACTGCCAAAACCTGTCAGTCAGAGATATCTAGGTATGCTTTAAACACATTAATACATACACACACGCTATTTCAAGACACCGTGTTAAGGGAGCCGAGATGGTGGTATAAGAAATGTTATGATTTACATTGTCGTTATGCCTGAGTTTGCACCCACACAATTGTACCAGCATTTCTGACCTTGTGACTCTACTCAGCTGAACTCCAGCCAGCAAACCTGCATTTGCATTTGTATTCTCACAAGGAAAGTTTTGAAAATGTTCTTTCTGTTTCTGCCTGTAAAAATCCAGCCCCTACATTTCCCCCACGGAAAAGAACATAGATTTTTAGTATTGTCAGAGTCTAATCTATCCTTCTGTTGTTTTTATTTCAGAATTTTGCTTGCATTTGACTCCTGGGTGAGCTGAAAATATTCCTTCCTCTTAGAGGCAAAATGATCACCTGTGTTATTTCCTAAAGTTAGTATTGTAAGATTAAGAAAATAGAGATTTTAAGACCTCTATAGCTAAAAGAATCTTTGGAGACCTTTCAATCCAATGTTTTTATTTTACAGACAGGGAAACTAAGGCTTGGAGAGGAGAAGGGAATTTTTCATCTGGGCAATCAGACTACAACCCAGGCGTCCTTTCTTTTTTTAAATAATATTTTAAAAATTATTGGAGTATAGTTGATTTGCAAGGTTGTGTTAGTTTCAGGTGAACAAAGTGAATCAATTATCCATATATGTATATACACTGAGCATTGAGTCGAGTTCCCTCTGCTACATAGCAGGTCCTTATTAGTTATCTGTTTTATATACAGTAGTGTGTGTATGTCACACATTTCCTCTGTGGTAACCGTAAGTTTGTTTTCTACATCTGTAACTCTATTATTGTTTTGTGGATAAGTTCATTTATACCCTTTTATTAGATTCCACATAGAAAGTGTTATGCTATTTGTCTTTGTATGACTAATTTTACTGACTTTCAGTCTACACAGTTTCCGTAAATGATGTTTCCACCTGTAATCAATGCCAGTTTAAAACATTAAGAATTAAAGGGTTCATCAGCCAACCACTTGTTTGATAAATAGGGAAATGAAGGCTCAGAGCATTTCAACAAAATCCTATGGGATAATTAATGGCAGAACCAGGAGTAGAATTCAGATTTGACTCTCAGTTCAGAGCTCTTTCAAATCACATTGTTTATGTAAATGTGCCTATAAAGGGAATTCACTCTCACTAATCGTTGTTTTTTTTTTTTTGGAGGTTGTTATTGCCCTATTCTTCCTGGCTTCTTCATTTTGTATCTCTGATATAAGCCATCTTGCAGAGAATTTAACACCTCTGTTATGACCCAGGTGACACCTAAAGATGATGAATCCTTTCCCAAGGTGATTCATAGCTTTCCCGTGCGAGATGAAGGAGCTTGAGAGACTCTGCTTTCGTTTACTTTCAAACCACTTGTTTGTCTTTCTGTGTGTCGAGAAGAGTCAACAGTAATCACTCTACTGATGTATGATCTGATTAGTGGTGCTGGGGCTGCTGCTCTCCTCAGGAACAATAAATTCCACACAGGGCCTGCCCCATCCTCTGCCATGATGCCTGGGAGCCTTCCAATTTAACCTTCAGCAGTAAATTTGGCTCATCATCAAGCTTTCAACTTCTATAGAAACTTTTGTACCATTACTTAAGGGCTTTTCTTCAGAGAGACTATTTGGAAGTTCTGTAGTTTGGTAATACATGCCTATGTCCAAATAAGGATGCTAAGGTTAATATATTCTGAGATCTATCAAGAGTTGGGGTTTTTTTTTTTTTTTCAGTCTTGCCTCATCCCATCTCTCTTCTCTGTATTCTTTATACACTTAAAGATGGTATAGTTCTTTCTGGCATGGAGTTAGGTATTAACTTTGAGCTGAGCTGAAGTCGCTCAGTCATGTCCAACTCTTTGCGACCCCATGGACTATAGCCCCCCAGGGTCCTCGGTCCATGGGATTTTTCTGGGCATGAATACTGGAGTGGATTGCCATTTCCTTCTCCAGGGGATCTTCCCGACCCAGGGATTGAACCCGGGTCTCCTGCATTGTAGGCAGACGCTTTACCATCTGAGCTACCAGGGTAACTTTATTTTTTTTTTTTTTGGTAGATACCATATTTTTACTAGTATTTCTCAACTTTCCACATAGTATGTCCCTTTTTCCTTAAGCCTTAACCATATTTTTAATATATGTTTTAAACTCTATGTGTGTTTCAACATCGCTGTCATCATAATGTCCGTTTTTGTATTCAGTCAAATACTTATGTAGTACTTTTGGAAATTCTTCTCTTTAAAGATTTCTTCTTTCTACCCCACAAATTCCAACTGCTCAGAAACTCAGAAATACAATCTCTGTTCCATAAGACCTCTGTGTTTTACATGGGCTCCACTATTGTATATCATAGTCTAAAAACTACTGCTAGACAGAAATTATATCTGCATAGCCTGTGTGTTTCTCTTCTTCAGAGAACAAAGTGCTAAGTTCTCTGTTTCACAATGTCTATAAATCTTTGCTTAATATATATGTCCAGTTTATAATTTTTTTTTTTATTTTTTTTATTAGTTGGAGGCTAATTACTTCACAACATTTCAGTGGGTTTTGTCATACATTGATATGAATCAGCCATAGATTTACACGTATTCCCCATCCCGATCCCCCCTCCCACCTCCCTCTCCACCCGATTCCTCTGGGTCTTCCCAGTGTACCAGGCCCGAGCACTTGTCTCATGCATCCCACCTGGGCTGGTGATCTGTTTCACCATAGATAGTATACATGCTGTTCTTTGAAACATCCCACCCTCACCTTCTCCCACAGAGTTCAAAAGTCTGTTCTGTATTTCTGTGTCTCTTTTTCTGTTTTGCATATAGGGTTATCGTTACCATCTTTCTAAATTCCATATATATGTGTTAGTATACTGTATTGGTCTTTATCTTTCTGGCTTACTTCACTCTGTATAATGGGCTCCAGTTTCATCCATCTCATTAGAACTGATTCAAATGAATTCTTTTAAATGGCTGAGTAATATTCCATGGTGTATATGTACCACAGCTTCCTTATCCATTCATCTGCTGATGGGCATCTAGGTTGCTTCCATGTCCTGGCTATTATAAACAGTGCTGCGATGAACATTGGGGTGCACGTGTCTCTTTCAGATCTGGTTCCTCAGTGTGTTATGCCCAGAAGTGTATTGCTGGGTCAACTATGGCAGTTCTATTTCCAGTTTTTTAAGGAATCTCCACACTGTTCTCCATAGTGGCTGTACTAGTTTGCATTCCCACCAACAGTGTAAGAGGGTTCCCTTTTCTCCACACCCTCTCCAGCATTATTGCTTGTAGACTTTTGGATAGCAGCCATCCTGACTGGCGTGTAATGATACCTCATTGTGGTTTTGATTTGCATTTCTCTAATAATGAGTGATGTTGAGCACCTTTTCATGTGTTTGTTAGCCATCTGTATGTCTTCTTTGGAGAAATGTCTGTTTAGTTCTCTGGCCCATTTTTTGATTGGGTCATTTATTTTTCTGGAATTGAGCTGCAGGAGTTGCTTGTATATTTTTGAGATTAATCCTTTGTCTGTTTCTTCATTTGCTATTATTTTCTCCCAATCTGACGGCTGTCTTTAGAGATAGGCAAATTTGAGTTCAAAATTATGTTCTAGCTGTCATCTTGAGCAAATGGCTTAAAACTTTGTGAGCCTCAGTTTCTTAATCTATTAAGTAGAATTAGAAATAACACTACCTTCATAAGGGATTGTGATAATTAAATAATGCATGTTAAGAACTTAACAGAATGCTTGATGTATAATAAATGATTAATAAATAGGTTGATGATGATGATTATGACAGTAGCCATGATATGTTTCCAAGGGTACAGGCTTTCATTTATAAGATAAGTTCTTTTACAGTGTGGTGACTATTGTGAATGTACACTGTGGTGACTATTGTGAATAATAATGTGTACTTGGAATCTGCTAAGATAGTAAATCATTAATGTTCTCACCACACACACACACACACACACACACACACACAAAGGAATAACTGTATGAAGTGAAAATGATTACCTTGATGGTGGTAATCATTTCACAGCATAGATATTTGTCAAAATGTCACATTGTACACCTTAAATATGTACGTTTTTTTATTTGTCAATCACAATTCAGTAAAGCTAAAAAAATAGTCATGAGTTTTGTATAAGTACTTTGTCTGTAATCTTCATCATAGAAAGAATAATGTTTTATGCTTTTTCCTTGACTTTCTCCTCCCCATAACATTTAGCATAAATGTGTATCATGAGTGAAAGGGTATGCTCTTCATTAATAAACATGAATTGATACCCACAAAGTCTAAAACCATATGCTCTTTGTCCCTGAGCTGCATGCTCGCTTTTTAACATCCAGCAAATAGTTAAAAATTGCTTATGTATTTGGTGCTGAGAATGCAGAGACAAAAGATAAATTCCCTATCTTCAATGAGTTCCCAGCCCTGCCTCTTATAGCCAAATGGATGTTAATGCTATCTGTTGAAACATAAGCAAGCATCAAAAGTCAGGGCTTATGAAAGCCCAGAGAATTTAGACAGGAAATGGGAAGGGCAGTTAGTACGTGGAGAGAAACTACTTAAAAACACAACAGACTTTTTTATATTAGGAAGTACAGAAAGGTTTAAAAAAATAGTGATAATATGATGCATACATTCTTATGCTCTTGAAGGTGTGTTATGAACAGAATGCTTATCTTTCATACTTTGAAATTTGTCCAGCAGCAATCTTGCATATTAAATGTCAGCTTGAGGTTTGCAAACATGAACATCCACTCTCCAAAAGGAAATGTTAGATGTGTTATTTTCACTGTAAGTAGACTCAAAGGAATTGAGCTACATTACTGTTAAAAAAGAAAGAATCAAGTGGTGATGAGGCTTTCCTAATCAGTGATCCATCCATCCCAAATATCGATTTCAAATAACACTATAAATTTTCAAACCAGTAATTCCAACATGACTACATGGAAGGCCCAGGAATGCAGATAAATTAGGCTGAATGAGGGTATTTTTCTGTGCTTTAGTTTCACTCTCTACTAGCAAAGACTGAAATGCCATACCAACAGTCTTGATTAAATAATATAAACTAATACACACACTTTGAAAAGTGAAAGATATAAGCAACTCTGTTTATCATCATCATTGTTATTTTTGCCCAAAAATATGTTACAGAGAGAGGGCTCATTTCTGCCTTATCTTGGGCTTCTGGAGAGTGAAATTCCAGCAACATTTGCATTTATATAATTTTCTTTATTGCATATCTTAGTGGAGGTTGTTTAGGTTACAAGTAACAGATCCTGATTCTAACTAATCCAAAAAAGGTAATTCATTGGAAAAACAGGGTTATTCCATAACATTTTAAAGCAGTAAGTTCATTTAGGCCTTGGAAGGGACTGGAAGGAAGATCTGGAGTGTTCCCTGTGTGTCTGCTTTCTGCATCAATCTTTGTACAGCCAAAAGAGACTCCCCAAATGGTGGTCTTTGCCCCTTGATGATATTAGCTCAAACCATCCAGAACTTGTCATGTCCAGAGGACAGAATCTCACTGGTGGACTCTGAGTCATGTGTCTATCCCTTGTCCAATCAGAATGAGAGTTAGGTTCATTTGGCATAAACTTGACTGCAGAGGTGTCTGTGTCGGGGCGAGGGTTGTGTGTGTCTATATGCAGCCTTAGAACAGGGATGTAAGTCATGGGTCAGGTAGGTTACCCAAGTGTTATGTGCTTTAGAGGAAAACATTCCATAAACCCTGGGGTAGTTACAAAGGATGCTCTTATGCTGAAGATGGAAGGAAAAAGCTCGGGTATTCAAGAATAGTGACAAGTTTAGGATGAGGAAAGATTTCTCAGGCAAGCTTCCAGAACTAGCAGCGGAGACTCCACCTTCCCTGCAGTCTTCTGTGAGTGCTCTCTCAGGGAGCCCTCACTAGGAGGGCTCACTGATGCGGGCTCTTCCCCCCAGAAGTGACTGCCAAGTGAGCTTTGTCGTTCAGAACCAGATGGGGCATGCTGCCTGTGGATTTCCCAGAAGCCCCTGGTGAAGTCCTTGGCAGGAAAGCTACATTCTTCCTTTCTCTGCCATCTGAAACCTCCTGATGAGCAGCCCCAAGAGGAAAAATCATGATTTCCCTTTTGTTTCATCGAGACAGAGCTGTTCAAGGAACAACACTAGCCATGTGACTCTCACAGCTGACATTGGGGATGTAAATGTTGGGAGGATGGAGTAATACAGATGCCTCTCTGGTTCACACATGGATTTTGCTTCCTGAGAAGTTTGCATGGAAATTGAGCTAGCATTATTCCAGTTGTATTTTCTCTTTCCTTGCAAAATTGTTTTTGAGGCACTTCTGCCTTTCTGATTAATCTTCTGTTAGCAGTAGCTCTTCATGCTTTGCTATCTCAGGTTCTTTGTTCCTTGGTCTTTCTTTTGAGTAGAAAAATGATTTATGAACTTACCTTCATTTCTAACTTTACTACTACATTTTCCCATGTCAGTGTCTCTGAGCTTGTTAAACTCCAACTAGCTAACGATATCTCTCTTCCCTCACCAAGGTCCCTTTACCCATCTCAGAACATCCCTTGTCTTCTCTGTGCACACGCAGGCTCTTAAACCAGAGTTTCTATGTTCCCATACTTATTGGCTGTGTTACTCAAGCTATTCAACTTTTCTGTACTTCAGTTTTTGCCTCTGTAAAGGGCAGATAATATTATCAGGGATTCTTATAAGGATTAAAGGAGATTGTGTATGTGAACCTCTGAAAACACTGCCTGGCATATGTTAAACTCCCAGTAAATGCTCACTATTATAGTCACTGCCTTTGTCATTAATGGCATTATCATTTACCAGACTTTCAAGCTTGATAGTGATTTCCAGTGACCTTCTCTGCTATCTCTCTCCATCAATTATTCATTAGAATATTTGTGCTAATAATGATAGTCATAATACCAGCATTCAGTGAATGTTAAGCATTTATTATCTGCTAGGCTTTAATTTATACTAAGTGCTTTACACCATTAGCTTATTTAATCCTCTCAATAACACAATCTTCATTTTAAAGATGAGGAAAGTGAAACTCAGATAAGATAACCAGTATAATGTTTGACATTTAGTGGATGGCAGAGCCCCAGGTTATATTCAACTTCATTTGACCCCAAAACTCATGCTACTAATAACTTTGAGCCTCTGTCAGCAAATTCAGTCCATTGTGTCTCTGAAATAGCTCTAGACTAGTTCCCTCCTCTCCATCCTGGTTCCTGCCGATCTCTCTTGTGATCTGAAGGCAATATTCTGTCTGATCCCTCTGCCCCAACTTGTCCCTTCTCGGTCTGTCTGCTCCCCTCCTCTTAAAGTTATTTTTTGAAAATGTTCAGTAGATCACAGTTTTCATTGGCTCTCCATTTATGAAGCATATCAGTCCTCCACAACAAATCTTCCTAGTTCTCCTCTTGTTGTTCAGTCTTACCCTGGATTCTTCATTTCATGTCTATACCTTTGGACAGAATCTTTAGTCTATTTTAATCAGCCTCCACTCTCCTGCTCTGGTTACCTTGCTGGTTCCCTCAAACTCTGTTCAGTCCCCTGTCTTTTCTCTTTCCCAACTCCTCTCATCACAGAATGATTGGTTTCTTTAATCTCATAACACTGTATTCATACATATTTACATTAATTCACATGTGTGTTACTTATGCTTTTTTCTTATCTGTCTCCACTACTAAGCTGTCAGTTCCTTGAAGGCAAGGAACTTATATGAAACATCTTGTGTTCCTAGCTGAGTACTTGGCCCGTGTTAGGCCTCTGTAAGCACTGAATACAGAAAGAAGCTAGAAAAGAAACTCATCTACAGAGACACTATTTAAGTAAACTCCCAAGGTAGATATTTTTTTATCTTATTTTCAAAAATAAGTATGGTTCCTTTCATATTTATAATTTTTAGAAGTTTGTACATTTTGGATCATATGTTTCCATAAGTATGAGACTTACCCTAGTATTCTAAGACCTAGTTTTCTATAAAGAAGTTTAGAGCTCCACAGGAAAGTGTTATCATTCTCTGGAGAGAAAGACTTCTTTGAGTTTTTGCTGCATAGAAGATTCAGAAGGTGGTAATTAAAGTGATTAACAAGAGAATACGGATATGTAAGTAATCGGCCTTCCAATTATTCATTAGAGGTCTGTACCTCCTAGATAGGAGAATTGTTAATTTAAACACATTTCATTAAATCTTGGATCGTATTTTCAAAGGATGAACCAAGTCAGAAAGACCTTCTAAATGGTCCGTGGAAGGCATGCTGGCAAGATAGTCAGGAAGCTGCTTTCTTACTGAGGTATCTTGTAGCATCACATGCATTGCGTGTCACTCATAGCCTCTGGTGAAGAAAACCACAGCACAGACCCTACTTTAGGGATGGCTTGGCATGAACTGATTGACCATTCTTTAACTCCTGCAAAGTCTCATGGTCGCTGCACAGAAAGAGTGGTCCCTGAACCGTTCTACAGACTGGAGGGACCTGGCATAGGAAGAGAACTGCGCCCAACAGACTTTCTTTCTCACAAACATTGTTGCTGAAACTTAGCCTCTGTTCACTGGTGCTGAATGCAAACATGCAGACAGAGTTTTAGATGCAGTTGAAAAGGGTAGCTTTTATTGCTTTGCCAGGCAATGGGGGCCATAGTGGGATAATGCCCTCAAAACTGTGTGACCCACTCTGGAGGGGGTAGTGGGGAGTTTTATAGTATTCAAGGAGCAAGTTGTGATTAGCTCCTGGACAGTTCTTAGATTGGTTGGCATCAAGGTGAAGTTTCAAGTATCATCAACCTATGGTTTCAGACCAGTCTAGGGTCTGTTTTCTTGTGGTCAGCAGTTTTCAATGGAGAGGGGTCTGCTTCCTGTAAAAACGACTTGGGAGTATGGGTCAGGCCTTTATACTTTAAGGGAACTGTGAGTTTGCTGATTCTTCTGTGTGGTGGAATTACAGAGTAAATTTTTGCCAGTTCCCCATCCCAACAGCTATTCTTTGCCTCTACATCTTCCCGTTTCCCAATCATTAATCCTTGAATCAGCATTTTACTTCAATAGACGGGGATACAGGGACTTGTAGTTTCAACATGAGCAAAGTAATATGGAAAGAAGAAGGCATTCAGCCAGTTGGGAACAAACGCTGAGCATTTCTGATACAGAGCCGCATATTTTCGGGACAACTTACATCAGAATCAATTAGAATTGTAGTGAAAACGCATATTCACTGGCCCCAGCTCCTGACTTTGGATTCATGTATAACCTAGATGGAAAGGCAGGTTTAAGAACTACTCTCTCTTGCTTACATTAAGGTTTCCTAGTCATGGCTACGTAGTGAGGCTTGCAACACCACGATGAGCCATGGGCAAGCTAAAGCTACCAGAGAGCAAATGCCAGGAGTGAACAGAAGCTCTGTAGAGACAGACACATACCCAACAGAGTTTTTTTGATGTAAGTTCTTTGGATTCAGGAAACCTGGTATGGTCAAGCTTAAAGAGACAAGTGATTTGTTGTAGGGCTGTACTGGATTGGCCAGAAAGTTTTAAGATTTTACAGAAAAAGCCAAACTTTTTGGCCAACCCAATACACGTTCACAGAATAAAAGGATGGAGAACCCATGCCCAGAAGAGAAAAGAACACAGGGAAGCTGTGGAGGAGGCATGGGAGAGCAAGAACAAATAGTCTTACCAAGGCTGTCTTCACTGTGGATAGGAATGAGCTCCAACCTATTGTTTCCCATTTTTGTATCACTCAGCTCAAGATTTATCATCTGGGGTGGAGCAAAAGAATCCAGTTGGCCTAACCTAGGTCATATATCCATCCCACTGGCAGAAGAACTGGATTATCAGGCTCACTGAGTCTGCCTACCACACAGGAGTAGAATTTCCGAAAAGATTGGGATGTCCCAAAAGCAGATAAAAAAGGTTGTTAGATATCCCCCAAAATAACAAATATACTGTGAAGGATTAAGACTCAAGCTGGAAGAGAAAAGAGAAAGGTCAATATGTGGAGAATAATATTAAACAGCAAAGTTTTTCAAACCTATACTGCTGATGGACCTAAATAGACTGGATATAAAACCAGTATTTAGAGCCTTCTATTCTGGAAGCCCAGTTCCATTTTCCTTCATTTCCCTTGTATGCTTCTTATTCTGGTCACCACTCACTCAGCCCAAGATTGTCCTTGGGCTTGTTCCTTGTGGCCAAAAGTGAAATAGAACTTTTGAGCTCTGTCTTAAAGAGCTGAGTGGTCTTGGCTAGTAAATGTCTATCCAAGGGCCTCATTTCTTCTTCTTTGTTAAATAAGAAGCTGGCCTTATTAAACTGCCTGTACTCCAGTTTTTCAAAATTAGTTTTCATGTCCCCTTTTTTCTCCATCCTGCTATTGATGATGACTATAAATGCAGTAAGGACTTCCCTGATGGCTCAGCGGTAAAGAATCCACCTGCAATGCAGGAGCCATAGGAGATGTTGGTTCAATCCTTGGATCTGAAAGAGCCCCTGGAGAAGGAAATGGCAATCCATTCCGGTATTCTTGCCTGGAGAATCCCCATGGACAGAGGAGTATGATGGGATACAGTCCATAGGGTTGCAAAAAGTCGAACACAAATTCCAAAGTAGAATCATTTTAAAAGTTTCTTTTGTTTTGAATATGTGTTTGCTAAACTGTTATCTGGGCTGTTATCTCAATTTGTCCTACAAAATAGAAATGAAAACAATATGACAGTGCACCCCACTAATCTTAGATTCTTTGTCCTATATACTCCATGTCTGGCAAATAAATGGCATTCAGGTTGAGTATTCATACCCACGGAATTCCCATATTGGAGAAGTACTAGGAACTACAACTCTTGTTAGTTATCCCAGTGGTAAGACACAATCCATTTCATGAAAGGCCTGCCTGTATTTTACTAGTTAACATGAGAAAAATCCTTCAACATGTTTTCCCCCTCTTTTAGTAACTGAGAGAATGCAGCGACAGCATTGGAACCTACATCTGCTTCTTATGTTTCTCTTGAGAATTATAGAAGTAATCTATGAAGAGATGATACCCCAGGGTATACACTTGCTTAGGTGACTCTAGAATTAGTCTGCACAGTTATGTGTTTGGACATGGGTCATTGTTTATTTTGAATTGTATTTTGAGTTCATTGCAAGAATGAGGTAGACATGAAATGTTTTGAAGCTAGGCAGGAATGACAAACTTGGATGCTCACAGGGACTAGGCAGGACATGAAAGAGTGAAGTTGCTGGTGCTCCAGGGAGTGAGTGGACAGGTGTGTGTGTGAAGGACACATACCCTGTGTAAAGGTTAGAAATTCAGCTCCAGACAATTGTTGCTCTTTGGGAGTGCAGGTTTTGTATTGTCTAACCTTCCAATTTTTCACGATGACCTAGAATTTGGGATATTTGTATAAATTCTTTTGATTTTTGAGTCTTTAGCAATTTATTTTTAAAAGGAAAATATTTATGTCAATAATACACCAATTGTAAATGAAAGATTCCCTAATCTATGGAATAAAACAATGAAAGCAATTTAGTCATCCAGATGTTGAGATAAATAATACTAAAACCTTAACTCTGTGATTCCCTGGATACTCAGCATAATGGAGTTGAATTATAAGAACAGTTGACTACATTTTTTTTTTGCATATGATTACTAACATCATTTATCAGAGAAAGGAATAGTGAATGAAAGGCATAGATTGGTTTTTGTGGTTTGGAAGGCTTGGATTTGAGTTCCAGAATACCATAAATTAGTCAGAAGAACAAGAGCAACTTATATGACTTCATTAATTTTTTTTTTCTTTATCTGTAAAATGGGACACTAGTTCAAACATCATAAATACAAGTGATTATTAAGTAAGATAATATATATGAAACTTAAGTACCATGAGAGCCTTCTTGCAGTTGGCTTTTCATTTCAGGATCTGGGCTAGCTCAGAGACCTACCCCCAACCCAGCTCCACCTAGGATTATCAAACTTCACTGTGCTGCTGTTATTCCAGAAGATCTGCATCCCTATGGCCTTCTCCCTCTTAGATGTACATTATGGCCGGACACAGAATCTGATACTTACACAGTTTCCATTGAAAAGTCCATTTACATTGAACATTCTGTGTACTGGTAAGTTTGATACAGATGCCTAGAGGTTCTGGGACAGGGATCACACATATTTCTCTATTCCTCTCTCTCTTTCTCACTCTCCATTTCATCCAGCTCCCTAAATTCTTGCCCCTTACTGTTCATTCACCCTACCACGTGCAGATCTTGGGAAGTATAATCCCCTCTTCCTTTCTATTTCTTACACAGGCGGGGCCTCATGTGGCCAGTCTGCTTTCCCAAGCCCCTGTGAATCTCTGATGATTAAAATGTTTCTCCACCTAACCCTTGATTATCTTCCTGAAGTTTCACCGTTCCTACAAGGTTTTGCATCATCTCCTTTCCCATTATCTCCATGTGTCTTTGAACTGTTGATTACTGGGATGTCTGACTATCCCCTTTTCCCTTGAGATGTGCTTGAGTTTTTGCTTATTTCTTTAGTGCTCTCATCGGTTTCATGGTTTTTATCTCAGGTCACATGATGATGACTCCCTAGTTTTGATCTCCCTAGTTTGATCTCCAGCAGTCTGAACTCCAGACTGCTTACTTAACATCTCCCCTTGGATATCTAATCATGTACATCTGAAATGTTACTTGTCCAAAACTGACCCGACCTTCTGATCTTTCACACAAAACCCTTCCAGTGTTTCCAGTAAAACAGGATGTCAGTTAGTGTCAAATGCTGCTAATACGTCAAGTTTTATGACTGAGAAATGACTTTTGGAATTTTGAATGTGGGAGGCATTAACCAATAGGGAAATAATTGAAAGCTTGATGAGATTTAAAGGATAATAGGAGGGGAAGAATTAGAGACCATAGTAGAGAAAACATTTAAGAGTTTTGCTGTAAAGGGAAGTAGTAGCTGGAAAGTGCAGTGGGCTCAAACAATTAAATAAAAAACATTACCAATACAACAGCATGTTTGTATGTTGATGGAATTGATCCAATAGAGAGGAAGAATTGCCAGAGTTGTGTCTTTGAGTAGGTGGGAGGAGATTGGATCTAATACACAAGTGCGATGCATTGACCTTAGAAATACAAGCAGTTTTTCTACTGAAATATGAGGGGAGGTAGAGTAAAGGCTATGATTATGTCCTTGTAGTAAGAGGATAGAGTTAGAGGGAAAAGTAAGGTGGCTTTCTGTGGAAATTCTCTTCCAATTGTTTCAGGGTTTTTTTTGTCTGTTTGTTTTGTTTTGTTGTTTTTCAGGGAAATAGTAGCCAAGGTCTATCAGCTAAGTGTTAGAATGGAAAGGAGGCATTGAAGATTTTGAGTAAGATGTGTTGAGAAATCAGTAGTTGTCTCGGAGTGTTAGAAAGTAATCATCTAGGGAAATATAGAAGGTTAGCTTTGTTGTACTGAGGGTCCTTGAGATTTCTACAGGATAATTTACTAAAACCATGGTTATATGCTTTTCTCCATCCATGACAACTTGGACATACATCCATACTACTTCTGGGGATTAGAAGATAGCAGATGAAGGGAGGACCTGAGAATAGGGGCCTTCTTATGATGACAGAATATAAACAGGGTAAAATGCATAATGAAATTCATGTTGCTAGACTTGGGTCAGATGGAAGTAGATGAAAGCATGAGTACTGAGAGATCAAGGAGTTGGTTTCCCTTTTGAGCCCTAAAGATAGTGGCTAGGCATCCTGGGTCAAGACACTTTGAGAATAAAGGACTTCCTTCCTGTCTCCTACTCATGGTCTAAACTTTGCAATGGTCCTCAATCTTTTTGGCGCCAGGGACTGGTTTTGTGGAAGACAGTGTTTCCATGAACTAGGGTAGGGGCATGGATTTAGGATGATTTGAGCACATTGCATTTATTGGGCACTTTATTTCTATTACTATCGCATCAGCTCCACCTCAGATCATCAGGCATTAGATCATCAGGGACTTCTGGTGTGAAGGGCCTGGGGAGGTACAACCTCAGGTGCCGAGGTCACCAAAGGGAGGCAAGAGTTACAGAAAGTTGAGTCTTAATCAAACTCATGTATTCCCTCCTGTCCACTGCTATTGGAGGCATATAGGGGCTATAAGAGCCTTGATACTTTACAGGAAAATTGTCTTCCTACCCCTACAAAATAAGGAGCAAGAGCAGTGTCCACATGAGTGGACACTTTGCAAGTAAGATTGACATTTTGTGCTTCGTTCTCAGGTACAACTCTGATGGAAGTTTTGAGATCTGATTAATTAAGTGCTGCCTGATTGAATCCTTTGTCTTTAAATACATTTCTGAAGCTGTTCTTAGCTAAAGTTTCTCTTTCATTTGGAAATGTGATTGCTAAATGAATTAAATGGAGTTCTTTGAATAACTGGAGGGAGAGATAGTAGTTGAAAGTTCTCTTTAACAGGCTTATTGTTTGAATTTAAAATATTTGAGCTTGGCGATCCACAGTTGGGGGTTCATGAAATAACAATCGTGCAGACGTCCCAATCTGCTGTCATCTTTCAGTCTTCACAAATGTCCTGGTGATAAGTGAAACCTTGCATTTAAATAAATACATTTGGACCTAATTTCTGCCTTTCATGCTGTGAAAGAACTGTCAGATTTGAAGTGTAATGACTGTATGATTTCTTGTAATGGCACCAAAAAAACCTAAAAAACAGATTTGAATGTCATCTAAGTGAATACTCTGTGGGATGCAGACCCATTTAGAGATTACTTTCCCTTTGGCTTTTATACAACAAAGCAGGAGCACATTGCAAGGAAGTGAGTATAAAGTGATTTCTCAGGGCGTAATAGGCAGCAGAGTGAAGCCTCACAGAACCCAGAAAATGAAAAATGTTGACATTGTTTTAGCTGAACTTCCCCACTTCCTTCAGAGAACTGACCTGCAGCCATTGTCTGAAAGGTATGAACTTTGACCTAAACACGTTTTTTCTCACACACTTTTTGATTTGTCTGGTGAGACAGACAGGAGTCCTTGATTTTCCCAAGCTGGTTGGTTTTCCTATACTCTCCATTTTTCCTGGGATACATTAACATACTCCAGAAAAACATCTATCTCGGATTTTTCAGTCCTTTACAAATGTCTCTCGGCTTTCAGTTTGGGTAGGTCAGTGGATCACGGGATAGAAGAGCATATGCTGGGATGGAGACACCAAGCCTCTGGGTTCTAGTTCCAGTTCTGTGGCCATTAAGACTGTTCACTTGAACGGTCTAGCCTTTGGGACTTTCCTATCCTGCTTTTTAAATTAATTGGAATAAATTTGTCTTTTTTTTTTTTTTTAATTTGTCATTTTCGGTCTATGCTCCCTTGCATCCCAGGGTCTTCAGAGATACCTCAAGGGTCACTGTGGCATTTGCCAGCCTAGGAGGCAGGATCATTCCTCCCATCCATCATATAAATTTGTGTTGGTGAAAAAATAACCCTCAAACCTAAAGTTTGAAATTCAGTTTTGGTAATCTGAATATTTTTTTTTTCTGAGCTCAGTATCCTATCACATGTATGACTGTTTTTCTTCAAAGCAGTTTTCAGCAAAACCACATATTGTTTTTCAAATATGTATTTGAACAAAATGCTGAGAATGATTTATGGTGTGTTTTCTGGTCCCACGAAGGCAAGGTTCATGTCTACCTGAGTAGACATGAATAGACGTTTTTTTCAACTCTGCTTGATCTGATGCTATGGGAATGGCGAGTTTATAGTCTTTATTTTTTTATTTACTTTTACTGATATATAATCAACATATGATATTTTATAAGTTTGTTATACAGTGTATTGAGTTGATCCATATATTGCAATATGATTACCACTGTAGTGTAGCTAGAACTTCTATCACTTCATATAATTATCTTTTCTTCTTTGTGATGTGAACAATTAAGATCTAGTTTCCTAGCAACTTTGATATTTATAATACAAATACAATACATTATTGTTGTCTGTAATCACTATGCTGTACATTATATCTCCAGGATTTACTTATCTACTAGTTGCAATACTGCCTTCCCAGTTCTCCCACCATTAGCCCCTCCTAAGCTTCCAGCCTCTGAAACCATTATTCTACTCTCTGTTTTTAAGAGTTCAGCTTTTTAAGAATCCATGTAAAAGTGATATCATCTGATACTTGACTTTGTCTGTCTGACTTAATTTACTTAACATAATGTCCTCCAAGTCCATTCATATTGTCACAGATTACAAGACTTCCTTCTTTCTTGTTGCTGAATGATATTCCATTGTGCATATATGCATATTATGATGTCTTTATACATTTATCTGTTGATGGACAATTTGGTTATTTCCATTTCTTATCTATTGTGGATAATGTTGCAATGAATATGGAAATTCAGATCTCTCTTCAATATGCTGTTTTCATTTTTTTGGATGTGTATCCAGAAGTGAAATTGCTGAATTATATGGTAGTTCTATTTTTAATTTGGAGAAACCTCCATACTGTTTTGCAGAGTGAACAAGCCAATTTCCATTCCCAACAGTAGTTCACAAAGTTTCCTTTATCTCTGTACATCCTGGCCAGTGCTTGTTACCTCTGTGTCTTTAAAATGAGGTGTACATTGAAAAAATATACCAACAGTATGAAAAGATGCCCTGAGAGAGAGAGAGAGAGATCATAGGAATGCTTTGGGAGTATTTCCCCTGGCTAGGAATATCCATTGGATTCTCTCAAAAGCAGTTAGTCAGTAATGCTAAAACAGTCCAGACCTTTTTGGCAGATGATCCCAGGGTTGGTACTGTTTTCAACATGATGTAAACATGTGCTCTTCTCATACGTCCTCTCTGCCAACCTCATCATTTTTTTCTCAGAGTTGCAGAATGGCTCCTGGGACTCAGAAATCACAGGCTCATAAGATTACTGTCAAAGACTATAAGCAGTCAGGGTGGTCAGTGAAGGAGTTCTCTTAACAGACTTCTTAGGAAGTAAAACTACTCCTGGATGCCTCTAAGCAGATATCACACATCTCATTGGCTAAAACTGAGTCACTTGAATACCTTAGGCTTCAAAGGAAACACGGAAGATGAATATTAATTTTTAGTTTCTCAAATGGGAGACAAGCAAGGAAGAAAGAGATTGGAAATGGCTGTTGTGGAGACAACTGCTACTGCTGCTAAGTCTCTTCAGCCGTGTCCGACCCTGAGCGACCCCACAGACGGCAGCCCCCCAGGCTCCCCCGGCCCTGGGGTTCTCCAGGCAAGAACACTGGAGTGGGTTGCCATTGCCTTCTCTGGAGACAGCTGTTAGGATCCACCAAATTAGGAGAATCAGGAAAGATGTTATCAGAAGAGATACTTGATCTGTGCTTTGAATGACTTGCTAGAGCTTACCTGGAGGAGAATTGAGGGACGTTCTAGGCAGAGAAACATGGAGAAACAGGCAAGGACTTGGAATTATAGAAAAGCTTCATGTTTTCGAGGAGCAGAAGAAAGCTTAGTGTGTTTATGGGATAAGTTGTCATTGGGACATGAATTAGACAACACTTAAAAAGGAGACATAAGTAGATGTGTATTTGTGCTAACAACTTATAGGGCATTTTGATAATCACTTCAGAGTGAAATCTGTTCCTGTTGCTAACCCAAGGAAAACATTGGGGGAGATTATATGAAGGAGGGAACCCATCACAGCTTGCCTACTATGACATCAGTTTTGATGAGAAATAAATGATTTAACTGGTTGATACAGGAGTACATGTAAATAATATCTGTGTAACTGGTGATTTTATTTTAGCCAATCATTGTATCTTATCACTAATCCCAGGGTTTTGAGAAAGTTAACTAACATGAAAATGCATTGTTTCAAAACCCCTCTATTTTTAGAAATGCTATTAGCAGAAGCATCAGCTCTAACCTTTTTCTTGTTCTCTCTATGTCATGCACATTAATTAACACTTCCACCCTAAAAGAATGTGTTTCTTCCCAGGCACTGGGGATGATATTTTAGTAGCATGCTCTAGATTAGAATCCTTGAGAGAAATAAATATGATGATTTAAAACTGCTCTTTGCTATACATAATTTCCTGTTTAGACTTTTTTTCCCCAGATCTAACAACTAGTTAGCATTTATGGTAAGCTTTATGAAGGGCAATGAGATTGTAACTTACCTTTATAGAATCTTTGAAAAATAATTTGATGACCAATTAAATAGTACATGACAGCTGAAGGAGAACTATTATAAATACTAAGGAAAATAAATTTTAAGCACTTTGGAAATTCCCTTTTGCAGGCAGTTCACATGGAACTTAGAATTCTTAACTATTATTTAAATCAGGATTATAAAAATAAAAAAAAACTCCAAAAAGAAAAGCATAGCATGGTAAAACTGCAATTCATACTTGAATTGATTAAACTATGTCTCTTTATAAAATTTATGACTTATCTTTACTAATGTAGGTTGGCTTTCCCTAACTCGGCAAAAGCTATGTTCTTTGGTTACCCACACATGATAGACAGGGAGGCCTGGCATGCTGCAGTCCATGGGGTCGCAAAGAGTCAGACATGACTGATCGACTGAAGTGAACCCACACATAGTCTTCTAAAAGTAAATTTGCATTGTTCATTTGGATCTTCCATTATATTAGAGATTTTCATTTGGTATTCATATTCCAGAATAATCTAACTTCTACAATCTTTGAAAGTCAGTAATTAAATTTTTCTACAAGATTCTTGCAATTGAGGCCTTGTGTCCACCCGCTTTCTGACTCAATTTGTAAAAGCATCACAAAACAGAGTATGGAGAAAGCCGATTAAAAGCAATAACAACAACAACAAAGCAATAGCAGCAAGTGGATAGCAATTGCTTCCCCACCCTACACACAATTTTTATCTTTTTGAAAGTAGTGTTATAGAAGATTTTGGAAACTGTTCTAGTAAGAATTTCAGTTCAAAGTATAGAAATAAGTTTTTTGATAGAACATTTTACAGGAGTATATGAAATCCTTTGAAAATACGAATAGAAAGTAAGTTATGTTTTCACTATTCAATCAAGAATTTAAGCAAGTATTTTTAAAATACTTTATTATCAATTTCTGGAGTCTGGGGATATATCCTATGCTTCAAAAGTCAGTATAAGATACAAAAGAAACACAACAATTAAGTTAGTTTTTTATGTGTAACCAGATAGGCTGATCGAAAAGTGGCCATGTGAATGAAAGTACTGAGGTTTCTGAAGCCCCTGAAGCTGAATTTCACAAGTGAAATCAGAAACTTTTTGGGCTGAGAGTAGACTGGGGCTCCTCTGACCTAGCAAAGTGGCGCCTTGAGAAGGTCAGTGATTTGCCTGAGTTCCTTGAATAGTAAATGCAGATCTGGATCAAGGACTGAGGCAAGTCCTGAGAAAGTTAACTGAGTCCTTTGCTCATCTTATAAAACCACCTGGTAAGGGAGAACATTCCCATTTCATTTTTAAAACAATTCTGACCTCACCAGTCTGAAAGCTTCAGAAGTCTCTTATTTGGCATCTATCCAGGAAGATGAGCCTCTGAAAACATTCAAAAACTTGCCTTTGCATTTGTATTGCAGCATGACTCTCAAATAGCTTCTATGTCTACTTTTACATTTAACCTTTCCTTATTCCCTACCTGTATGCTGAGAGTCTGTCCCCACTGTGTGGATCAAAACCAGAAATGAGAGAATAATGACTTACTGGAATTTTACTGAGAATAACAGATTTCCTGTTCTTAACTGTAGGTTTCCTGAAATCTATCCTGTTTATGTGTTCATGGGTTGGTATAAAACATTTTAAACAATCCTATACTAAAGATTAAGCCAACTTAAAGTTGTAGACTCAGGCAGTTTTTGTCTTTTCAGTCAAGTTTCAACATTTTGATTTGAAGCTGCTTGTATTGAAGCAGCTGTGTGCCTTGTAAGCAAGTCACTTTTTCTTCTGTAAGGCTCAATTCCTGCTTTTGTAAAAAAGGAATAGTAATGGTAACTGAATCTTAAAGATATGAGGATTTAATAAAATGTTTAGTAAGACTAGTATGTGTTTTTTATTCATTCAGTCTTTTTTTGGAACCTATCATGTGTCAGACTTTTCTCAAAGTGAGGACTTGTATGTTAGATGGTGTTGATAATAATGTTTCCTCTTTAAACTCAAAAGTTACTTATCCATACTTTTGGATTTTCAAGCGAAAAGTAATTATGGTTGTTGTCTATGCCAATATTCTTATTTTACAGATGAAGAAGCACAGGGTGGTTAATTGGTTTCTCAGGGTCATGCAGTTAATTATTGGCAGATGAATGTAACCATTAAAGTACAGTCCTTATAGACATACAAACCAGGTCAGGATCCCTGCCTTGGATTCTTAGTTTTTTTGGAACTGGGCTGCTGACTTTACCTCTTGACCCTCAATATCTCTATCTGCAACTTGGAGATAAGAATAGTGCCCACTGGGATTATTATCAATTTTAAATCTGGCATATAGTATGTGCTCCGTAAGCATTTACTGTTTTTCTGCTATACCTTTGTTTTCTCAAAATTAAGCGTATTACAATTGTTCATGTACCCAATAGAATTCTCAAAGTAGGTGCCCAAGACTGTTTCTTTTCCCTCCATATATAATGCATAAGAAAGCTCCCCTAACTTTTGGGCTGTTAATTAGATAGCATTCTGTAGAAAGGAGTTATATACAGAAAATCTCCTTTCTCTTTAGCCCTATGTTTATATTTCAGATGTTTTCAACCAAATCTTTGAACTATGATTGTATATGAAGTTAGACTAACTAAACATTGCTAGAACGTGAAATAAGACTAGAATTGTGTTTATTGTGTGAGTTCATGTGTTGTATGCTGTAAGAAATGAAGAAAGCATTTTTATAAGGCTGTCATGCTGTCTCTCCTCGAGCATGATGCGAGATGGTTTTCTCTGGGCTTCCTCTGGGCTTTGCTAGGTTCTTGGCCACCCCCTACCCCACTTTCTTTAGGTTCTCCTTTTATTATCAACTGGCTCTTTCCTTCCTTGTGTTTTTGTACAGACTCAAAAAGAGAAGATATGTTTGGACCAGCTAATAATCATTGTTTTCTTGGGACAGAGTTTTTGTTGTTTGTTTTGTTTTGTGTTCAACAAGTTCTCCTCCTAAGTCTCTCCACTACCTGTCCACTGGTCAACCTTGTATGAATGGTTTAAATTCCATTGGCTAGTTCAAGGCCCAGTCCTTGTTCATGAAGAAGCCTGAGTACTTCTTCACTAAACCAGGAGCCTCTGGTGCAGCAGCTTCCTACTCCAGGGACAAGGAGTGATCTAGGCCCTCTAATGGGCATGGATTATGTACAAGTCAAAAACAAAACTCTTTTGGGCTAGCCAATGGATTATGAACTCCTTTCTAATTGTCAATAATGGTAGAATAAAAATTTAATTTAATAGATAGTTCATAAAACACCTACCAGTATGAGATTCAGGACAACAAAGTAGTTGTCGAGAAATAGCAATCCTGGGCACAGTGTGTGTGTTACGTTCACTTAATTCAGCTTCAGTTAAATATTTAGTTTTACCTTGCTTGAATAGAAAACAACTTTCAACTCACTGTGGGGATTCTCAGAATTAAAGGCATTTGGGAGCACAAAGACCTCAGTAGGGCTTTGGAGCTTGAGCTTTGTGTTAGGAGGTCTTCTGCAATTGATTTCATGCCCGCCTTGATTCATAAGCTATCTCAGAGATATCCTGAGTGATCTCAGTAAATTTCTCACTCTGCTTCTACATGCTAAATATGTGACCGTGCACACATGTGAGACAGTGTGATAGTGTGTATATGTATGTGCCTTTGGAAAGAATATCTTTTTTGTCTCTCATGGCTTGATTTAAAATCACAAGCAGGAAGGATTTTGGGAAATGTGTGTGATATATTTCTATAGCTCTTGTGTGTCTTCTTCAATGAGGAGTCTATTTCTCTGGCAACCATGTTGTATGTCACTCCCTCATGGTCTGGCCCAATCTTGATAGAATAGAACTCATCACTAAGATATGTAATAGGCTTCTTTTTAGAATTTCAACCTCCTTTTATTGTCATAAGATTCATGTAACATAAAATTAGCCATTTTGACCATTTAAAAGGGGACAATTCAGTAACATTTAGTAAGTTCAAAATGTTGTAAAACCATCAGTGGTTAAAATAACTGGACTTTATTTTCCTATCAGTTTTTATTTGTTCATATGTTATATTATATTTCTAATGGAATTTTTAAACAGAGTATTACCTGTTAAATGCTTATATAAGATGTAGATGAGGAAGTTTTCTAGACAATGCTTTCATGTAAAAGATTATACTCATGGTCAGCTAAGCCAAGTGCTGTTGATTATGACCTCACTTTTTAAATTGTGGTTTTTCGTATAGTTTTTAAATAAAGTTATACTCTTAAAGAAATAGCTTAAATAACATCTTATCTTTTGATCTAATGTGCGTTACTTATATGTTAAACATCACTCTTCATTTCAATTAGTTACTAAGTTACATTTAATCTTTTGCAAAGAGCACCCACTTGTAAGTTAGGAAGCTGTCATTAACTGGACAACCTTGAACACAACAGTTTCCTTTTCTGAATTTCAGTTTCCTCATCTATAAGATAAATGGGATTTAGCCATTCAGCAGGGATCCTACTGTTTACTGGCATTGTCATATACTGGAGATACTGTGAAAATAGCAGCATCTTTGTTGTCTTTTTTGAAAGATAAAGGAGAAAGTAGTATGTTATAATGAAAGAATTTCCTATTAATATAACACTATGCCAATACAAAGTATACTGATCATCATAGTATTACCTCTGTAAATTTCAAGGTAAAAAGAAAAACAAAAAGTAAAAACAAACAAAAAAACACTTTTCCCTGAGTCAATAGAGATGTTACCCTTCCTTCTGATCACCTAGACTCATCTCAAAAGAGAGGGTAGACATAATCAGATGACTGTCGCACCCACTTGGGTGACTGTAATCAAAAAGATAGATAATTGCAAGGGTTGGTAAAGATACCATAACTTTCATGCACTTCTGGTGAGAATGTAAAATGGTGTAGCCACTTTCTAAAACACTTTGGTAATTCTTCAATATGTTAAGCATAGTGTTACCATAAAACCCAGCAGTTTCAGTCCTGAATATATATATTGAAGAGAATTAAAAACATACATTCATACAAAAATTTGTACATGAATGTTCACAGTTGCATTATTCATAAGAGCCAAAATTAGAGATAGTAAAGATGTCCATCATTTGAGGAATGGGTAAATCAAATGTATATCTAGACAATGGAATGTTATATGGTAATTAAAAGAAGTGAACTACTGATATGTACTACACCATGAATGAACTTTGAAAATATTATGCCGAATGAAAGAAACCAGACACAAAAGGCCACATACTTTATTATTTCATTTATATGAAATACCCAGAAATGGCAAATTTATAGAGACAAAAAGCAGGTTGTTGGTAGCCATGAATTAAGGGGAGGGAGGAATGGGAAGTACTGCTAGTGGGCATCAGGTTTTAGGGGTGATGAAAATATTCTGGTGTTAGATAGTGGTGATGATTGTATAAATCTGTGACTATGCTAAATACCACTGAATTGTATTCTTTAAAGGTTCAGTTCAGTTCAGTCTCTCAGTTGTGTCCAACTCTTTGCGACCCCATGAACCACAGCACATCAGGCCTCCCTGTCCATCACCAACTCCCAGAGTCCACCCAAACCCATGTCCATTGTGTCGGTGATGCCATCCAACCATCTCATCCTCTGTCGTCCCCTTCTCCTCCTGCCCTCAACCTTTTCCAGCATCAGGGTCTTTTCAAATGAGTCAGCTGTTTGCATCAGGTGGCTAAAGTATTGGAGTTTCAGCTTCAACATCAGTCCCTCCAATGAACACCCAGGACTGATCTCCTTTAGGATGGACTGGCTGGATCTCCTTGCAGTCCAAGGGACTCTCAAGAGTCTTCTCCAACACCACAGTTCAAAAGCATCAATTCTTCGGCACTCAGCTTTCTTTATAGTTCAATTCTCACATCCATACATGACTACTGGAAAAACTATAGCCTTGACTAGATGGACGTTTGTTGGCAAAGTAATGTCTCTGCTTTCTAATATGCTGTCTAGGTTGGTCATAACTTTCCAAGGAGCAAGCATCTTTTAATTTCATGGCTGCAATCACCATCCGCAGTGATTTTGGACCTCAGAAAAATAAAGTCAGCCACTGTTTCCACTGTTTCCCCATCTATTTGCCATGAAGTGATGGGACTGGATGCCATGATCTTAGTTTTCTGAGCGTTGAGCTTTAAGCCAACTTTTTCACTCTCTCCTTTCACTTTCATCAAGAGGCTCTTTAGTTCTTCTTCACTTTCTGCCATAAGGGTGGTGTCATCTGCATATCTTTAAAGGTAGTTTTATGTTATCTGAATTATATCTCAGTAAAATTTTTTTTTCAAAATCATTAAAAGATAGAGATTCATCAAAGTGGCTTTCTCCTTCAGTCATCTTCCCTGGAACTTTGAAAGGAGAATGACTGCCTTTAGAGAAATAAGGTTTGGAATTAACACTTTATCAGTCAGAGAAGTAGAAGCACTAGATAACATATATAGGATTTATATAGAGATTTAACTTTCACAATGATAATTTCTCATCTACTAGTTAGATAGTAGATGAGAGGCTGTTGCTTTGGTGTCTTGTGCTGGAATTTGAAGTGAGTCACCCAGGCAGTCAGGAAGGAAGATGGATGTGAAGTGGAGGAAGCAAGGGCAAACTGAAACCTACAAGAATGGGCCAGAGTCCTTGAGGACAGGTGAATCCACACATGTAACTCACTGCTTGCAACTTCCATGTTAGAATAACTTGCAGGAGAAACTGATGACCTTCATCCAGCAACTAAACACACAGGAGCTATAACTCTGTCTTGTGCCTTGCACCTACGTTTCAAATTTAAAACAGTGGCAACAATTTCACATTTGTCTTCCAGTTCTCAGATGAGATGTCTCATGTAGCCAGTGCTGCAGGGACAGGAAATCTGGAAAGCATAGCTCCTGTTATACTAACTTAGCACATTAGCAAATATACTATGTATACTAACTGGATTAAAACAAAGTAGATGGGAAAACCATGTTAGAGAGAGGAAAAGATCCCTAGTCAGAGTAAAATTTATTTTAGACATATGGTATATGCTTAGTTATTATTAGTTACTCTTAGCTTTCTGGAGATGTATGTTGAATGCAGCTATCAATCATAAAGGACTTTGTACAACCAAGGAAACCTAGAAAAAAAATGATGGAGGGATACTTGGCAGGACTCAACCCGCTCAGCTGACAGGTAATGCCTACACTGACTATCCCTGGCACTAAGCATGTGGCTAACTCTCTCTTTACTGATGGACATCAACCTTCTCTTCTTTGCATTCTTTGGCCTCCAGAAGCCCTTAGAGCCATTGTTCAGTTCATTCACTGTTGTGTTCCCAGTGTTTATTATGATATCTGGTACATAACAGGTGCTCAGAAAATATTTTTTGAATTAATGTGTGATAAGTACTGCATAAAGATTATTCACTTAATAGCAAAAATTTTGTGAAATTAGGTATGATTGCCATTTTATAAATGGGGATATTGAGAGTCTGAGTTTGCACTTATATAAAGTCAGACAGCAAGTGAGAGTTTGAACTTATTTCTTTATAATTCTTAAGAATGCATTGGTTGGGATACACTGTGCATCTCCCTGGTCCCTGCATTCAATTATTTTTCTCCCTGGCTTATCCTTCAGTTTCTTATGAGCTTTGTTTCTGTAACTCAGAAATGGACACATGCAGATAAATCTAGGAATTAGGAAGCATCATTTATGAACTCCTTGGGGATGAGAGTCACAAATTCTATACTATGACAACTTCACCAAACAGATAGTCTTGTTGGTGTCTGCTTACATTGTCGAATGGCAGCTCTCTTGTCTATAAACTTCGAAGGATACAGTCTGCCTTACACCATAGTAGGTGCTCAATAAGTATGTGTGAAATGAAGGTAGGAAAGACTAAATGACTGACTTTATACCTGTTTTATAACAGAATACATACCCTACTGATGACAAATCATTAGTAGCCTCTTCATTCATGAAGGACACAGGAAGCATGATTTCGTTTTTAAATCATTGATTAGCTTGAGGCTAATCATCTGGTGAATGTAGGCTCTAAGAAGGTGGGAGATAATCTGTATGCAATTGTCTGTAATTCTCCTCCAGATGCTCCATACAGGTCCCCTGCTGATTTCTTTAAAAGGAGAAAGTGTATTTTCTCCTCTCCATTTTAAAGGAAGTATAGTTTCAGCCTGTGAATCATTAAGTGCCAGTAATACCCATAGCTATTTTATTCCAATAAACCTTAAAAACAGTTGGTTTGCTTAGCAAACATTCAGAAGATAGAAAATGTGCATTTTCTAAAGGGATATTCTTTAATACTTGATGACAAGTGGGGTCCTGATGGAACAGTACTGTAAATATCTCTATAAATAACCATCATTTTCTCCTTTATTCACCCGCTCTTCCACAATGCCTTTATGCAGAGAACATTCTCATGTTATGGAGGAAGAGCTTTATCTGGTGATTAAGTATCTCTCTGCAAATCACCAGAATGACACTTCCAGGATGGCATGCATTTGAAAAATAAGATTATAAGAACCATAGCAGAGATTATAGACCTTTTTGACTGGGATGAATATATAATAGCAGTTACTTCCAAGGGCAAGGAAAGAGTGTCTCTTTTTAGAGAGGTCATCAATGCATCAGTTTCCAAGAATTACTGCACAGTTCTTCCAGGTTTTTCCAGACCCTTAACAAAGTGAGAGGCTCTTGAACTTTACGTGAAATTTTCATGGAAGACTTTAGCCAAAAATATTAACCTCCTTACCAGTACTGGGCTCATGAAGTTCTCTAAACAGTTTAACAAATAAAGGCAAATTTGGGATTTTTTTTTTCAGGGAATTCAAGATAAAATCTGAGAATTTATGAATTATTACTAGAGAATGAGTATTTTATGATTAAATTACATCCTAAAAATACAGTATAATGTTTTAATTATACTAGCAGAAGCAGAGGATATTAAGGAAAGGTGGCAAAAATGCACAGAACTATACAAAAAAGATCTTAATTGCCCAGATAACCATGATGGTGTGATCACTTACCTAGAGCCAGACATCCTAGAGTACAGTCAAGTGGGTCTTAAGAAGCATCACTACAAACAAAGTTAGTGGAGGTGATGGAATTCCAGCTGAGCTATTTCAAATCCTAAAAGATGATGATGTGAAAGTGCCTCACTCAATATGCCAGCAAATTTGGAAAGCTCAGCAGCAACCACAGGACTGGAAAAGGTCAGCTTTCGTTCCAATCCCAAAGAAAGGAAATGCCAAAGAATGTTTAAACTACTGCACAATTTCACTCATCTCACTTGCTAGCAAAATAATGCTCAAAATTCTCCAAGAAGGCTTCAAGAGTGTGTGAACCGAGAACTTCCAGATGTTCAAGCTGGATTTAGAAAAGGCAGAGGAACCAGAGATCAAATTGCCAACACCTGTTGGATCATCGAAAAAGCATGAGAGTTCCAGGAAAACATCTACTTCTGCTTTATTGACTATGCCAAAACCTTTTGACTGTGTGGATCACAACAAACTGGAAAATTCTTCAAGAGATGGAAATACCAGACCACTTTACTAGCTTCCTGAGAAATCTGTATGCAGGTCAAGAAGCAACGTTTAGAACTGGACATTGAACAATGGACTGGTTCCAGATTGGGAAAGGAGTATGTGAAGGCCATATATTGTCACCCTGTTTATATAACCTGTATGCAGAGTACATCATGGGAAATGCTTGGCTGGATGAAGTACAAGGTGGAATCAAGACTGCTGGGAGAAATAACCTCAGCTGTGCAAATGACACCACCCTTATGGCAGGAAGTGAAGAGGAACTAAAGAACGTCTTGATGAAAGTGAAAGAGGAGAGTGAAAAAGTTGGCTTAAAACTCAACATTCAAAAAACTAATATCATGGCATCTGGTCCCATCACTTCATGGCAAATAGATGGGGAAACAATGGAAACAGTGACAGACTATTTTTTGGGGCTCCAAAATCACTGCAGATGGTGATTGCAGCCATGAAATTAAAAGATACTTGCTCCTTGGAGGAAAAGCTATGACCAACCTAAACAGCATATTAAAAAGAAGAGACATTGCTTTGCCAACAAAGGTCTGTCTAGTCAAAGCTATCATTTTTCCAGAGTTGGTCCATAAAGAAAGCTGAATGAATACCAAAGAACTGATATTTTTGAACTGTGGTGTTGGCGAACATTCTTGAGAGTCCCTTGGAGAGCCAGGAGATCCAGCCAGTCAATCCTAAAGGAAATCAGTCCTGAATATTCATTGGAAGGACTGATGCTGAAGCTGTAATACTTTGGCTACCTGATGCAAAGAACAGACTCATTAGAAAAGACCGTGATGCTGGGAAATTCTGAGGGTGGGAGGAGAAGGGGATGAAAAGGACGAGATGGCTGGATGGCATCACTGGCTCAATGGACATGAATTTGAGCAAGATCTGGGAGTTGGTGATGGACAGGGAAGCCTGGAGTGCTGCAGTCCATGGGGTCGCAAAGAGTTGGACATGACTGAGCTATTGAACTGAACTGCACTGAAAGTTTTAATAATCTGGAAGTCAAAGGCAAGTGATAGCCATATTTAGAGTAGGTTGATGATATCATGTATGCTCATTTTTTCAGATGTAAGATGTTTAACCATTATTTAAAAGAAATCTGCATAATATTATGAATTAGTCATCTTCAAATTTTGTACTGTAGAAGATCCATAGAGGGGTGGTTGGTTGAAGATGGGAAATAATTGTGGGATCGTGGTCTAGATTCATCATCTTTACTTGACTAGCCTCTCTCCACAGTATCCTCAGCTAATACAGGATCCCTTTTTACCCATTTTTAGATGGAAGTTCTGCCTAATATATTCTGTATGAAAAGGTTCCTCTATTCAGTATGGAAGTTTAAGAATTAGTGATTCAGGTAAAAATGCAAAAGACTTAAATCTTCTTTCTCTCTCTCTGTCTTTATTTTTAAACATTAAGATTGCAGAATTCTAGTGACAGATTTTAGTAAAAGAAGCAGTGTAAGAAGTCCAGCAGAGATAAGTTAGATGACAGACAAGTCGAATTAGGGAAGAAAGTCAGTCTTGGGCTTTGATCCCAAGAAGGTCATTAGACTCCCTAGCTCAGGGACTTTTAGCCAAGATAGTTGCTTGGTGGTTGCACATCATGTCAATTCTGATAGTAAAAAATATCCACAAAGCACCATGAAAAAGCACAACACCGGGATGACAAATTTGAGTGAGTCAGTGCAAAAGAACTGACTAAAAGACAGACTATACTGCCTACAGATAGAATGATTTTTCCTCCTTGAGGGAAAAAGCAATAAAATGGTAGGTAATCTGTCTCTTTGTAGGAAAAGAGAAAATGGATCACAAACACAAAAAATTCCCAATTTTAGGGTAGTGCACTGTCAAAATGGATGATACTCCCTTAACCTGATGATTCATTTATGTTCTATTTCTTTAATTGCTTTAGAATCTGCTATATAAATATTTGGTTTTTGTTTCTCGGAATGAGGAGTTACACAGCTTATGCATGAAAATTGTGAGAGGACGATTTGAGGTTCTAATTTGGTATTTAGCTGCTTGTTCCATTCCAGAGTTGACTTCAGTGCCTGTCATATCAAAGATGAGTAGGCTAAATATCAGCTGAATAGCAATGCGTTATATGCCATTACCTGTGTGATCACAAACATGATGTTGCCGTTTATAGAAAGGCCACAGCCCATATTAGTTTATGAAATCCAGGATTTCTAGGGTCTCAGAATGTGCAGCTTCTTGAATTTTGACCACCATTTTCAAATATTGCTTATTGTAGGTAAATTAAAATTTTTTTCCACCAGCTTTATTTCTGTATTTTATTCTTGAAGTTTATAGATGGTAATCTTCTATGAGTGTGCTAAATGTAGTCCCCTGAAGAATCCTTTACCTGGGCCTGCCTTAGATGACCAAATCATAAGGAAAGATAAATGGGTTGAAATCTAAACATGCTCTTGACTTCAGTAGCTTTTGGGCACAGATAAGTTCCGAGTGGTATATATATTGGATCGGTCAAAAAGTTCATCGCGGTTTTTCACTAATGTCTTATTGGTCAACCCAGTCTTTCCTACACTCTGATTCTTGCTCAGACCTGCTAGTATCCAGCCTCCCAGCCACTGGACAGTCATAGAGAGTACTGAAAGTGTTGAAGTGGCTTCTCCGTCAGTCAGATTCACGATGTAATAGCCGCTGTGTTTTTCTTCTCTTGCTTCCGTTCCAGTGTTGGTGTTCTCTGCTTATGAATTCATTTGGGAGTGTCTCCCTCCTCCACTACTGCCAGTACCCACCATGGGAACACTAAATGTTTAAAAGTGATATGTCCTAAAACTCTGGAAGTATCATGTCAAGGGATTAGATCAGAGATGTGGGGCATGACAAAATAGGATGACTCAATTTCCGATCAGTGTCCCTTTTGTCACCTGTACTACACACACCAGCTCTGTCGTGCTGTGTATCTTACAGGGTCCCGCATAAGATCAACTTCTTCAGCTACTGCCTGCAGCTTCTTCTCTAAAGGGACGCCCCAGTCTGAGGAGGTGGGCAATAGCATTCCACACATTAACCACTCAATCTCTGGCCCCAGGACTTTGTGCATAAAAATCTTTCTCTTTCCAAGTGCTCATCCTCTCCTTAATTAGACTTAGATGGACAGTATGGTCAGAAACTCCATTTATTCTCAGCTCTGACAGCACTGATACCTCCCTTGGTTCCAGAATTGTACAAACTTGTGATTTGAGGACTCTTACACTCACCATATTAGGGGCATGAAAAGACACCATACTTGGGTGAAATCCTAGATGTATCTAAGCATCATGTCATCTCTACAGATGGTATTGTAGAATAGTTGGATTACACTATGGAAACTTCAGAGAGGGTAGGTGCAGTAACACATACCACTAGTGTTTATTGCGGTGATTCATATTAGCTTTTGTACACCTTCAAAGCATTTCTCTGTGCTGGTGATAACACATTTTTCTTTTAATGATTTGTGCCTCTCATTGAGGCATGAATATCGTGGGTTCTGTCCAAATGGTATTCAGGACAAGTTTCTTCAAATAGTGCCAGGATGAAGTGGTACAGCCTGCTCGGTGCATGGTAACCACAGAGTAAGTCATTTTGTTCCAACTCATATGGCTTTTGTATTTTAAGCACAATTTGGAAGCCAGATTGTTGTGTTGAATGTATTTTTCCTCACTACATGGCTTTCATTTGTTCACACTAATTTCCTTTGGAAAGGAACACGATAACCAGTTCATCTTAGTCCTGACTGACCTGTTTTGAACAAGGATGGAGGTAGTGAGGAGAGATGGGATGAGTCCAGACCAGGCTGGTTCATGTAAGAGAAATGGTGGAAGGAACTGGAAATGGTTATGCAGGTGAAGGGATGAATCTTGTCTATAAAGGACTGAAGAGATTTCATTGAATCTTTCAGAAATTCTGTAAACATTGACCTTTCCCAGTTTGACCATTCTTAGCACTAATTAGTACCTTATATTTTTGATGTTGAGCTCATTCAATTAAGCATTTAAACAAATATCATGCCTTATTGTTATTTGATTGTTTTATATACCTAGTTTCTGTTTCTTCAATAATTACAAGCACCTTTAAAGTCAGGAAATTGTCATTCCTTTCTTTAGGCAAAACTTATGCTTTGAATTACATGTGAAGGTAAATTCCTTTTTTTTTTTTTTAATGATCTATGGCCATAATATTGTAAACATGTGGCGGAATTTAGTCTCTGCTTACCATGCAAAATTCAGAGGCAAAAATATTAGGACTTTTAAAACAAATTCTTCTTTATTGGGCTCAGGAATATAGGTTGGAAATTCAAACCCAGAACAAACCATAAGAAATTGCTGATAAGCTTTTCTTGAGCATAAAACTCATAAAATTTCAAACACTGTTGGTCCTTTGGGGTCACTTATCCAATGCCCTCATTTTATTAATGGGGAAATCAAGGTGCAGAGACACAAGCGACTTGCCCTAAGTCTCAGTGAGAGTGAATGGAAGGAGACCTGAACTTGGATCTTCCTTTCCCAGAATCGTGCCTTATATTGCTATCACTGTTGTGGTTTTCACAGTGTACCAGGAGCTTGTCAACAGGCTTGGCATTACATTTTGATGAAGTTATAAATGTCTATCTGTAATAAATGGGGCTATATATTGTCATTACAATAGGCATTTGGTTGCCTTTCAGCATCGAGTGTTACTGCAAGGCTGTGACCAAGATCTTACATCCATTTAACAAATAATTCACTTTCATTTCTACTATATGCCAAGCACTAGGCCAGGTGAAGAGAGCCCAGTGTTCTAGATGACATTAAGGTGTGCTTCTTGGCTTCTACTCCCACTGATTGTCCCCACTGGTACATGCAGCCTGAAGTCTAGTCAAATCAGTATCCCACATGGCAGATAGCCCTGCCACAGTGATGGTCGTATCCTTGGCCATAGGCAATAAAGAAAAATAAACATGATAATTTAATGGCCAAAACAGACTCTGCTGTATAAGTTTATGTGTAATAGTTACACAGATTTTTTTCAAGCATCTCCAAACTTACTTTTTGGTATATATAATTTTATATAGTTGTATACTATATATAATTATAAAGACAAATATAATCATAATAGTTATATATTGAGTCACTGCATGTATTCTTCAATAGATTCTGAAATGAAAACAATTATTTTATTGGAGAGACGTGTCCCTCTCCTACACATAATTTGTCCCCTACGAAAGATGGAAGGAATTTCTGTGCTTAGAATGCTACCACCTGCAGTAAACTTGACTATCAATTCACGTGGCTTTTACCAGCTTTGAAGCCAGGCAATTCTTGTCAAATTTTTAGTTTGAAGAAATGTGCATTATTTCACATTTTGAACCTTGGGTATTTATTATGACATTCTTTCAAATTTGCATAATTCAAAGTTGCATAAAATTAGACTGCAATGTTTTCTCAGGAGGGTGGAAAACAAAAAAAGTTGGAACCTTTGAGCAGGTGGCATAAACATTCAGGAAAAGTAGAAGATGTAATCCTTGTTCTTAAATAGCTTCAACTGCATTAGGAAAATCAAACAGATGTGTATAAAGCACATGAGTACAATCCAAAGCAGTATTTCTCAACCTTTTTGCTATTATGCTCCCCAAGAGCTTTTCTAGATTTTTTTTTTCTAATTGCCCCCTACTCCATGGAAACTTATATTATGGATCTACTGTCTGTTTATGTTCTATGTGTATATATGTGCTTCATACACAATTTTAGTAAGATTTTTAATTCCCCAGTAACCAGTTTTCATCCTCTTAGGGGTATAATTTCCCTCATTTAGAATGCATGATTTAAATAATACATGCCTAAGTATATGATAATAAAATAAGACACAGGTTAACTACATATAAGACCCTGAAAGATCAGAGTAATAGACACAGGGCATGGACAAAAATGTATAAATCAGTGGCTACAGATGAAATATGAAAAATCAAAATTAACCAATATTTGATTAAATTTTGACATGTACACACTATATTTAAAATGGATAACCAACAAGGTCCTACTTTATAACACAGAGAACTGCTCAATGTTATGTGGAAGCCTTTATGGGAGGGCGAGAATACATGTATATTTTAGACTGAGGCCCTTTGCTGTCCACCTGAAATTATCACAACATTGTAAATCAGCTATACTCCAATATAAAATGAAAAGTTTAAAAAGATGTTTGTGAAACATAATATTGTACCAGTTTCATGTTTTGTTCCATGCTAAGCTCTGAAAAATTATATTACATTTGAAAACACTTTGTGAGTTAGATTTTCTCACTTCTTAATAATCCCTGAGAAAATGAGTTACTTATAACCAAAGTTCAAAAACTGAATTATTTAAAACATTGCAAAATCTTTGTAGCAACACACACACACACATACATTTAAAGTGGGACATGAGTACATTTAATATATGTCATATAATGTTGGGTGGCAGTTCCAAAATAGGCTTGGGAAGACTTCCTCAGGAGTGAAAGCTGAGTCCCACCTTGACTGTGCTGTGGGTACAATGTGCCAGAATTGGTGTATGGAAGACAGAGGGAAGCAGGAGGAGATGGCAGCTCCCCTTGGGCATAAGTGTTTATATATGTGTTTTATATATAAATAAGACTTATATATATAAGTCTTTATATATGTGTTAAAGAAAAATACTTAACAGAATTAATTATCTTTGGTTAAGGAGCCCTTTTTACAAAGCCCCAAAGGCCATATATTATATATTCATTGTACAAACTGAGTTCTTAGCAAGTGTGAAACATACAGAGAAGCATACACAGACCCACCCTGAAAACAAAGATATGTGCCATTTTTTTTACTGTTTCCCAACAGAATCCTGTTACTTCCTGTGAGCCCTGTTTAAGTTTGTTTTTAATCGGGGGTAGGGGCGGGTGTTGGGGAGGAAGTGAAGTGAAAAATCTTATGATTGATAACAAAAGATAAAACAGAAGTTGGATGTGATATAAATTGTTCCAGAAATAACTTGGGTTTATTCTCCTAATATTTTAGTTGATTAGTGTTTTAAAGTTTCTAAAAATCTTAAATTATGATTTTTAGTACAGTTTGACAAGAGGTCACTGATCTTGAGTTTTCACCACAGGTTGCCCTACTTCCCTGGTTATCATGAGTGGTGATCATCTTTTTGACAGACAGGGTTTAGGAGTTGTCCCACATTGAACTTGGCTTTATTATGAACATCAGCTTTGTATTGATCTTCATTTTTCCAACCTCATTTCTTGTTTCTTTCAAGTTACCTCTGGGAGATCTAATACTAGGGCTACAGAGGATGCCTTGTTGTTGAGAAAAGTTTGAAAAGTTGGTTGTGGTTATGTTTCAAGTTTACATTCACAGAATTTCAGGGAAAGGAAGTTGAACTGGATTGGAATGCTGGTAACAATAACAGCTTGCAATTATGGGACATTCAGACTTCTTCAGATTTCAGTGTTGTCACTTTACAAGCTTCTTACAGATGTCCGCAGGAGTAGTATGTGCATTCTAGAATCTTTGAAAGATAGTCAGGGAAGTGAAATGACTTGTCTATAATTATCTAGCCAGCCTATTGCTTGGCTTCCTTCCATTTGCTATTGTTTAAACACTGACCCTCTTGCTCTTCTATAACTTTTCTTTTGCCCATTTTTTTTTGGGGTGGGGTAATGTTTTGTTATTTTTTTAATTTATTTTTTACTTTTCTCCTTGTTCTTTTAAAAAGTACATCTGTATTGAGCAGTTCCAAGTCTCATATAATGAAGGTAAAATCAGTCATTACAGGTAAGACACTGCTTGCCTTTGAATTTGACATTTTGGCCATAACTTTCTCTTCTAACCCCTGGACATATGCCCGTTCTGTTTGCAGTGATCTTTGGTAAAACATCTCACCTCTGAACTCTGTTTGCTCATGGCCAAATGGAGAATTTGTTACCCATTACTACTTGAGAGGGATTACCTTGACTTCCTCTGGATGAATAGTGTCACTTGAGGAGCTTCCCTTGGTGTCAAATGAGATTGCTAGTGGTATAGACCCACCTTGCAGGACTGGTGAAGAGTGAATGAAAGTTGGTTGCAAAAAAAATCAAGCTCCTGAGGCAAATCGGAAAGCTTAACGGCCGAAACTGTAGAGGGTACGGCCCTGGCGCTTGAGAGCGTAGACCACGTCGATGGCGGTGACAGTCTTCCGCTTGGCGTGCTCGGTGTTGGTGACCGCGTCCAGGATCACGTTCTCCAGAAACACTTTCAGGACCCCGCGGGTCTCCTCATAGCCCAGAGATGCGCTTCACCCCACCACGACGATCCAGGCGGCGAAGAGCAGGCTTATGATGCCCTGGATGTTGTCGCACAGAACCTTGCAGTGGTGCTTAGCGCCGCCTTTCCCCAGGCCTTTGCCGCCTTTGCTGCGTCCCAACATCGCTTCCCGAGGAGCAAATCAACAGCAACTAAAAAGTTGGTTGTATTGTCTTGTCCATAGAAAATAGATGATGTAAGGCTTACTCTTCTCACTAGACGTTTTGCTACTTAGAGTAAAGTTATTGACCAAAGTTGAGGTTTGAGAATTAAGGAATGCGTTTTTAATGGAAACATCACCAGCATCCTGGCCAAGTGGAAATTGAACATTTCTAAATAGCAAACAAAAGATCACTTTGCTCCTAGAAATGCTGATATGCCAGGCTTAAAGATAGCTCCTCAGCAGAGAACTCGCTCTTCTCTCATGTGGAGAATCTGTTCTTGTGGAAAGATGGCCAAGGGTGTGTGCCTCTACAAAGGTTGGCAGTAAGATGCGTTTATTCTCAATGAAGGGCTTACTTTTTTGTAAAGGGCCAGAGCTCCTCTAATGTCACCACTAATAAGACTTTTTCAAAGAGCCCTTGGGCTTCTCTCAGTGTGTCTGGTTGCAGAGGAGAATTCCCTTAAAGTAGGAATTAATGGTTTTATTTACTTAGTTAGGAAGAGCATATGTTTGAGTTATGTTTTTTGGCTACATTTCTCTTGATCTCTAAGGCATAACTGAATTCTAATGCCTCGAGGCATTTGCCAGATGGCCACATCTTAGGAATGGCCCAAATTTTTATTCAGGTGATTCTCTTTCATATTTCACCCCCCTCAAAAGAATGAAAAATATATTTGCTCAGGATATAAACATTTTGATATAAATGTACCTCTCTTTTAAGCAAGAGAAAAAGAAAATAGTAATACTGGTCTCCTGGAAATTAACCAGTAAATATAGATAGCCAGAACAAAGTTTATAAATGGGTTAAGTGATATGATATAGTTTATACGGGAAAGTGAGGCCATATACTTCTAGAATACCAAACTTGCCTTATCTACCTCATCTCTACCTAATAGGAACAAGGCAGTGGAAGAGGAAGGGTAATTAATCCTTGGTTAGATCCCCTTATTACTTGCCAATAGCCATTGGATTTCCATTTCTGATCTGGTTTCTGAGACTTCTTTCTTTTGTGATCCCTTGAGTCAACAGTTGTCTAAATTTCCATGTTTTATTTTCTCCTTTTTCTTCCATAGATCAGCTTGGTAAATAAGTATGTCTGGTCTCTCATTATCTTTGCTGTTTGAAACACATACTTTAAGAGATGAAGAAGAATAAGGCTGAAATTGATGCTTGTAAAAAGCTTCTAGCTTGCTGATATGCATTGCTTCCATGGAGTAGTTTCCTGATCCCTATTTTGAAGTGTATTTTTAGATAACACTAACAAAACACTAGCCAGTTTGAATTCATTTTCCCGTTTTCAGAAAACAGTGAATTGGCAGATATTCAGAGAACTGGCAGATGTTCTGGGAACCAGGGCTTCCCTCGTAGCTCAGCTGGTAAAGAATCCGCCTGCAATGCAGGAGACCCTGCTTTGATTCCTGGGTCAGGTAGTTCCCCTGGAGAAGGGAATGGTTACCCATTTCTGTATTCTTGCCTGGGAAATCCCATGCATAGAGGAGCCTGGCAGGCTACAGTTCATGGGGTCCCCAAAGAGTCAGACATGGCTGAGTGACTAACACTTTCAGAGAACTAAAAAGAACATAGGACATTCCAGAGTAGAATTTTGGAGCTGGAAGTGGAGCTAAACACCGTCCAATCTAATCCTTTCTTACTGCAGGCAAAGACATGTGAGTTCAAAGAAGTTAAGTTCCTTCCTAGTACATGGTTGAGCCGGGACATGAGCACTTACTTTTCTACTTTTTGACCAGTGCTTTTCCACTACCAAAAAGAATTATAATGCAACAAGCAGGACCAAAGGTATAAAACTTCCATTCCAGAGAGGGATTTGCCTCAAATGAAGTTTACTTAGCAACTCTAGTTCTGTCTCCTGCCTACTTTTTCCTCCTTAATTATTGTTGTTAATTCGTATTTATTGATTCATCTGCCAGGTGAACTATTTCTTTGCACAAGCTGGTATTATAAACCCTCTTAGAGATTACACACTAAAAAGGACAAAATGACAAAATGTGGCTGTAATTTAAAACCTTGTTTTCCAGAGCTTTACTAACGTTTCTCTTATCTTCTAAAATAGGTTTTTATTTGTAGCAGTCAGTTCAGCACCAATCACAAGATTGTTGGAAGGATTAGAAACTGGTTTCTTTTCCTTTCCTGTTCTTATTTCCTTATTACCCCTTTACCTTTTCAAACTCTGCTTCATTACTTCTTTTGGAGGATGGATTGACTAGTTTATTGATTTATTCAACAAATATTATATTTGGTGACTACTATATGCCAGTCTTAGGCTGAACTCTGGGAAACATAAAGACAAAAAAAGTACTGAGTTCCCGAGTTCCTGTGGACTTCTCATCTAGCATAGGGAGGAGGAAACCTGTGGCAGAGGGACCAACTGGGACTAAGTGGCAAAATCAGTTTCTTGTCTTTTTTGCAGCATGACATAGAAAATGATAATATTTGTATGACAAATGGCAGGACCCTGGTGGTAATTTGGAAGCCTGAGAGGTTATTCTTGGATAGATGCAAATGAGTGATATTATAGTAGAGCTTGGCTGTGCCCAGCCCTTAGCATGCAGCTGTTAGTATGTGCCATTACCCCACACCCTGTTACCAGGCAGTAGTTACCCCAGGACTGTTAGTGGTCCTGTTTAGCCATTGGTCGGTAATGCAGTGAGCCCCTCCCCCAAGCGACCAACTGTCAATAAATGACCGTTAGTGGTCCTGCTCAGCCATTGGTTGGCACTACAGTGGACCCCTCCCCCAAGTGACCAACAGTCAATGAGTGACTGTTAGTGGTCCTGCTCAGCCATTGGTTGGCACTGCAGTGGACCCCTCCCCCAAGTGACCAACTGTCAATGAGTGACCGTTAGTGGTCCTGTTCAGCAGTGGGCCCCTCTGTCAAGTGACCAGTTGTCAGTAAGTGACCCTTAGTGGGCCCATTGGGCTTCCCTGGTGGCTCAGACAGTAATGAATCCACCTGCAATGCAGAAGGTGTCGGTTTGATCCCTGCATTGGGAAGATCCTCTGGAAAGGGAATGGCTACCCACTCCAGTATTCTTGACCGGAGAACCCCATGGACAGAGGAGCCTGGCAGGCTATAGTCCACGAGGTCACAAAAAGTTGGACATGTCTGAGCGACTAAGCACAAGTGGGCTCATTTCAGCCAACAGTCAGGGGAGAGGTGGTCTTCAGGCTGAGAGTGAGGTAAGAGGCGGATCCTGACCTTCTCTCCTCAGGGGCCTTGGATCATCAGGTGAGCTGGGAGCCCAGGGAACAGGTTGGGGGCTGTGTCCTACAGGGCTCTGGAGCCCATGCCAAGTCCACACACTGGCCAGGCCCAGACCTCGAGGTGGCAGTGAACCTTCCCTCATCCCTGTCTCTGCGACCTAATGACAGCAGCTGTCTACTTGGGTCATAGTCTGAGAGACCTGCCCCCATGGTACCAGTGGTTTGAGGAGCTTGAGGGCCAGTTGGGTCATAGGCACCTGGCTCCCTCAGCGATGACAGGTGGGCAGGGTTTGGGGACCTGGCACTGAGGGTGCTGCTAGCTGGGCTCTGCCTCCTCTGAGCCAGGGCCAGGACCTCAGAGGGTGAAAGTTGTGCCTTGTGCCATTGCCCTTTCTTGTCAGAACAGAGAATAACATTTGTTTGGTGAAGATTTATAGGAACATGATTGGCTGACTGTGACCTGACTTCAAGAACAAAGGATCTGACACCAAGAAGTTCACAACAATTAACCACGCATCTCTCTTACCTTTCCTAGAAAAGGGCTTTGATGCAAGCTTTTGGGGAATTTGGGGGTTCTAAGGCATGAGCCACCTGTTTCCTTGCATGGCCTTCAATAAACCTGTCTCTGCTCCAAATTCTGATGTTTTGGTATTGTTTGGCCTCACTGTGTGATGGGCACATGGACATGAGTTTCTGTAACAGTATGTCCTGCCAACCTCAGGCCCCAAATAGCCAGCCCAGGGGTGAGATGATCAACTTCTAGCCCTGGCTTGCTGGTTGGGATGCCCTGCAGTAGTTTTGGAAAGGAAATGTTTTCCTTAAATGAGGAAGTTATAGTAAAAATGGAGGAAAAAAAAAAGATTAATCTGAAAGATATTGAGGAAATGGGATTGACATGACTTGGTGAGTAGTTGAGATATGGGGAAGAAGTCAAGGATGATTCTTGAGTATGTGACCTGATCACCTGAGTGCATGATGGTGCCATATACTGAGATGGTAAATCTTGCAGCAGGTGGAAAAAGAGGAAGCAGAAGCTGTGAATACGTTTGAATTAGGCCCTTGGATGAAGTGCAATTTCCAGCGGAATTGACTGGGACCTGGAGAAGGAGATGGCAACCCACTCCAATATGCTTGTCTGGAGAATCCCATGGACGGAGGAGCCTGGTAGGCTACAGTCCACAGGATCCCAAAGAATCCAACATGACTGAGTGACTTCACTTTCACTTTCACTTTGGGAAGGGCCGGGCTGGTTTAAACTCTGCCCAAGGACAAAAATGGTATGGACCTAACAGAAGCAGAAGATATTAAGAAGAGGTGGCAAGAATACACAGAAGAACTGTACAAAAAAGACCTTCATGACCCAGATAATCACAATGGTGTGATCACTCACCTAGAGCAAGACATCCTGGAATGTGAAGTCAGGTGGGCCTTAGAAAGCATCACTATGAACAAAGCTAGTGGATGTGATGGAATTCCAGTTGAGGTATTTCAAATCCTGAAAGATGATGCTGTGAACGTGCTGTACTCAATATGCCAGCAAATTTGGAAAACTCAGCAGTTGCCACAGGACTGGAAAAGGTCAGTTTTCATTCCAGTTCCTAAGAAAGGCAATCCCAAAGAATGCTCAAACTGCCACACAATTGCACTCATCTCACACACTAGTAAAGTAATGCTCAAAATTCTCCAAGCCAGGCTTCAGCAATGCATGAACCATGAACTTCCAGATGTTCAAGCTGGTTATAGAAAAGGCAGAGGAACCAGAGATCAAATTGCCAACATCTGCTGGATCATAGAAAAAGCAAGAGGGTTCCAGAAAAACATTTATTTCTGTTTTATAGACTACGCCAAAGTCTTCGACTGTGTGGATCACAATAAACTGTGGAAAATTCTTCAAGAGATGGCAATACCAGACCATCTGACCTGCCTCTTGAGAAACCTGTATGCAGGTCAGGAAGCACCAGTTAGAACTGGAGATGGAACAACAGACTGGTTCCAAATAGGAAAAGGAGTTTGCCAAGGCTGTATATTATCACCCTGCTTATTTAACCTATATGCAGAGTACATCATGAGAAACGCTGGGCTGGAAGAAGCACAAGCTGGAATCAAGATTGCCAGGAGAAATATCAATAACCTCAGATATGTAAATGACACCACCCTTATGGCAGAAAGTGAAGATGAACTAAAAAGCCTCTTGATGAAAGTGAACGAAGAGAGTGAAAAAGTTCGCTTAAAGCTCAACATTCAGAAAACTAAGATCATGGCATCTGGTCCCATCACTTCATGGGAAATAGATGGGGAGACAGTGGAAACAGTGTCAGACTTTGTTTTTTGGGGGGCTCCAAAATCACTGCAGATGGTGACTGCAGCCATGAAATTAAAAGGCACTTAACTCCTTGGAAGGAAAGTTATGACCAACCTAGATAGCATATTAAAAAGCAGAGACATTACTTTGCCAACAAAGGTCCATATAGTCAAGGCTATGGTTTTTCCAGTGGTCATGTATGGATGTGAGAGATGGACCGTGAAGAAAGCTGAGCGCCGAAAAATTGATGCTTTTGAACTGTGGTGTTGGAGAAGACTCTTGAGAGTCCCTTGGACTGCAAGAAGATCCAGCCAGTCCATCCTAAAGGAGATCAGTCCTGGGTGTTCATTGGAAGGACTGATGCCAAAGCTGAAACTCCAATACTTTGGCCACCTCATGCGAAGAGTTGATTCATTGGAAAAGACCCTGATGCTGGGAGGAATTGGGGGCAGGAGGAGAAGGGGACGACAGAGGATGAGATGACTGGATGGCATCACTGACTCATGGGCATGAGTTTGAGTAAACTCCGGGAGTTTGTGATGGACAGGGAGGCCTGGCGTGCTGCGATTCATGGGGTCGTGAAGAGTCGGACACGACTGAGCGACTGAACTGAGCTGAACTGAAACCTGACAAGTTAAGGAAACTAGAGCTGTTTGGAGATCTCTGCCTTTGCCTCTGAGTCCTGATATGACTTTTTTCAAGATATGGTTTCTATTAAAGAGTAAAATTTTAAATAAGGAAAAATAGTTTGTATAAATTTGTAGTGGGATGTGATGAGTTTTCGTCTGATGGTTCTGTGCGATGGAGACTCTGAAATGGAGAGTTTGAACACAGAAGATTTATTTGGAGTTCTCATTAGAGATAATCCTACAGTCTGCAAGTGATGAGAAGAAGAATGGACAGACGGAAAAGCAGATGTGGAATGAGAAGTCAGCCAGTTCAACCTGGAGCTCTGGATGCCACTTCATGGTACTGAACATGGAGGCAAGATGGCCTAGTCTTTCTATCCCCACATGAACCGTTTTTTTGTGCCTGCCTTCCAGAAGAGGGCATAACTTGAACGCGCAAGAGAACTTGAATGGAAAAAATAAATTAAAAAAAAAAGAGAACTTGAATGGCACAGTTCTCAGAACAGGCCAGTGTCCAGCCAGTGAGGGACATAGCTGTGAGCCGTTAGCAGCCGATAATGCAAGTACATGGGGGAGAGTAGGATAGCTATACCAGCTCTGAAGAAAGGATCTGGGTGGAACCCTGGAGTATTCACCACTCTGATAAGTGAAGCTTTCTGGTAGGCAGTCTCCATAAGCTTGGCTTAGAGAGCCAAACTTGACATTCACTACTGTGTAGAAGATCATTGAGGTCATGGGTATGATCACTGTGTACAAAAAAAAAAAATTAGAATAGAACCTTGGGCAATATCAAAACTTAAGGAGTTAGATAAATAAGGGAGCCCCAAACATGAAGAGTGTCTAAGGAGGTTGGAAACTCAAGGAATACTGGTCATTGGAGCTAGGTAAAAAAGGCACATCAGCAGTGTACAGTTTTGCAAATCAACCTATCTGTGAAACAGAAACAGAATCACCAGCACAGAGGACAGACTGGTGGTTGCCTTTAGGGAGGGGGTTGGGGGAGCAATGGACTGGAAGGTTGCATTTAGCAGACGTTAAGTTTTTATATACAGAATGGGTAAACAACAAGTTCCTACTGTATCGTACAGGGGACAAACAAAAATGGAAAAGAATATGAAAAAGAATATATGTATAACTGAGTCATTTTTTGACAGCAGAAATTAACACAACATTGTAAATCAACTATACTTCAATAAAAGATGATGAAAAAGACCCAAAACAATGCAGTGTGTCAGGAAGGCCTTCAAAATGCCAGGTGGATTTAACAACCAAGGACTAGTTGTGATTTGAGGGAAAGCAGTTTTGTTGGAGTTCTGGAGGCAGAGGCCAGATTGTAGTAGGTGAAGGTAAGAGCAGAAACAGAATAGGTGACATAGTGTGTGCAGGCAACTTTATTAAGAAGTTTGTGCCTTAAGAAAGGAGGGTGGGGTGCAGCAGAAGGAATGCACAGAATGGAGAATGCTTCACCTTGTTTTACTTGATTTTAGTAAGGGAAAGATTTGAGCATGTGTGAGTGATGATTGGGGAATAGTGGGCTAAGAATCTGAAAAGAGATGGAGGTGAGATGAGGAGGCTGAGGAGGCAGGAGGGGGTCAGATGCAGACCACAAATGGAGTTGGAAGCCTCAGAGTAGTTTAGCTGTTTAAACTGGAAAGAAAACAGCTCACGTAGAAAGCTGTTTTAAGAACTGCACAATAAACATTGGTTATAGCAACAGATGGAGTTTGATTCAAACTCCCTATTATCAGAGGCATTGCTGAAAAATACCCACATGCGTATAAACCTTCTCTGAAGCCACTGGAAAATACTTAGAAAATGCACTAGGCTTAAAGAGGCAGGGGTGAGAATGCAATCTATAACAGCTTCGAAGTAGCCCTTCAGCTAGTACACTTCAGCTTATTTTAACAAGAATGCTCTAGGCACCTAGTATGTGTAAGGACTAGTGACAAAGATGTATACTGTGCAAAGAACTGTGGACTTGTACTTGGGACACAGGTTCAGTTCTTGACTTATTGAGGAGTTTCAGGGATAATCCGTTTATTTGTTAAACAATTTTCCTCCTTAAATCAAAACCATCATTTCTGGTGTTTGAAAATACTAGCTTTATGAGTTTGGCAAGTGGTCAAACTTTGTGGTCCTCTGTTTCCTCGTTTTTAATATGTTGTTTGATGATTGCTAGGCCTCCTTTGAGATCTCATGCTCTGGATTCACAAGATGAGGGCTTCGAGGTGTGACTTAGAAAGAAGACTGTTGGTAGCCATGAATTGTCCCCAGTTCTCAGTATTTCAATTGATAGCATTCGATGAGGTTTATAGAAATTAAGTGACTTGCCAAAGTCCCACAGTTGGCCCTTGAGCATCTTGGTAGGAATTTGGCTGAATCCCCATCTCCCATTTGAGTCCTCATTCTTTATTCTTAAGTTCCTACACCTAGGTGATCAATATCCTGTGTGTAATGAGAATACCCACAGAAATAGGGTAAGCATGGATTATCTCCTGAACAGCATTCATTTATGTGGTGCTCATGATTTTAAAACATTACTTTTGTGTTAAAATTTAAAATGGCTTAGCAAAGAACAGAATATACAATTAAAGGAAAAATGAAGTTGCCAAGGAATTTAATAGTTTACAAAATTACGTTTGGTAAGTACTTTCTAAAGTTTATATGTATTTGGGTATTTATCAGCGCTGCCTTTTGGGTTACAGTCCCAGACGCTGGGTTTCCTTCTTTTCTCTCCCTTGCTATTAAAAATATTTTGCTGCGAAGGCATGCAAGTACTTTCAACCAAATGGCAGTATTTTCATCCCGCAGAGAAAAGTAAATTGTAGAGAAGGAGGGCATGTGAGGTTGACTATTTCATCTGGAAAGACTGATAAATCACCAGAAGCTCCAGCTCAATCAATGCCCACTGAGAAATGTGGACATCAGACAATGCCCCAGTGTTCCAGTGGGTGATGAACAAATGTGTACAGTGGAGAAGAGATCGATCTCTTGATGAGTTCTATTATCATAAGCATACAGCATGAAACATAGTTATTATTTGGGACAGGACAGCACAAGCAGGTGATACCCACCACTGTTAGTAGTATAGCTCCTTGATGTGATAGAAGATAATCTCTTATGTGGGTTCTCATACTGCATGGAGGTCAGTAAGACTATTCAGGTGCTCTTCAATAAGAGGTTTGTATTTATATACTTTTATTTCACCCTTTTAACATTTTGTTTGTTTTCTAAAGTGCATAATATACAAATACAATAGTACATGTGTAATTTACCATGAAGTACATATATTAAGGAGTATATACTCAAATTTATTATATTAATGGGGCGTATTATTAAGGTTTAAAGGTGTAAAGACAAATCTCTGAAATACCTCTCTGGGCTTTGGCAGTAAATCAGTGGAGCCTTAGTCTTTTGTCTGATACTAATGGTTAAGATAAGTTGTTAGACCTTTAACCACAAAAACGGATTCCTTACTTCAGCCAAGAGAGCTGGAAAATGACAAAGATGGCCATTCTTATTTATTTATTTCATGCTCTTTATATAATAGGCTCTTTGTGAATGGATATTTCCACATAAGGCCCTTGGAAAAGCCATCACAGGATCGATATGTTAATGTGACAGGCTCTCCAAACTGAGGGATGGCATTGCTTTTTCAATTAGAGTTCTAGAGAAGTAAGAAAAAGCATCACAGAAATTGGACAAACAGATTTGGCTAATGCAAGCAATATTTCTTTACCAGGAATACTTAGTATTTGTTTAGTGCCTTTTATTTTGGCAATTTATTATTTTTTCCCCCAACACAGAGTTATTTACCTGTTTTAACTAGTAAGCTGATCATTATTTTTTTAGTGTAACACCTTATAGGTTTTATGATATTTGATAACTCACAGACACTCTTTATGTAAATAGGATAAATTTAGAATTCTCACACTATGAGTGTGGAAACTGAGTCTTAGAGAAATGAAGGGCCTCATTTAAATTTAATTAATTGAGTCTCTTGGCTAAAGTGTTTTACAGTGTATCACACGACGGGAAAAGCAGGACAGGTTAGATGATTAAGAAAATATTTGCTTGTGAGACAAAGAGTAAATACCTCAACTTTTATCCCATAGTCCATAGCATCTCTTTCCCTTGCTCTTCTTGTAAAATTGTCTTCCTTTAGATATAGAAAAAAAAAATTATAATTTTAACTGACCCAGAACGACTTTACCAATTTTATCCAACCCAATCATATCTTGCCGTGGCATAAGATTCAGTGAAGCCCAAAGAAAGATAAAACTTGTGCAAGGCTGTTGACAGAACAGAAGAGCCTTGGGTGAGAGGAAGGGACCTAATTTAGCTAAAGTTTTGGAAAGATGAAGGAAAGGACTAATACTTGGAGCAGCAGGATCACATCTGATTGTCAGCCTTTTTATATGTTTCTTCTTTTCCAGGTATTGAGTGCTTAGCCAGAAAAAGGCCTATGGAGGGATACCCAAGAAGTGGTATTAGACATTGAAGAGAAGGATGCTGAGTTGGGGAGATAAAACATGAAAAATATGAAGCAGGCAGAAAACCAACAAAGGCAAAGTAGAGTAGTGGAGGAAAGAACCATAAGTTTGGAGTTAAAATATATGGTTTTAAAGAGTACTAGCCATGCTCTGCAATAGTTGAATTCTTTGTTTTTGAGTTGCTAGCTTGTGTCCAACTCTTTGAGACCCCTTGGACTGCAGCATGACAGGCTCCTCTGTCCTCCACTGTCTTGTGGAGTTTGCTCAAATTCATGGCCATTGAGTCATTAGATGCTATCCAACCATCTCATCCTCTGCTGCCCCCTTCTGCTTTCACCTTTGACTTTTCCCAGCATCAGGATCTTTTTCAATGAATTGGCTGTTTGCATCAGGTAGCCAAAGAATTACAGCTTCAGCTTTAGCAACAGTCTTTCCAATAATATTCAGGGTTGATTTCCTTTAGGATTGACTGGTTTGATCTCCTTGCAGTTCAAGGGTCTTCTCCAGCACCACAGTTCAAAAGCATCAGTTCTTTGGTGCTCTCTCTTTATGGTCCAACTTTTGACTACTGGAAAAACCATAGCTAGTTGAGTAGCTGGACCTAAGTCCTTCTGAGTACCTGAGCATCTCTTTAGGTTAAATGATCAAATTGAATTGGGGTCTCCAGAATTTGTTTTAGGGCTTCCCTAATAATAGCTCAGTTGGTAAATAATCCTCCTGCAATGCAGGAGACCCCGGTTCAATTCCTGGGTTCCCAACGTTCATGATTTATTCTATAATAAACTAAAATAAGTTGAACATGTAAAATTACCAAGAGGGTACAAGAGAGTGCATTTGATTTCCGGAAGGTTTGTAAAATGCTGGTGTATTTTGTGGGAATCTTCCTATATATGTGGGAATGATTCTCTGTAAGGAAGACTTTGAGGATGGTTAAACTTGTGAATAGCCTAGAATTAGGCAGGATTTAATGAACCATGGGTAGAATTGTGCTGATCATGACTGATTTTGTTTTTAATTTTATACTTCTTTCTTTCTCTCTGGCTGCACTGGGTCTTAGTTGTGGCAGATGGGATCTTTCCTGCGGCACAAGGTCTCTCTAGTTGTGACAAATGAGCTCCAGAGGGACTCTGTTATTGTGGCTCAAGGGCTTAGTTGCACTGTGGTGTGTGGGATCTTAGTTCCCTAATCAGAGATCAAATTCATGTCCCCTGCATTGCAAGGATTCTTAACCACTGACCTACCAAGGAAGTACCCCTGATTAAATTTTATTAGTACTTAGCAAAGTGAAGGAGTGAAGAAATTATGCAATTATATTTAAATCATAGTCTAAGTTTATTTGTTTCCAGTCTTACAATGGTGCTAAAATACTATTTTTTTTTTGTAAAATTATGGTGAGAGTAATAAACACACACATACACACAATACATATGTAATTATTCTTTTCTAGAAAATAAAATAAGCATTTATTCCCCCTCCCCCACCTGCAGATTACTGACCTCCCTTAGCTTACTAACAATTTACTACTGAATTTGCTTCAGTGTATTTTCACTGACAAAGTGAAGGCCAAACCTCACGATGTGTGTATAAGTGTCATCAAGCTGCTGTAACAAAGTACCACAAACTGAAGTGGCTTAAAAGAAATGTATTCCCTCACAGTTCTGGTGGCCAAAAGTCTGAAATCAGGGTGTAAACAGAGTCATGCTTTCTCTGAAGGCTCTGGAGGAGGAGCCAGGAGCCTTCCTTCCTTCCTTCCTAACCTCTGGTGGTTGCTGATAATCCTTAGCAAGCTTCAGCTTCTAGAAGCATCACTCCAATCTCTGCGTCTGTTTTCATGTAACCTTCTCTGTGTGTGTGTCTGTGTCTTCATTATCATTTTCGTTTTGTGTCCAAATTTCTGTTTTCCTATGAGGATACTAGTCATTGGATTATGCCCACCCCTTATCCAGTATGACCTTATCTGAATTAGTTATATCTACAGGGATCCTATTTCCAAATAAGTTTACATTCCAAAGTTCTGGTTAGACATGAATTTGTAAGGGACCCCATTCAACCCATTGCATCTGGCATGAAAGATTGTTCATAAGCTTGGTCACAGTCTCTTAGGCTTCATCTTCCAGCCATTCAATCCCATTCACTCTGTATTTTGCTACCTGTGATTACTTAAGTCTGGATGCTGGATTTCTGGTTCCCAATTGGGCACTCTCTGAACATAGTAAATATTGAGATAACACATATTTCAGCAAAAAGAGTAGTAATGAAGGTTACTCAGATTGTTCAGGGAAGAGAGATATATATCTTGTTTATTTTAGTGGAATAAATTTGTGCATAAAATGAAAGTAAAGGGTATATCTTTTTTTCTGAAGAAAATAAAAAAGAAAATAAAAATACCTTGAGGCCTCATAATTCCTTTTCCTAATAAATGAGTCTAAGGAGCAAAGTCAGAGAAATAGAAAATAATTTGTGTGCAAAGGTATTACATAGGGAATTATTTTCAATAACAACAAATGAAAAACAAATGAAATAGTCCATGGTAGGGAATCTTTAAATAAATGAAAGTGTATACATTTCTATACCCTTTAAAATTTATGGTTTTTAAAAATCAAGTTGATATTTAGAAATAATTACAATAAATTTTTAAATAAAAAAACCTAGAAATGAAATTATATGCAGTATGATCCTTATCACTTAAAGCAAGGGTTCTCAGCCAGGGATGATTTTGTCTCCAGGACACATGTGTGATGTCTGGAGACACTTTGTTAGTAGAGCTAGGGGAGAGAAGGACCTGCTTCTGGCATCTAGTAGACAGAGGTCAGGTGTGTTGCAAATGTTCTGTAATGCATGTGACAACTCCGCTCAAAAACAAAAAATTATGCAACCAAAAATGTTAATATTGTGATGAATCCTTGAATTAAAACATGTAACTGATTTATTTTTGCTTTTCTGTCTTTCTTCTTTAAAACAGAAATAATATCTATTTCATAGTGTTGTGGTAAGAATTAAGCTAGGTAATGTAGGTAAAGTATTCAGAACAATAGCTGGAATTCCCAGGTGGTGCTAGTGGTGAAGAATCTGCCCACTAATCCAGGAGACTCAAGAGATGTGAGTTCAATCCCTGGGTTGGGAAGATTTCCTGGAGGAGGGCATGGCAACCCACTCCAGTATTCTTGCCTGGAGAATCCCATGGACAGAAGAGCCTGGCAGGCCACAGTCCATGGGGTTGCAGAGTCAGACACAACTGAGGAGACAGCACACACACAAGCACAGGGTCGTGGTGAGAATTAATTTAGGTGATGTAAGTAAATCACTTAGAACAGTGACTGGAGCATGGTAAAGTATTCAGTGTTAGTTATTGTTAGCTATTATCTGTCACAGTGCAAAGAAAGAAGAAATACACCAGAATATTGCAGCGATAACATTACAAGTGTTGCCAATAAAAGACCATTGGGACTGTACCTGTAGCTGAACAAGTCACAGCCAAGGAGGACAAACACCATGGAGAATCATGGGGTGTCTTAGCAAGATAGTGTTAGAAAGGATTATTACAGAGTTTGGGCTTTAGTTGGATGACTTGTGGGAGATTCTAAGGAAACAAAAGTGCTGTCAGAAAGTGGGGGCAATTCTGTGGCTGAGCATCTTAATAAATCTTACCTGTAGGGAGGGCAGATGAGTGAGGATAACGATGTAATTGGTAAAGAAGTAGCAAGAATACATTTTAAATGAAAGAGGGAGTGCTTGATATTTTGTGGGAGGCACAGTGACTTTGTACTCATCTGTGCTGAGACAAAATTGTGAAGTAGCCTTGATTAGTCTCATTTTATCATGGACTTAGACTGATTTTGTCTGGGGTTGGTATTTTGTATGATAGTTTATATTCAACAGGAAAATAACATGGCCAGCAGTGAGTGGTAGGTCAGCCTCTGAGTATCGGAGGCTGCTTTTTCTTTCTTTCTCCCTTACTTCTTTCCTCCCTCCCTTCATCTGTCCCTCCCTCCCCCCTTTCCATCCTTCCTTCCTTTCTCAGTACTTTAAATTTTCTTCACACTGTAAAAATATTTTCTAAACTTTCTACTTTGAACTTACATTACTTTTGTAATCAGAACAAATACATGTGGATTAAAAAGTAAAAAATGGCATGCTCATGGAAGAAGAAGTCAGGTCTGCAGTATTTCAGAATAAAATCTTATGTCCGTAAAATAGGCATAAGGAAACAATTGTGAATAATATGCACTCTCACCAATAATACTTCATGACCCTTGCTATTGAGGAGCTCGGGGGAAGAAAGAAGGAATGTAGCTATTTTTTTTGCTGGAGCATTCCCTAGGTGGCTCTCTGTAATATAGAAGTTATAGGGAAAGGGTTCTTTGTGGTAATGGCTTTTTAAATGAATTACATATACAGAAATTGAGTTGCTTCTTCACAGGAGGATATCAAGTTTGGATGACATTATATATCAATCAATTGGATCTTGATTTATAGAAAACAAAATGTGGTTTGTCTGTATTCTTTTAAAGAAAAGAAAAAAAACATATAGTCCATGTGAAAGACAGTATGATGTCTTCAGGGTCTCACATTCAATAACAAGCAGAGAAAATAATGAAAAATTGGATTTTCTCTCTGAAATTTTCTACCAAGTTTCAGGACAAATACATTAAATGTATTTTATGCAACAACAGAAAGCAAGCATCCTCTAGGACATCCTTACAATGTACATGAATTCTCTTTATATTCTGAATCCTTTTGAGATTGGGTTTTTGGGTCTATTGAGCTTTGAATGGATTTTTAGTTATTATTTAATCTTTATTTTTAAAGTTGATTTCAATTCATTATAACAATTTCAAACAGTACAGAAGGGTATAAAATGAACAGAAAAATCATTTTTCTTTTCCCAATTCTGATCCCCTAGTGACCTTCCAGTTCTTATCTAATTCCATGTTTGTGACAGATATTACTGAATTTTTTTCATTTTAATCGTTATGAATGTATTTATTTTCGGACTTGAAATCTTGATGTAAGTTTGGGTGATAAGACAGTGTGTGCCATGAGGCCAGGCCTGATTTTTCTCCCCATGGGATCATCTCAAGTACCTGTGCATTTGCTTTTCATTTTGAATGAGAGAATGTCTCCTACAGAACAGCGGGCATTCCTCATCTCAGCAAATGCTTTTGTGTGAGCCCAATGATTGAGAAAAGAGAACATTTTTATTCTCCCTGTCTGCATCTCCCATATCCTTTCACAGAGACTTTGTAATTAACCTCATAATTCCCTATCAAATACCACTCCCTCTTGTTTGCCTCTGTTCCATTTACTTATCACATTTAGTCTTAATGCAAAGTAGCTGGGCTCTTGAAATCATCTCCCTTACTAGTCTCTTCTGCTCTACCCATTCCCACATGCTGCTGCTGCTGCTAAGTCGCTTCAGTCATGTCCGACTCTGTGCGACCCCATAGACGGCAGCCCCCCAGGCTCCCCCATCCCTGGGGTTCTCCAGGCAAGAACACTGGAGTGGGTTGCCATTTCCTTCTCCAGTGCATGAAAGTGAAAAGTGAAAAGGAAGTCGCTCAGTCATGTCTGACTCTTCATGACCCCATGGGCTGCAGCCTATCAGGCTCCTCCATCCATGGGATTCTCCAGGCAAGAGTAGTGGAGTGGGTTGCCATTGCCTTCTCCGCATTCCCACATTTACCCCCTAAAACATAGATCTGGATCCTTCCACTCTGAAAAACTTCTCATGACTCTTCTTGCTTCCAATATAGAATCTTCTCTTTTCAGCACAGACTTCAAAGCTTTTCTCCATATATTCAACTTCTTCCCAGGTGTTATTTACCCTCACTCACTGCTCCATAGCCTTTACCTAATAATCATTCATGCAACCAGTAGTATTTATGTGTCTGCTATGCTATCTGATTATGTACCATTTCCATTCCACATAATCACTGGGAACATGTACTCACTTATTTTAGTCCCTTTCGGAATATGCTACTCTTCCTTTTCCATCAAGAAAAATCTATGTCGTTTAATACTCAAGATCATCTCTATGTAGAACTTCTATAGAGCCCTCTATATTGACCATCCTGTTCTGTTCTTTACGTGCTGTTAGTATTTTGCTTATACCCACCAGTGTACACTCTCCCTTTGACAGTAGATGGTTACATGTGTCTTCCCTGTGCCCTGTGAATGTAAGAGATTCTTTCATTCCACCATTTGTCTTCATTTTTCTCATGGTTTGGAACAAGTGCCTGATCCCTACAAAACCCTTCGTACAACTTGAAGAGTCTTTTGCACAAGACAATGATGACAGGTGGCTTAGTCTTAACTAAGAACTCTCTTAAGAACTTAGAGAATGTGCAGGAGACATGAAGATCTGAGATGAAGGAGCTGATCAACTTCCACAACTGAGGTGGGAGGAGTTTGCCTAACCTCTTAGGCATATTGCAAAGTGTAGTTTCTGTGGCTGGAGGACAGAGAGAGAGGGGGAGAGGACATTAGTTAGCAAAGCACACAATAGGTTCTGTGATATGGTTGGAGTGTGATGGTCAATGAAAAGTTTTCAATTTTTAAGAATTGAACTATAGTTGATTTACAAAAAGGTACATGCACCCCTGTTTTCATAGCAATACTATTCACAATAGCTAAAACATAGAGTCAGCCATCAAGAGATGAATGGATAAGGAAGAAGTGGTACATATATACAATGGAATACTACTCAGCCATATAAAAGGAATGAAATTGGGTCATTTGTAGTGGTGTGGATGAACCTAGAGCCTGTCATACAGAGTGAAGGAAGTCAGAGAAATGCAAATATCATATATTAACACACACATGCATATATGGGATCTAGAAAAATGGTACCAATTTTTAAAAATTGAAGTATAGTTGATTTACAAAAAGATACATGCACCCCTGTATTCATAAAAATATGATTCACAGTAGCCAAAACATGGAAACAAACTAAATGTCTATCAACAGATGAATGGATAAAGAAGATAAAGAATATGTATATATGTATACATATATACACATACATATAATGGAATACTACTCAGCCATAAAAAAGAATGAATGGTTTTTTTGAATGCTCCCTTTCATAAGTCAATGAGCGTCATCCTCAAGAATAGGGTAGAATAGGTGCTTAGGCATCTATAGAGGGCTAGTAAGTGTGGTCTCACTTTAGCTCACAGATTCTTAATAATGTTTTGTTCTACACTTATAATGGCTAAAATGAACATGCTTTCTAAATATCATGATTTAGGAAGCTGAGATAGATGATCTGAAGAGTGAGTCCATTCCCACTCACACATTTTTTAGTTTCAGGGACAACTTACAGGCCTGACTGATGGGAGTCACTGAAAACTTTAGGTTTAAGATATTCTTGCCCTCATTACTTGGAATGATTTTGAGGTGAAAGGTCACATTCTAATGAGAACCATCATAGTAACCAAACCACTGACGTTTGTATCAGATCTTTTTTTTTTTTTTTTTGTATCTTTTTTTTTTTTTTTTTTTCCAGTGGGTTTTGTCATACATTGATATGAATCAGCCATGGATTTACATGTATTCATAAAACTTTAATAATCTTGTTTTGAGGCTTTGATTCTAGAGATACTTTTTTTTTTTTCTCCTTTCTTCTCATTTTTTGTTACCAAGGTACTCACATTTTCCCAGATGATTAGAATAGCTTAACATTTGCAAATGGTTGCGTGTTGATTTTTTTTTTTTTTGGTATACTGATGATGGGAATGTTTCTAAACTAAAGAATCATGTGATATGTGAAAAAAGTCAAATGTCTTATCATTCTTTTTAGCTTTATAAAAGCTTTTTAAGGGCAAGAAGCTTTTTTTTTTTGGTTATTTGCAGTGGATAAAACTTATTATAAACCTCTATAGTCTGAGTTCCATGGGAGGTTATAAGAAAATATAATTAGACAACATTCAAATGAATTCTTTGTTCAAAATTGCTTCAGCTGCTTAATGGATTATTTTTTCTACTTTAACATTATATTAATAAATACTTGCCTGTGAATATATCTTAATCTAAGTAGACTCAGTTACATGTGTGCCAGGAATATTCTGTATCCTTTGTAGTTATTTTCATTTACTGTCATTTATACAATTCTATAGGAGACATACACATTGTAGGCTTTTTTTTGTTTTTAATTGTGTAGGAGTTGTTGAAGAAATAAAGCAAAATGATCCAGTTTTGTTGAGCAGGTGTTTTTGGTATCCTGCTAAATAATGCATTCTCTTAATTAAACGTACACAAGTATTGTTAGCTTTCTGGCACTGAATAAATTCCAGGTTCATAAGAAGTCTGGGAATGTTAGCTATTCTTAGCATTTCATTTGGCAAAATGATATATAGCTTCTGAATCAGGAAACTTGGGTTCGCATCTACTTTTGGTCAGTAACTATCTGTGTTTATGCCATTAGCTTCCTCTCCAGCTTGACATTAGTGCAATGGCTCTATCAGCCTATTATTTACACCTCTGATACAATACTATTTCATTGTAGCACCTTTTCATACTTTTAATTCATACATTTAATTATTTCCTGACTGTAGGTTTCTCTAGAGTGTAAGTATCTTGAAGGAATGAATAAATTTTCTGGAACCTGGACACCCTGGGAAGCTAGCCTGGCTCTTGGCATTATTTGTGTGTATACAAAATCCAAAGGTATTTTCTTCAGCAAAGTTTGTATCACTAGGAATAATCACAAGAAGTATATTTAGGTTTAATATTTAGGTTTGCTTTAGGTTCTGAATGGGACATTTCATGGATTATTTTGACTCATTTTAATTCAAAGATAATTTGACTTACACCCAAAACAGTCAGTCTCAGGAGCTATTTTTTTCTGGAAGAATTCAATTCAATAGAGGTATTCAATAACTGTCTCACATTGAACCTTCATCAGATCAAAATATTTCATCAGAGTGGTAGAGCTTTGCATTGATTTTTCCAAATGTTTTTAATTTCCTTGATTTGAATGTCGGGGGCATTTGGCTTATCTCCTTTTACTTAATGAATCATGAAACAAACATGGTTATCAGATGAACCTACAGTATTTGAAAAGAGTAGCTTTATTTATAAAGGCTCACATCAACTCATATGCAAAAAGATGGAGACATTCAAGGTGACCACCCTCAGTGACTGGATTCATTATTCAGTTTTTACCTTTTCCTTGTCATCCATCATTTTCTCTGTCTCACTACAGAATGTCAAGGCTAGAAAGGACCTTTCAGGTCTCCTGCTCCTACATCTCTTACATTCTTGTTTTATAAATAAGGGAACAGTCCAGGAAGGCTTAGTAAATCTCCTAAGGATAAACCACTTACAGGACTACAAGTAAAGCCAGACTCCAAAGTTTCCATACCATCTGGCCCTGCCTATCAGCCTGACTACTCTCTACTTGTAACCTCTCTCACTTTTCTCTAGCCACACATGACTTCTTGTGGCTCAGACACATTAGACTCACCCCTATCCAAGGGATGATGTTGTTTGTTGTCAGTTGCTAAGTCACATCCAACTCTTTGTGACCCCATGAACTGGAGCATGCCAGGGTTCCCTGTCCTTCACTGTCTTCTGGAGTTTGCTCAAAGTCATGTCCATTGAGTCGGTGATGCTATCTAACCGTCTCATCCTCTGCTGCTCTCTCCTCCTTTGCTTTCAGTCTTTTCCCAGCATTTGGATCTTTTCCAATGAGTTGGTTCTTCACATCAGGTAGTCAAAGTATTGGAGCTTCAGCTGCAGCATCAGTCCTTCCAATTGAATATTTGGGGTTGGGATGATAACACTCAACATTTGTGTCTGTCTCAAATGCCTGCACGGTTTCTGACTCTTTTACCAAATATCAATACCACCCCTATTTCACTGTATTTCCTTAGCCTTCTTCAGTTTCCTGCTTTATATTTATTATCTGAAAATATAATGCTTATTTATTTAATTTCTACTATTGTTGTTTATCTCCACCATTGAAATGTAAGCCCACAGAAAATTATTTATCTTTCCCCATTTCTAGAACAGAAGCTAACATACTATAAATGTCTGGTAAATAATTATTACATGAATGAATGAGTGAATGAATGAATCCCATTCTTACAATCTCATGCAAAGTGGTCAAGTGTATGGGCTTTGGCTTAAGATAGAATTCATAGCTATGCCATTTCCATGAATGCATCCTTGGGTGGGCAGCTAACCATTCTAAGCTGTAACTTTCTCAGCTGCAACATGGATTAAAAAGTGATTACCTGTCTTGAAGGTTTTGAGAAGGTTAAAATGATATGATGCCTATAAGGCATTTTCCCCAGAGCCTGTGTTTTGCATATTTAATTAAACTTTGACCATTAATATTATTCTATCAGCCATCTTCAAGTTATTTCTAGAGGAGACTGTGTCATTTAAAGCTCATTGTGGGAGTGACATCAGCAAAATGGTGAAATAGGAGTTTTCTACCATCCTCCCCTCCAAACCCACAATTCTGACAATTATTCACCTAGGGATGACTTTAGGGAAGTCGGGGTGTCCAGTGATGTTCAAGCACACTTTTGGAACAAAAACAATCCAAGATTAGACACATTGAGAAGAGTCAGAGTAGCAGTTTCACCTTCTTTCAAGGAGGTGGAGTGTAGTGCCAAAAGAGTCCTTCTTGACCTATGATTTCCTTCATGGGTTAAACTGAGAGCTGGCTTCCCAGCTATGAGAGATACTGCCAAGTAGCTCACTTTGTTCTTGCCCCGTCCGGAATGTAAGGTGTGCTGCATAACGGGTCAGTGAGGGGCGAGGAGAACAGCAGTTAGGGCTCCTAGAGGGCATCAAAGGGAGGGCGGATCCTATTAACTTCTTCACGGATTCCATCAGGAAGCCTGCCCATGAGCAGCTAAGGACACCTGACCTGTGGATTCCCCCTGCTGGCAGATAGTCACCCGCTATGCTCCACGCGACTCATCCACACAGCCCTGATTCCTGTGGCTGGTTCCTCTTGTGTCCTCCAGAGAGTTGCAAGTACAGTCCTTTGCAGACTGCTCGCTGGCCCTGGCAGCTGCTCAGACTCTGTTGCATGGGCAGAAAGCACCTCAGCATGCAGTACCCCAGGGAAAGCAAACAAGAGTGAGGCTGTCAGCACCCAGCCTAGCTTTGAAGAATAGAGAGACAGCAGATGATCTTAAGTATGCCCACACAAGCCCTCTTGGGTAGCAAGAACTATGGAATAGGTGTATCCATAGAAGAGCACTGATAAATCCTCAGAATCCCTATCAGGATGGACAGAAGATAATTCTATACAATAAGAAAAGAAAAAAGCTCTCAAGTAAATAATGTAATTTTATACCTCAAAGGAATGAGGTAACGAACAAATAATCCCAAAGTTAGCAGAAGGAAGGCGATAACAGTGATCAGAGCAGAAATAAATGAAGTAGAGAATAGGAAAACAATAGAAAACTCAGTGAAACTAAGAGTGGGTATTTCTGAAAGATAGACAAAATTAACACCCTTAGCTAGTCTTTCTAAGGGGAAAGGACAGTGTGCTCAAACAAATAAAATTATAAATGAAAAATTACAACTTATATCACAGAAATACAAAGGTGATTATCATAAGAGACTACTATGAACAGTTATGTGCCAAAAATTGGATAACTTGCTATGGTTAAATAGTCATCTCATCTACCAAGACTGAATCATGAAGAAATAGAAAGTAAGATCAGACCAATAATGTGTAAGGAGGTTGAATCAGTAATTAAAAAAAAAAAAAGACAACAAAAACCTCCCAATAATAACAACAACAAAGAAGACTGAGTACCAGACAGCTTCCTTGGTAAATTTAAATGGTAAATGTTGATAGAATTAGTGCCACTCCTTATAAAACTGTTCCTAAAGATTGAAGAGAGGTAATATTCTAACACTCATTTTGTGAGGCTAGCACTAGCCTGATACCAAAGTCAGATAAGGACACTCTAAGGAAAAAAATATAGACTGATATCACTGATGTACATAGATACAAAAATTTCCAACAAAATACTAGCAAAATAAATTTAGTAGTACATTAAAAGGATCATACACCATGATCAAATGAAATATTAATATATCCCCATGGATTGTTCAGCATCTGTAACTCAATAAGTGATATACCACATTAACAGAATAAAATAGAACTACCATATGACTATAGTGATAGGCACATTATACAGAGAATACATGCTTTTTTAAAAAATCAGTATCCTTTCATGATTAAAAACTCAACAAATTGGATATAGAAAGAACATAATTCTACATAATAAAGGCCGTATATGACAAGCCCACAGCTAACATCATACTCAAAGGTAAAAGGCTGAAAGCTTTTCCTCTGAGATCAGGAACAAGATCAAAGATGCAAGGATAAAAAATGTAGTATATGTTTACAGTGAAATATTATGTAGCCATAAAAATAGTGAAGTTCTTCCATGTTGCAACATGATGAACCTTATGGCATTATGCTATGTGAAATAAGTCCAACAGAGAAAGACAGCTACTGTATGATGTCCCTTATATATGCAATCTAAAAAGCCAGATCCATAGATACAGAGAACAGATTAGTGGTTGTCAGGGACTTGGGAGTGGATGTGAGAAATGGGGAGCTGTTTGTCAAAGAGTACAGCCTTTCCCTTATAAGAGGCATACATTCTAGGGAACAAATTTTCAGTAAGATGACTGTCATTAAGCAAAATGTATTGTACACTTGAAAGTTACCAAGAGAATAGATCTTAAATGTTCTCAGTACACATATACAATAAAGTTCATTGTTTGAAAGTGAAAGAATGTGACCGTATCTATTTGTTATCTTATTTGTTTTTCTATTTGAAAATCTCACAGAAATAAGGAAGAGCTAAGAACCAAGCTCATAAAAACTAGGGATTTGAGTGAAACCATGATCTAGGCATCAGGCACTTAATGACACTATCATCCAGTTCAGTTCAGTTGCTCAGTCATGCCCGACTCCTTGCTACCCCATGGATTGCAGCACGCCAGGCTTCCCTGTCCATCACCAACTCCCAAAGCTTGCTCAAACTCATGTCCTTTGAGTTGGTGATACCGTTGAACCATCTAATCCTCTGTCTCTGTCATCCCCTTCTCCTCCTGCCTTCAATCTTTTGCAGCATCTGGGTCTTTTCTAATGAGTTAGTTCTTTGCATCAGGTGGCCAAAGTATTGGGGTTTCAGCTTCAGCATCAGTCCTTCCAGTGAATATTCAGGGTTGATTTCCTTTAGGATTGACTGGTTTGGTCTCCTTGCAATCCAGGCGTTTCTCAAGTGTCTTCTCCAACACCACTGTTCAAAAGCATCAGTTCTTTGGCACTCAGCTTTCTTTATGGTCCAACTCTCATATCCATACACAAGTCCTGGAAAAACCATAGTTTTGACTATATGAACCTATGTTGGCAAAGTAATGACTCTGCTTTTTAATGTGCTATCTAGGTTGGTCATAGTTTTTCTTCCAAGGAAAGTTTTAGTTTCATGGCTGCAGTCAGTCATCTGCAGTGATTTTGGAGCCCAAGAAAATACAGTCTCTTACTGTTCCCATTGTTTCCCCATCTATTTGCCATGAAGTGATGGGACTGGATGCCATGTACTTCATTTTTTGAATGTTGAGTTTTAAGCCAGGTTTTTCATTCTCCTCTTTCACTTTCATCAAGAGGTTCTTTCGTTCTTCTTGTCTTTCTGCCATAAGGGTGGCGTCATCTGCATATCTCAGGTTATTGATGTTTCTCCTGGCAATCATGATTCCAGCTTGTGCCTCATCCAGCCTGGCATTTTGCATGATGCACGATGTATTTAGGTTAAATAAACAGGGTGACAACATACAGCCTTGACATACTCCTTTCCCAATTTGGAACCAGTCCATTGTTTCATGTCTAGTTCTAACTGTTGCTTCTTGACCTACATACAGATTTCTTAGGAAGCAGGTAAGTTGGTCTGGTATTCCCATCTCTTTAAGAATTCCTCGCAGTTTGTTGTGATCCATGCAATCAAATTCTTTAGCATAGTCAATGATGCATAAGTAGATGTTTTTCTGGAACTCTCTTGCTTTCTCGATGATCCAACCTATATTGACAATTTGATCTCTTGTTCCTCTGCCTTTGCTAAATCCAGCCTGAACATTTGGAATTTCTTGGAGAATTTTGAGCATTACTTTGCTAGTGTGTGAGATGAGTGCAATTGTGTGATAGTTTGAACATCCTTTGGCATTGCCTTTCTTTGGGATTGGGATGAAAACTGACCTTTTCCAGTCCTGTGACCACTGCTGAATTTTCTAAATTTGCTGGCATATTGAGTGCAGCACTTTCACAGCATGATCTTTTAGGATTTGAGATAGCTCAGCTGGAGTTCCATTGGGGGATATCATCTCTCCTCTCTCTCTCTCTTTTTTTCCCTGACTTCTATGATACCTGTGAAGATTCAAATTTGGTTGAGTGTGCCTTTGATCATACAAGTGTGCCTTTGATCATACAAGTTTTCTTGATTCTGAAGTCCTAGCTAATGTTTGTTAGATGAAATTGGGTGTGTACAAACCAAATCACTAACTCAGATTATTAGAGACCGTTAGAGAATGTTGCACAATGCAGAGACACAGAAAGTCAGCAGTTGCCTCGGTAAAAAGTATTTGTCTTTTGTGTTTTGGAAAAACAGTTGAGGATTTGTTTTCCTTGGTGAGCAGCAAGCCATGAAAATGACCTGGCTTATTAGACAGCAAACTCACATCCCCAGAGCTGTGTTGGTGAGCACCTCTAACCTGTTTTTTTCAGTAGCACTGAATTATGCAGGACAAAAATTCCTTCAAATCAATACTCAAACTCGTTTAATATCCAGCTAGTTGATAAACTGAATAACTCTATGAAAATGTTGTAAAATATGTGCTTCCAACTTGGTACCTTTCTAAAGAATTAAGCAGCAGTTTTTATTTATATTTTGCCTTTTCAGAAAATTGACTGTCAGTTGTTTCTAAGACAGAAGCTTGGTAATTGGATTGTTTTGTGGTTAATATATTTATTGAGCACTATACTGGAAATTTGTCATTATTTTTGACTGTTCAGTATCTGATCCTTATTCCCATGTTTGGAGAACTCTTTACTCTGTGATTCAAGGTGGGCATAACAGCCTTTTCCCTATTTATAGAAGCTGGAAATGTTGGTTACTTGCTTTCCCTCACATTCTTACAATACTATGGGCACCTGGCTTACAGTCTGCCAACTGGTTGTATCTGCCTCAGACCTGGTTTTGAACTAATTACTTGGTGAATCTTGGTGTTCAACCAACAGTTGGAGGGGCAGGTTCTTGGTATATTGGTAAAGTTCTTAAGCTACTAATGGTCACTGCTGCTACTGTCCCTACGCATGTAACACAGTCGTTACGCCAGCTGCCGTGTCCAATGCTTGAGAACAGCAGCAGCAGTGATGTCCTCATCTCACTCTGTGACTTGACTTGGGGTAATATACTTGGTCCTAAGCCCCAAGCAGGTCTTGAATTTTTCCAGTAAGTTTTTAAGTTAACTAATACTGTTTGATCAAATTCTTTTTGTGCTTTAATCAACCAGAATTGTTTTCTGTTGCTTGCAGCTGAGAATACTGGATGACACAAGGCATTTTTACGTTTTTGGATATTTAGACTTTACCATACATTAGTGACTTCTGTTTATTCATTCATTTACTTATGAAATAGTTGGATATTTAATTCATCTATTCAAAATATATTTGTCGAGAAACCAGTCTTTGCCAGAAATTGTGTTCGGGACTGGGCTGTTGTGTTTAAAGAGATAGAGGTGATTAGCCTTATGATCTCATTGTTGTGGGAAAAGACTGATACTAAATAAGGAAATAAACTAGATGGTATCAGCCAGCAATAAATGCTATGGAGGAAACTTAAAAGAATAATGAATTAGAGAGTGGTGGGTATGGGCTCAGGGAAATGTTTCTCAGGAGTCCTGTTTGACTTGAACCTTCAGGAAGGAGGCAGCCAGGAAAGAGTCAGGTGGAGACCATTCCAGGCAGGGGAACTGCAAGTCCCAACTAACTTAGCACTAGAATTAGAGACAGGGTCAATGTGTCTAACACCTTGCCCAAGGTCATAATACCTCTAGGAAGTGCTGGAGCTGAGGTTTGAATCCAGATAATGTCTTACAAAATCTCTCTTCTCAGAAACTATACACACATATCTTGTTTCACTGTGCTTTGGATTTTGTGTTTTGCTTTGTAAAAAAAAAAATTATAAAAAGTAATTTGTAAAAAGTGCAAATTGTAAAAAGCAATTTGCAAAAAGCTTTTTTACAGATTGAAGATTTGTGGCAATCCTCCATCTAACAAGTATGTCATTTTCTAACTTTGTGGCTCTGTATCACAAGTTGGTAATGATTGCAGTAATTCAGACTTTTTTATTATGTTCGTTATAGTCATCTGTGATCTTGACTTGCTAAAGGCTCAGATGATGGTTAGAATTTTTCAGTAATAAAGCATTTAATTACTGTAAGTACATAATTTTTTAAAGACACGATGCTTTTGCACACTTAATAGACTACAGCGTAGTGTAGTCAGGTGCCATGTCTACTTTTACATGCGCTAGGAAACCGAAAACTGTGTGTGACTTGCTTTATTGCATTATTTGCTTTATTGTGGTGATTTTGAACTGAACTCACAGCATCTCTGGGATATGGTTACAATTTGGCAAGTAAAGAAACAGAACCAGGGAAGCCAAGGTTAAACCGATTTGCACAAAAAGAGACAGAGGGATACTTGATGGAGAAGAACCTGGATCTCTAAAAGAAGAGAAGAGAGAAAGAAAAAGACCAGAAAGCAAGTGGTTTTAGAGAAAGGACTTGGAGGAATCTGGAGCTGTCAAAATGTGATGTTGTGGTGGCTTCTGTGCTGAGGTGAACAGACTTGGGCAAGATGACTGTGTAAGGCACTGGGGATAAGCTTTGATAATAAAGATTCAGTCTCTGTCCTCATGGAGCTTACAGTTTAGTGTGGAAGACTGACAGTAAGTTGATAAGAAACCAACACTTAACTCATTACAAATATGATATGAACACAGTGCAGGATGTTGAGTTGATTACAAGGAGAATGAAATTTGTCTGGGAATGGGGGTGATCCAGGATGGATTTCCTGAAGAAGTAGCATTTAAGTGCTGAGTACAGAGGGAGGAGATGAGAAGGATGCTAGCGGAGGTTCACAAATTCATAAGTTACCCTTGGCCCTGTAGCATATTAAGAGCCAAGTCAGGATTTGAACCCAGCTTTCCTGTAGTCCAAGTCGGTCCAGTGTTCTTTCTTTAAATATAGTGTCTTCCCTCACACACAGGTACACACATCTGCATATACAGACACTCAAGGGCTACATTCTCTGTTCCTTCTTGGCCTGTAGGTGCTTTCTGCAGGGGAAGCAGTGATTGCTAGTGACATTCCTGGTGCTTGTGATACTTAGGTCACTTTATCGATCAAATGTGGCATTTGGTGGCAGTCCTGCCACCTGTCTCTTTCTGTCAGTGTCAGAGAGTATTTCACTGCAGGCCACAGGTGCCAGCTGTCAGCCTGAAATAAACCGGGGTCTGCCCCAGGATAAGTGTGTTTAGGGAATCACTTCAGATTGAATTTCTCATCTGACAGCCCCTTCTGAGTCTGAGACTCCAAAAAGGTAAAATAAACAAATTATAGATGAGTAAACAAACATGTAGGCTTCCCAGGTGGCATAGTGGTAAAAGAATCTGCTTGCCAATGCAGGAGATGCAAGAGATATTGGTTCGATCCCTAGGTCAGGAGGATCTCCTGGAGTAGGAGATGGTAACCCACTCCAGTATTCTTGCCTGGAAAATCTCATGGATAGAGGAGCCTGGTGGGCTGCAGTCCATGGGGTCGCAAAGAGTCGGACATGACTGAGGAACTAAACATGCACACAAACATGACTGTTTATGAGGCAATAGGCTGGCTGTTCTTAGGATGTCATTAGTCTCTCTACATTTTTCTTCTCCTCTTAGCCTATCATATGGTCTATTTGAAATATACATGAATTTAATAGCTTTACTTAATTAGGCCACTAACAAAACTGCTGATACTATGACAATGATTTTTCTCATAAGGTAGTAGCTTATTCCTGGCAGATAGTGCTTTGTTTCAAGAGTTGGAGAAAGAAGAGAAAGGAGAAGGAAATTGAGCTAACAGTTTTTGATTCTCCACAATACTGGGCACTATATCAGGTACTTTACATATTCATGTAGTATCTCATTTAGTCCTACTGTTGATATAAAAAGTGTTCGCGGCCTAAAAGTTGAGAGTTAGGTTTTATTCGATAGGAACTTTTAGGACTTCAAGCCCAGGACAGCATCTCGAGTGACCCTGATAAATTGCACCAAGGAAGTGAGGGGAGGACCAGAAGTTTTGCAACAAAGGGCAGGTAGTCTGAACATCAAAGGATTATTGTTAATTAAAGAAAAGTTGATATCCCAAGTTAAGGAATTTAGCATTTTTCTATGTTTGGAAAGATGCAAGAATCTTGGTTCACTGTAATCATGCCTTTCATATGCAACTCAGCTATCCCAGGCCAGTATCAGGATATGTTTTTTTTTCAAATCCTGAGCTCCCCTGGGGTTCATTGTAGGGATCAACTATAGTCCTGATGGCTGTCAGATCACAGGTTTTCTTCTCCTTCCTGAGTGTCCTTAGGGCTCAGGAGCTCATATTGGAGGGCTGGAATGGGGCTGTTGACTGTGACATCCTTGTTTACTGATATGGTAGAAAATACTCCATTTCTCACTACCAATATACCTGTGAAGTAGACACTATTATTCACATTTCACAGATGAGACAGCTGTCACACTGAGAGTTTAATTAATTTGTCTAAGGGCCCAACTGGTAAGAGTCAAAGTTGGGATTTAAATGTCAAATCCTATTCTTCTCTTAATCACTAGACCTCATGACCCTCACTGGCAGTCTTATAGTCTGGATCACCATTATTACCCAGCAGAAGCTGCATTGTTTGAGAACAAAAGAAGGTCAATATGATGTCACATTTTTAGCAGAAATAAAAATATTCCATGCCCCTAAATCATAAAGAATTTAAAAAGCAACTTGTATCTTTATCTCAGGTCTTGAAATTTCCTAGAAGGAATACAAAGCAAGTTATGTAACAAGTGTATCTGAAGAAATATATCTTTAGTGTCCTCTTTCCCAAGTCCACTCATCCCCAAATATTTCATTTTACATTTTCTATATTTTCTCCAAAGATCTTTCTCCAAAGTTCATCTCTTTTTGGACTTTTTTCCTCTTATTTGTGGATCCAGTTTGTTTTTTTTTCCCCATCAAGCAGTGCCCCTCACCCCCTGCCTCTTTTAGTGTAAATCTATTGAGTCTTTGGCTTTCCAGGTGGCACGGTGGTAAAAGAATCTGCCTACCAAGGCAGGAGACAGAGACGCATGGTTCCCTTCCTGGTGCTGGGAAGATCCCCTGGAGAAGGAAGTGTCAATCCACTCCAGTATTCTTTCCATGGCTAGAGGAGCCTGGAGGGCTTCAGTCCATGGGATCGCAAAGAATCAGACAAAACTGAGCTGCTGAGCACGCACACATCGAACCTTTGTACTTCCCCAGTTCTGTTTCTTTACTTTCCAAATCAGAGTTGTTGAGAAAGCTGACCTTGGTAGCAGATTACCTGGTCTCAGACCTTGGCTCCAGCCCTTCCTGAGTATCTAATCTTGGGCAAATGATTTTACCAAGCTGAGTCTTAGTTTTCTCTTTTGTAAAAAAGATGTAATAATATTTGCATTATTGGATTCATTTTAAGATTAAATAAGTTCATACACATAAACCATCTAGAACATTACTTGATAAAGCATTTAAAAAAATTAGTGTTACTTTGGGCTTCCTAGGTGGTGCTTATGGTAAAGAACCCTCCTGCCAATGCAGGAGATAAGAGGTGGAGGTTTGATCTCTGGGTCAGGAAGATCACCTGGAAGCGGGCATGGCATCCATGGGATTCTCCAGTATTCTTGCCTGGAGATTCCTAGGCAAGAATATTGATTAGAGATATTGAGTAGAGATAAGAATATTGAATGGAGATTCCTGGAGACAGAGGAGCCTGGTGGGCTACAGTCCATGGGGTCATGAGAGTCGGACACAACTGAAGGAACTTATCACACAGGAATGTTGCTTTAATTCTTATTGCTGATACAACTTCAGGAGACGTCAAGTACTGGAAACTCAGCTAGTAGGTGCATTATCCTTACCAGGTGGAGAGAGCAGAAACTATGAATATTCTCATATAATTTGGGGAACTACTATCACAGTAATATTACCATTAATTATTGGTGATATTAAGTCAATAAAAATTATAGTTATATTTGCATTAATAGCTATTAATATTTTTCAATAATAAAATAATGATTTTTTTCCTAAATGCCTCTATGTTTGATGTCTCACACATCACTTCTACTATCTTATTTAATAGTTATAACTCTTTGAGATGTCATCATTAGCCCATTTGACTGATGGAAAAAGACTGTATGAGGTGAAGTACCTTTGTCTGAGACACTGCTTCTCAAGCTTATATTCCAGCTTATTTAGAAAATGAAAATATTGTACTTTGGAATAGACTGTGATGAAGGTAATAGATCATAAGGGCTGAGAAATCACTTGTAATCCATTATCAACCCAGTGGCTAGAATTCTTTTGTCTAAGGGAGAGTCAGGGTGAGGACTCAAGTCTGCCTGACCTCAAATTCCATGCTGTAGGTTAACTGGTTCCCATTTGATCACCCTCCCACTAATTATTATGAGTTATGGGGATATGCGTATATGTTTCTATATAGAACTGTATAAATATATAATGAAAACACTGGAGAGTGACATAAAGCAGACAGATATTAGAGGGGAGTTGATATTTGAAAGAAGGGAATGATACTGGGTGAGTTTCCTGTTTACAGATACTTTTTAATTGCTATGTGAGCTAAAAGCTGCAATCTTACTGGCATGAGGAATTGGAAGAAAGAATTTGGGGCTACTTGAGAAGCTGGAGAAGGAGAAAATTCTATAAAGGAGAGTACCATAAAGAGGAGCCCTTAATTTTTCATATAAACTGCCCAAATCTCTAAATGACCTCCAAACTATACAACTGTGAAAGCTAAAAGAACTGAGATTTCAGTTGATGTCCACTGCAGTGGAGGCAGAATTTGTACTTTACATCAGTTTAAATGTCTGCTAAAATAAGAAAATGACAACAACAACAAACATGCCGATACAGAAGAATATAACAGAATCTATACACACAGTGTCATGTACAATATCCAGGATACTCTCCAAAATTACTAGATATAAATAAAAACATATGAGCATACACAAGTCAATAAACAAAAATAACCCCATTAACAGACACTAATTTAAAAAAAAGTATTATAATTATGTTCAGAAGTGTAAAGTTTGCTCATAATGAATAAGCCCAGTTCATGTTCTTTATTATCATGCTATGTTACCTTCCAGATTTTTCTTAGGATACTGTTTCCCACATAACAGATTTGAAAAATAAGGATAGAGAAGCACCTTGCCTAAATTTTTGACACCACTATGAGAGAGTTAAGACCAGAGTCCACTGAATTCCTTGGTGGTCCAGTGGTTAAGACTCCATGCTTTGAATACCGAGGGTGCAGGTTTGATCCCTGATTGGGCAACTCAGATATCACAAGTTACATGGGATGGCCAAAAAAATAAAAAATAAATAAAGACCAGAATCCAGGTGAATGTACTTGCTCAGTAGAGTTTTCTGTAGAAGACCTCACATGCTAGAGTTGTTTAGAATCACTTATTACCTATATAACCTTAATAAGTTATCTAATTAATCTAAGCCTCATTTTTAAAGTAGTTGCTGTAAGAATTACTCATGCTATTACAGACACAGTGCCTAACAAAGTGCTTGACACACAGTGCTTAATGACACTTCAGTTGTCATCATCACCATTATGTCACCACCAATTCCTAGATGAAATTCTACTTTACTGATATAATCTCTATATCAAACAATGAAAAGGGAAGAATCTACCAAAAGAATTTTCTCATGTATTGCTCCATATCCTATTTCAACATTTATTAAGCACCTTCTTTGTACAAGAAGCTATGCTTGATATAGAGGAAAATATAGTCATGTAAGACGTAGTTTTTGCCCTCAGTGAACTGTAATACCTAATTTTGAAAAGTAAATAATTTGCATGGTGAAGAAACAAACAAATCCAGAACTGCAGTTTTTTCTAATTTTTAATATTTGATATAGAAAATTTTAAGTGTATAATTCCCCTTATGTTAGTAATGATAAGTAGCCGTTCAGTCCCTACTGGTCCTCCTTTATTTGTGGGACACTGAATTCTTCAGGAAGTTAAAGCAGATTATGGACCCACACCATATCACCCAGACACCATTTGGAACATAATCTAAGGGACTCTATGTTGCAGAAATCTCTACTTCTAAGGATGTAACACCGGCTGTTGAAAAGCTCAAAGGAGGGAAAGAACCTTGAACTGAAATGTACGTCCTTGAGCCTCTGGGCCCTTCAGTGGTCCTCATTCTGCCCTGCAGAGGGCAGCCTGCTCCCTTTTGCAGAACAACAGCTCTGTAAGTATGTGGAGACAGTTAATGTGTTTTGCCTTGATCTTCTCTAGGTTGAATGTCTCCATTTCTTTTGGTGGTTATTCATTTCTCATGGGCTCCAGACTCTTTATAAGCCTGTTACTTTCCTCTAACTGTGTAATAGCTCTGTAATTTGTTTCCTTTAATCACAAGAGGAACATATTCTTATTGTAAATAAAGGTGAAACCAAATCAAAACACAAATCCAAAGCTATACAGTTTTGGGTGAAATAAAAAGTAAATGGGTCTACCCCATTTAGGAAAATTACTTTCCTACAAACAACTGTCAAGAGTGTGGATGCCTTACGAGATGATATCTAGGCATATGCTGTGCATTTATCTGTATGCACATATTTTTTTTTTGTTTGTTTTACTCAAATAGAATCACACTATGTGTACTGTTTTACAACTTTAGAAAAACTGAATCTGTTGTAGACATTGTTCTATCTCAAATATTGGTTACCTAATTCTACCATATGAGAGAATATAACAGAGTTTTTATTATTTAACTTAGAGTCGGGGCTCTAGTGTGAGTTGTCATTATTTCATTTGTTCAATGCATACGTATTGAAGGCTTACTGCTCTAAGTGCCAGGATAAAAACTCCACTGTAAAGATGTGAACTTACCCTTAAGAAACTCGTGGTCTAGTGGCAAACATAGATAATCTGACAAAATATTACAAGGGACTATGATGAATCTATGATAGCACTGAATTTGTCCCTAAATTTATGTTCTATCTTCCTCTCCTTTTCTTCTGTTTTTAGAAACTGATATGTAACATATCTTTTTTAAGTTAGATATTTTTAGATAGAGTTCATTTTTATCCGTCCTTAAATGTGCTACTGTAGGAACTATGGAAATCAAGTGTAAATCTCACCATATTGATGGAAACTCAGTTAACAAAGAAATACCATGAGTTTTTGTGAATATCATTGCCTTTATTCTCTGTGATTTGAGATCAAAATATAAGCCATGTATACAAAGGAATAGAAGTTAGAGAGAGATGCATTTCATAAAATTCTTGTTTTGAAAAAGAATTAGTATTAGAATTGCCTGCAAATGAAGATTTGTGGAGGTAATGAGGGCCACATTATTAAAAATGTTCAAACAGAGATTGAGAAAGAATGTTAATATTCTCAAATGGAGTAACTGGCATAAAGTAGACATCCAATAAATATTTGTGGAAGAGAGAGAGGAGGAGAGAGGGCATAGAGATAACTTTTATTCATTTGTTCAAGAATATTTATTGATCACCTACTCTAGACCTGGCTGTCTGTTAATTACCGGAAAATATTAACAAGAATAGCAGATGATAATGATCCCTCCTACTTATTGAATTTACATTGAATTTACAGGAGGGGCATAAGCACTAAGCAAAGAATTACACAAACATCTAACCATAAGCCATTGTAGATTTTAAAACAAAAGTTTATGAAACTATATAGATGCATGTATGGAGGGCTGAACTAGCCTGAAGTGGAAGGGATGACTTCTTAAGATGTGAGGTGTATGTGGGGGCTGATAAATGGAGTGTTCAAGTATAAGTATAGGTCATGTGGTTGCATAGTCCTGGAAACCCTCAGGCACCCAGGAAAGGCTGATGTTAGTAAAAACCCATAGAGCGAGGTGGGTGGTAGGGTCAGATGGGGCTTAAGAAGTGACCAGGAGCAAAGTTCATGGAGAGCTTGCAAGAACATATTGAAGAATTTGGTCTTTACCTTAGGAATATCAGGGAGTCCAGAAGGACTTAAAGATAAGGAGGCATGTGGTGAAAGGTGTGGTATATGCATGTACAATGGAATATTACTCAGCCATGAAAGGAATGAAATTGGATCATTTATAGAGATGTGGGTGGAGCTGGAGCCTATCATACAGAGTGAAGTCAGTCAGAAAGAGCGAAACAAATGTATATTAATGCGTACATGTGGAATCTAGAAAAATGGTACATATTGGCAGGGCAGGAATAAAAATGCAGATGTAGAGAACGGACTTGTGGATACAGCAGGGGTAGGAATGGGTGGGACAAACTGGGAGAGTAGGATTAGCATATGTATACTGCCATGTGTAAAATAGGTAGCTAGTGGGACGCGCACGGGGAGCTCAGCTCTGTGCTCTGTAATGACCTAGAGGGATGGAATAGAGGGTGGAAGGGAGGGCCAAGGGGGGTATATGTTATACATATGGCTGATTCACTTCATTATACGGGAGAAACTAACACATCATTGTCAAGCAACTACATCCCGATTACGGAAAATCACATCGGCTGCTTTGTGGAGAATCAAATAGTGCTGTTCAGACCTGAGAATGTGGGAACATGAAGGGCAATGGGATAGTGGACTGAAGTGAGTGGGGTGGTAGATTGGAGAGATTTGAGAGACGTAATGGACAGGGCATGCTGATGAAGCGGATGAGAAGAGGAAGTTACCAGCAGTAGAAGGGTGACAAGGATAACTTAAGTTTCTTGCTAGGCCAAGGCAGGAAGCAGTGAATTGCAACAACAGGTTTTTAGGGAAGAAAAAAATCCCAGTTAATGTTGAGGGTATGTTCCTTTTCAGGTACTTTAAGTCATAAGGCTCTTTTAGATGCTTTACATATTCTATTTCATTGTCTCTTCATCATCTTCATAATACAAGCTAAGTATTATTTTACTCATATTCTAGACGAGGACATAAAAGTACTAAAATTAGATTGGTAGTGTAAAATCATGCAGCTAGCTAGGGCTGAACTTGTATTTGAAACCACATCTAGCCAACTTTCAAGTCTCTGCTATGTGTACACTATTTTTCTAGCTGAGAGCTTAGTCATATGTTTGCTAGCTAGTTATATTGTTGAAAAATATAAAGACTCTTTCTTAGTGGTATTTTCAAACCTTAAAAAGCCTGTTTTATTGCAAATAGGGATATGCCCTCCTTAAGATTTAAACAGTCAGAGATTGATACTTTCAGCTTGATCAAAACAGGATTTTATGCCAAAACAACCCAGAGTTGCAGTAGTTTGAGAGTTACTGTTTCAGTTCAGTTCAGTTCAGTTTCTCAGTCGTGTCGGACTCTCTGCGACCCCATGAACCACAGCACGCCAGGCCTCCCTGTCCATCACCAACTCCTGGAGTACTCCCAAACCCATGTCAATCGAGTCAGTGATGCCATCCAACCATCTCATCCTCTGTCGTCCCCTTCTCCTCCTGCCCTCAATCTTTCCCAGCGTCAGGGTCTTTTCCAATGAGTCAGCTCTTCAACATCAGGTGGCCAAAGCATTGGAGTTTCAGCTTCAGCATCAGTCCTTCCAGTGAATACCCAGGACTGATCTCCTTTAGGATGGACTGTTTATATAACCACAATAAAATCATCTGAAATTCATCAGCCACTACACTGACTAGTCATAGCTTTCTTCAAAATGTGTAGCCAGCTAAACCAGCTGGATCATTAACACAGAACCGCATATGATTTCATCCTCTGGCCTATTACTCTAAGAAGCTGAATGTGCTTGCCATTGTGTCCCAGTGCACTCTAATGGTGACATGCTTGTGTGGATTCTGAGGATATTGGGCATTTTAGGGGTGATCCAGTAAAGACCCTCATTTTTCAGGTGGGTCACGGAACCTGGCAGAAAAGATGACCAGAACAGCAGAGCTGATGATAGAATTGGGCCAGGAACCCAGCTTTCCAGCCCATTGATCTTTCTATCAGCAAATGTGTGTGGTGTAGTGATGGAGAGATAGACAAGTGAAAGGAGGGGTGATGGATAGATATCAAAAGATAGGCAGGTCAGAGTGTCTTCTCTATAGTAGCTGCTAGAGTACTGCTGCTTTACTTGTATTAAAAAAAAATTAATTCTTATAGCAATGCAGTGATATGGTACTATTAGCCCCATTTCGCAGATGAAGAAACTGAGGCTCAAATTATTAGCTTAATGTTAGCATTAATGCCTATGTTGTGCATGTAGATTATATATGTATATGTGTTTTAAAGATCTTGGAAATGACCGATAATTTGTGTTTATTTTTATATAGCTGTATCAAGAAAAGATGGAGCTTTCTATATAAGAATAGGGGCTACAGCTGCTGCTGCTAAGTCACTTCAGTCGTGTCTGACTCTGTGTGACCCCATAGACGCCAGCCCACCAGCTCCTCTGTCCCTGGGATTCTCCAGGCAAGAACACTGGAGTGGGTTGCCATCTCCTTCTCCCATGCATGCATGCTAAGTTGCTTCAGTCATGTCCAACCCTGTGCGACCCCATAGATAGCAGCCCACCAGGCTCCTCTGTCCACGGGATTCTCTAGGCAAGAATACTGGAATGAGTTGCCGTTTCCTTCTCCGAGGGGCTACAGAAGGAACCTTAATGACTATCCTCAAGTTTCAGAGTCTTAGAAACACTGTGATGTTTCGACCCATATCTGAATAAGAGTAGGGCTCATTCATCCACTAGTTTTGGACCTTGAACAAGTTGCTTTATTCCCCCCAGGCTTATATTCTTCATCTGCAAAATGGATATAAAGATACTAATCTTCCAGATGAAGAGTGATATTAAGTTAAAGAACTAGCACAGCAGAGATGAGATGGGAAAGAGCACAAAGAATCCATATTTGACTCTTTGCCTGCTCTCCCCAGCAGGTGCACGCAGGTTGGTGCTGAGCAAAGAGTGGTCCTTTGTTCCGTGTGACTCAGTGGTGGGCAAAGAGAGAGACTGGAGAAAGAGATGGTGTTGAGAGCACAGATTTTCAAGCACTATGAACTTGAGTGAGAGCATGATTTCTCTAAGCCTCACTTTTCTCATCTGTAAAACTGGAAAAAAGGGTTATTTAAAGATTTCATGAGATCTTAGTGCAGTGCCTGATATACAATAGTTACTCAACAAATACACATTGCTCATTAAGTAAATACCCAAGTCAGAGGCAGGAACAGAGAAATATACATATCTATTGCCCATGTTTATTACTATTAATATGGATCCCAGTCTCTTGCTTTAACAGATCTATTCAACCAAATTATAATGCTTTCTGTTTGTATCATTCAATCAGAAATAAACTCTAATTGGTTTCCCTGTAACATGGACCAGAGAAATCAAACTGGCTTGGTGCTCTCTTATACAATGAGCTGCAAACTTTCTGTAAGTCATCTCATTAACTCCCCTGTGATATTTATGAAGCCTGGGATTTGCTAATTATCTTAAATGAGGTTAGGATCTTTAGTATGTGTTGAGAGGGGAGTGATGGAGAGAATCAGAGAACCTTAAGAGACCTTAAATGCAAATCTTTACTGAACCATTTTTTGGTTATGTTCCGCAGTAGGGTGTCTGACAAATACAGTATGGGGTCTTATTGCCCATCATCTATGTGATGGAGTACCATCTGGGCTTGTAGAATGAGACACAGTCTATAAGATTTGGCTGAACTAATTAGTCAATGAATAAATTATCAAAACCGACAAATGCAGTTCAAACCAGAAGTGACCGTGTGTTTTAAAATTTTTATTAGCTCAGCTGAGTCTCTGAAAAAAATTTGTTTCTAAAGAAATTCATTACATGGAACTGAGAGCATGATTTCTCACAAACAACAAAAAATCTTGACTTGACTTCTTTTTAAAACACTGAATGCTGCTTAAATGAAAAGCAAGTTGCTGATAAACATCTGAATGTCCTAAGCTAGATTGATGGTACACATTAGGTCAGTTTAAAAAAGGTGCTCCTCTTTCTAACCTGTCCTTGTGACAGGTGCCTTTGTGAAGTTCCAAAGGCAGAAAACATTGATGACTTTCTCTTACTAAGATATGTAGCCTCACATCCAAGGATCTTCCTAAAGAATAACTAGTCTTTATTGGGTGCTATGTATCAGACACATTGCTAAACATTTCTCTGTGGATTAGATTATTTAATTTTTGGAAAAAAACTGTGAGGTAGGCACTATAATGATCCCTTGTCTATCTGTGGAGTAACTGATATTTAGAGAGATGAAGTAGTAATTTGTCTGATGGTATGTAGCTTCCAGGGCTTCCCAGGTGGCGCTAGTGGTAAAGAACCAGCCTGCCAAGGCAGGAGATATGAGACACAGGTTTGATCCCTGGGTTGGGAAGATCTCTTGGGGGAGGAAGGATCTTTTCCAGCATTCTTGCCTGGAGAATCCCATGTATAGAGGAGTGTGGCAGGCTACAGTCTATGGGGTCTCAAAGAGTTGGACAGAGCTGAAGGGACGTAGCACACGTGCACGTAACTTCCATATGGTGGAGAAAGAGTATGAATGTAGATATTTTGTGCTCACTCTGTCTCAGTGGTCAGCAGATAATGGCCCATAAGCTAAGAATGTTATTTTCCACTTTTAAAGGATTGAAAAAGTCAAAATCAGTACAATATTTTGTAGTATATGGCAGTTATATGAAATTCAAATCTCAGTGTCCATAAATGAAGCTTTATTGGAACATAGCCATGCCTATTTGTCTACATACTATCTATGGCTGGTTTCATGTTACAGCAGCAGAGCTGAGTAGTTGTGACAGAAATCATCTGGATTGCAAAACAAAATATTTATTATCTGGCTCTTTACAGAAAAAGCTTGTTGATCTCTGACCTGTCCTAAGCCTTTCATAGTACTACCTCCCAATCTGCGGTGAGGCCTTTGTAGTCTAGGCGCTTGACCACAGACACTTCTGACATCTTCATTCCTATTGTGCTTGCTCTGGGAACAGAGTTTAATGTTAACTCTATCCACTGAATGCCTCATATGTTTTCAGGTCCAGATCAAACATCACTTACTTCACCTTTGAAAGTCTTGGTTGCCCCACTAGAAATCCCAGTTTGAATCTGAATATTTTAAACAGAGGATCCATTAGCTTACATGAGAAACATAGAGGAATTACTCTCACTTTCCGTACAGTTTCATTTAGGACAAAAAGATATTATTGGAAGCTCTCTAGTACATGTCCTATGCATTAAGGAGGTCTTAAGGTTTTTGAGGTCTATATAATTCATGCCCCTCCTGTCATATCCTGCTTTTTTCCTCTAGACTTGCTATTTCACACCACCTAGTCCAGAAAGGATGACTCAATAGAATCTATGTTTTAGTCTTGTCAAAAAAGACTGAGTCTCACAATGACTGAACTGTCTTTGGTTGTGGAGCCTAATGCCCTCAACCTAATGTCTGAGATCAAAAGAAGGAATTACACTGATTGGCTCAGAAGTGGATTAAAGCCATCCCTGAACCAATCACTATGGCCTTAAAATAAATAAATAAATAAATAAAAGGACTGCTGTGTTTGGATTAAATCAATCAATGTCTTAAATCTAGGGTTTAGGTCAGTATGACTGCAGTCACATAGATGAGAAATTTGCATTATGATTAGCAACATGCAATAGAAAAATCTTGCTAGGAAGGCTTTCCCGAATGCCAGCTACATCTCCCTGCCCCACAGCCTTCTAGACTTCCAGTTGCTTGAACCCACTCCTGGCAGACAGAATTTTTCTTTCCTTTCTACCTCCATAGCCTTTCCCATCTGAAGCTTGAATTATTGTGAGTTTTATATAACTTTCAATGACTGCTGCTACCTGATACACTTCAAAAATAGATTCTCTTATAATTATTGATTCCTGTGCTGGAGGCAGGATAATTTCTCACCTAAAATTTTTCTTTAAGGAATCCTTATGTGATTTTAAAAGCATATTTTGTTGTTCATTTTAGGAGAGTGATGAATATTGCATGTGAACTGCTGGGCTTCTTGAATGTTCATTTCTGTTCATATCTCCGCAATCTCAGTCTCTTGAATTAGATAGGATGCTAGGGGGCAGGGGTAGAGTTGTAGGTGGTGGGAGAGTCAGAGAAAGAATGTGAGTCAGGAACATCTGCTTTGTTTATTACTCCAAGCAAAAGATGAAGATTCCTTGTTTTAACATTACAAATTTGACACAGCCATGGCAAAATGTCACACTGCCATTTCTTTTCTTTTTTACATCAAAGTGGCAAGATGAAAATCTGCCATGCTCACCAAAACAGATGTATGGTATCTTCATGGAAGCATTGTTCTTGAAAGCCCAAAGCACTGAAATGATGTAGGCAACCATGCATAGTGGAATAGATACATAAGTTGTGGTATATACATATAATGGAAATTACTAATCAACAATCTACAACTAGACCTAATGATATGAATGAATCTCACATACTTAATATGGGCCCAAATAATCCAAACATTATGGAATCTACTATATGATTCCATTTATACAAAATACAAACCATGCAAAACTATCCTATGTTGTTAGAAGTAAGGATAGTGGGTATTCTAAGAGTGCATAAGGGCAATTTCTGTGTGCTGGTAATGTTATGATTTTGCCTAATATTTTCTACACAGGTATGTTTGTATGACAATTTGTCAAGGTATACATTTATGATATGTACATTTTTCTGTATATATTATATTTCAGTGTAATTAAAATGAAAATGGGGGGAGAAAAGTAACTGTACGGCAAGCTATGTCAAAAGTCCTGTTGCCCTTTAGTTTTTCCCCATGTCCCCAAGCTGGGTTGGTATTCTGAACTGAGTGCCTGAATCTGTAGGGGTTCTGGCTGGGGATGGCCATCCTTTCTATATAAGTAATAGAATGAGGTCTTTAGCTTACTCTTGATGGAGGCTTTGGCTCAGCTGACCAGCCATGATTCAAGTACTAGTGAACCTCCCTGATCAGAAGCTCTTGTTTGAAATATCCACATGTGCTCTGGCCATGAAACACAATAGTCTGCAGCCCTGAACTTTATCCAGACTCTCAACTTCGCAGTGGATGCTGCTGCTCCAGATGCTGGTGGCACTTTCATGGGGAGAAAGGGTCTATCTGGCAGCCTAAAGTTAAGCTTTCCTTCTCTCCTTGATGGTGAAGAATAAATTAACGGGTGTTCATTTTTTGCCACTCACTCTTCTTTGAACTAATTGCTTCTCACTTTGGGATCTGCGAATTCATAAAATTTGTGCTGCAGCTTCATCTTTCAAGGTAAAAGACACAGTAATTGGGGAGCAGTGGGTCTGAGAGTTTCCTCGCACCGAAGAGGAAGATGCTGGTTTATGTGGTTAAGGTCACTTTCATCCCTTATTGTGAATACCACCAGCATGCATTTTACTGACTCAAAGTGGATGTTTTCTTACTCCTGAGAATTTTTCTTGAGTGTACTTGAATTTGCCCACTATCACTTTATGTTAATTGGCCTTTAGGTGTTCCTATTATTGTCTTTGAACAGGTCAATTCCTCCTAGTTTTTTCATCATTTTCTTGGCCATACTGTAAATGTCCTCCATTTATCAATGCCTGCCTTGGTCTTACCGGTCCAAAGGCTGCATCTTGTTTCAAAATGTGCCTTCAGTGATGCTGAAAAAGAAGACTGGGGATGGCTGTTTAGTTTTTGTGTATTTGGTATTTCACTTCCGTTTGCATCCTGGTGCTGTAATGAAATATCATGTAGAGTTCCTATAGGGCTGATAAGCCATCCTCAGTCCCTAAAGATAGCTCTTTCTGTGCATTACTGCTTTCCAAGAAAATCTCTGTCATTATGCAGAGTGTTATGCATTTCCTTTCAAACCTAGTCATTTGCATTTTTCGCCTTTGAAAAGGCAAATTTGCTTTGAAAAGTGTAATGAAATGTGCCCAAATGAAAAATGGGCCCTGAGGATGGCTGGTGCCAGCATGGGGCTTTAATTAAATGATTAGATGGCAATTTGATATGACCAGCTTTTGAACTGCATCATGTTATCATTTAGCTTTGGGAGGAGAAATGCAGCTTGACCTTTCGAAACACTGAAAGATAATATGAACTTTGCTTCTAACTGCCACAGAGCTATGTACAAAAACCCTTTTTCTAATTTTCCTTTTTCTCTGACCCTGGTCTCCCAGTTCTCATGGTTCCTCACTTTTCCCCAGTCAGCCGTGTCCTTTAATGCTTCCGTGTCTTTGCATAGTCTGTTCCTGAGACCCAGAGTCCCCTTTCCACTTCTGGCCTTTCTAGGGAGTCTAGTGTTTCTTCAAAGCACAGCTCACTTCACACCTTTCCTTTCTTTATTGAAATCCTTCTTAATTCCCCTGTAGTGGGAGCTAGTTGCTTCTTCTTCTATCCAGGGATCTACAGAGTACACCCTGCCTCCTCCTGCTTTTATTAGGATTGAGCAGTGCCCCTTTATTTACATATTGTTTGAGGCTGCCTTTGTGTTAAAATGGAAAGTAGAATAGGTGCAAGAGATCACCAACTACAAAGCCTAAAATGTTTACTATCTGATCTCTACAGGAAAATTTGCCCAGGTTAGCACTTCATACAATCAGTCCTCACCAGCTAATTAGTGACTATGACCTCCATGAGGCTAACTCCTAATTTTGCTCACCACTGTTTTCCTAGCAACAAACACGGGTCTGCCAGACAGAAGCTGCTTAGAAGATATCAGCTGCATATTGTGGCTGTGAGAATTCAATGGACTGATGAAGCTGTGTTGTCTTTGAAGTGCTTGGTGCAAACTAGGCACTTAGTAAATGCTCATTTCCTGGTCATCTATGCTCCTATTCTTACACCTGACTGCCAGGTCATCTTGTATTTCCCCCATTACATTGTTGGTTTTTTTGACTGCCAGATTTAATATTACTTTTGCACATATGCATTAAAGTACTAAATTGATGCTAAAGTTTAACCTCAATATCTCTATTTGCTATTTTTACCCAATATCTAGTGAGCATTTAATCCATCCTAGGACTGTGATCAGAGCTTTTTATTTGTTGCCTCATCGAATAGCTAGTGCTGCCTTTTACAGGCAGATATCCTTTTCTGTCCCCCCACAAAGCCTGAATTTAAGTTTTTATTTTATTTTTTAATAGATGTATAGTTACAAAATTGGCTCCCATGATTCTGAAAGCTGAGAAATACCAATATCTGTAGTTGGCTAGCTGGAAGCCCAAGAATGCCTATGTGTAGTTCATCTTGAGTCTGAAATCCTGAGAACCAGGAGAGCTGATGGTGTATTTCCTAGTCTAACAGGTAGCAGACTCGAGACCCAAGAGTAGCTGATGTTTCAGTCTGAGTCCAGAGACTGAAGAAGACCAACCTCCCAGCTCAACTCTCAGGAAGGCGTTTCCTCTCACTTTGTCTTTTTGTTCTATTCAGGTCTTCAGGTGACAGGATGACCCACTCACTTTAGGGAGGTGAATCTGCTTTACTCAGGCCACCAATTCAAATGTTCATTTCATTTGAAACACTCTCACACAACACCCAGAGTAAATTTTGGCCGCATATCTAGATACCCGTTGGCCCACTCAAGATGACACATGAAATTACTCCATAAGTATTTAATGGTTAAATAAATATGTAAATTTGATAAATGGCTTTTAGAGCAGTGGCTAGACCAGATAAAGGCTAAATTAATGTTATTGTTACAATTTTTCCCAAAAGTATTTGACATATTCTTGAACCAGGGTAGGCTTATAGGTAATTATATACAATGCAGTGTGTAATATATCAGATTTGGACATTTGACAGGAACATTGGAGTTTAATATTATTTATGCAAGCACTACATTGTGCATTTCATGGGAGATATTTTCTTCTTTCTCCTTCTCCTCTGGGAAAAACAATTATCTAACATATTAGTAGAACACCTAGATGTGATGATTGCTCTTTCCAGAATTGATTTAGGGTCAAATATTTTTGTGGCATGTTAGTGTTTGTATAGACACACATAAATGAGAATGCTGCCTATGTTTTAGATATTAACTGACATGCCAATGTTTTGGTATTCATTAGTCAAAATAGTTATTAGAATAGAAACTTATAACAGGAATATAAAGATAGATCAGTTAGTATCTCTTAAATATCTCTTCTTACTTGGCCTTGAAAAGAAGTTGAGGATGTAAGAGAAGAAAATAGGAGATTATCTGTACCCTTAAATGGCTTATTGAATTAGCTATGAAGACAGTTGTATAACTGGCATTTCAGAAATATAGGGAATTGGGTGTAAAATATGTAATATTGACACTGAACACCTTTATAATTCAAAGAAGAAGAAATAATAAGTATTACTTGTAACAGTTGGAGGAGGTGAACATTGAAATAATTGCATTTGCACTTTAAAAGTTTAGAATGCTCTTTTCAGAGTCCTGTGCTAATGGTCTCCTTGCTCTTCCTGTTTTTTTCTCTCCCACCTTCCACAGCTTTGACATTCTTTCTGGTTCATCTGGGATGGGTGTGCCACAGGCTGAAGGATTCCTGGGTGTGATTTAGTTTCTTCTTGCTGCTTCTTGTAAATCTTTCACTGTTGTTATTCACTTGTAGGGGGTGATTTTATTGACTTGGCAGCTGGCGTGTTTAAAACTAGATTAATTTTGAAGTTAGGAATGTCTATAACCAATGGAACACTGAGTTTAAAACAGAATCAGACTAGATTTAATCAGCTCTGAGGAGAAGAAATCAAAACTACAAATAACATGGAGAGTCTTCTCTGACAGACGATGAGTGCTCAGACTCTGAGCTTTCATGAAAGATTGAAGGTACTGTGGTTTGCTTTTATCATCCTGGGAACGCTTGCTGTTATTAGTTCCCTAGAGGCTCCATAACTAATTACTGTGAACTTGGTGGTTTAAAACAACAGAACTGTATTCTTTCGTGATTCTGGAGGCCAGAAGTCCCAAATCAAGATGTTCACAAGGCCATGCTCCCTCTGAAGGCTTGAGAAGAGCATCTTTCTGTGTGTCTTCCAGCTTCTGGTGGCTTCAAGCGTTTCTTGGCTTTTGGTAGTAACTCCAGTCTCCCCTCTGACTCCCCATGGCCGTCTCTTTGTGCTACTGTTTTTCTTCCTCTGCCTTCTCTTTTAAGGACATTTGTCATTGAATTTAAAGTCTACCTTGTTAATAATCTAGGGTGAACTCATCTTAAGATCCTTTCTTTTACTATATATCATGCAAAGACCCTTTTTCTAAATAAGGTTATATTCACACGTTAGAACTTAGACATACCTTTTGCAGGGGCTACAATTCAGCCCAGTTCATTTACCTTCCCTGCCTTTTGGTTCTTTCAGATGTAGATAGGCGCTGCAGTGTTACATTGCTAGCTTGGCATGGCTAAAACCCAAAGGTTAAAGGACGTTTGCTGTTGTTTTTCAGTGCCTAAGTCATGTCCACCTCTTTGCGACCCCATGGACTGCAGCACGCCAGGCTTCCCTGTCCTTCACTATCTCTCAGAGTTTGCTCAAACTCATGTCCATTGAGTCAGTGATGCCTTCCAACCATCTCATCCTCTGTTACCCACTTCTCCTCCTGCCCGCAATCATTCCCAGCACCAGAGTCTTTTCCAATGAGGCTCTTCACATCAGGTGGCCAAAATATTGGAGCTTTAGCATCAGTCCTTCCAATAAATATTCAGGGTTGATTTCCTTTAGAATTGACTGGCTTGATCTCCTTGCTGTCTAAGGGAATATCAAGAGTCTTCTCTAGCACCACATTTAAAAGGCATATTTGTGATAAAATGTGAGTGACGCAACAGAGTAATTTTCAGAGTATGGTTGAAAATGTGTATGTTAGCTGCTCCTCTATTGTTAAGGAAGCCTCCATGTGAGGATTACACTGAATATGAGAAGCAAAAGTGTTTTCTGGTCTTTCAAGGCATTGAGTGATTTTTTTTTTTTCACTTTTAGCTATTATTTTCCCGAAATACTTGTGCTCTTCATTTCTTCAGATATCATCTAGAACATGAGTTATAAAATCTGTACTTTTTCCCACTAAATATCAATAAGAGGAAGTTTGGTTTTAGATGAGTAGAATTTTTCCACTTTAATAGACGTTTCTTGTTGCTTAAATGTATTTTATATGATAAAGCTTTCAGAAGGCCATAAGGTGACATACATGGCTATATTGTTTCAACAGCTTTATTCCTAGTTGTAGTTTATTCAGCCTTATTCCTAGCCTAGTACAGTGCCTGTCATGTAATAGATATTAAATACTATTATTGAGTGAATAATATTCTATGAAAATCATATTTTCACATGGATTATATGATGCATTTTGAGTCAAAATATGGCAACTTATTTCTAATTATATTCTAATATTGTCTCTCCCTGCACACATAATTTTTCTTCATTTGGAGATCAACAGGGCCATTTTGATTATTTCTTCGTATTTAGTTATAACATATGAAGAGTTGTCAAGGAGGAAATAAGCCAGGCAGACACTCAGAGATTCCACTCTTCATCACTAGTCTCTTCTGTCATTAACTGCATACATCACATTCCAACCTGCTTTTGTGTTCCTTGAGGAGCAAGAGCAGTGCCTTCTACTTAAAAGGAAATGATGTTACTTACTGCATCTAATATATGTAGACAGTGAATATCTCTGAATGAATATAAGCATGGTGACATCAAAGCATAAATCTTGTTTCGTCAAAATAGTCAGAAACATAAATCTTGACTCAGAATGCCTTTTGAGTCCTAGTTTATTCATTTACTAGGAATATTATGCAGTTAGCAAGTCCAAGCCTCTATTTCTTCATCTGTGAGATAGGAATAATAACACAGTTCTCCAAGTTTTGTTCTGAGGAATTGAGTCCCTTGGACTGCAAGGAGATCCAACCAGTTCATCCTAAAGGAGATCAGTCCTAGGTGTTCATTGGAAGGACTGATGCTGAAGGTGAAACTCCAATACTTTGGCCACCTCATGCGAAGAGTTGACTCATTGGAAAAGACCCTGATGCTGGGAGGGATTGGGGGCAGGAGGAGAAGGGGACAACAGAGGATGAGATGGCTGGATGGCATCACTGACTCGATGGACATGAGTTTGGGTAAACTCCGGGAGTTGGTGATGGACAGGAAGGCCTGGCGAGCTGCGGTTCATGGGGTCGCAGAGAGTCGGACACGACTGAGCGACTGAACTGAACTGAGGCAGCCTTCCCTGTGCCTATCACAAGAATGTACACAGTAAACTTGAGTTGCTATTTTGATAAATAAATTCTTTGTTGAGAAGTAGGAGGAATTTTTCATCTAAACCCCCAAGCAAAACTCTTCACATATCCTGTGTCGGGACCTTGTTGTCTCCAGTGCCCCCAAATTCAGGAGTCCATTCTCCAAAGACCACATCCCTCACCGTTTTCTTCTCTTTGTGCCTCATTTTCCACAATAGAACTTTAATGAATATAATTCAAGGTCAGCCCAAATATAAATTCACTACCAACTGAGGAAACTTATTGTACTACTTGGCTACAGTGAGGTCATTTATGGGTACCTGGCCTCATTTCTCAGTTTAATGTGACATAGCTGAGCACATTAATCAGCCTTTTAGTCAGCTGCAGTTTTTCTTTGTTTCTTCATTCATTCATTTCAGTCATATTTATGAGCCAGACCCTTTGCCATGCGCTAGGCCACTGTTGAACTGTTTCTTTTCTTTCATACTCTCTTCAATTCCTTTCCTATAGTTTTTCCAAGGCTTAATCCTAAGTCCAGTCTGGGTAGCATGCTAAGTGACATTGTTTAATATGTGCCCAGTTTCATATAGCTAAAAAAGAGAGGGGTCTTTGTACTTACTTCTCTTAGTGGAATCTTTGAATAGTCTTTACTTTCCTAAGACCATACAGCTTCATGGTTTAGAAAGATTTTTATGTTTTATTTCCTTGGGTTTTGAGCCTATTTTGTTGAGCTGCTTTTAGAGTGACTTTGGGTAGCTAGGATTTAAGTAAATGCTGAATAAAATTTTATACCTGCAATCAATGTTTTAGGAGACATTTTTTAAAAATATGATTTGAAAGTGTCAGTAGTACCCTTATGATAGAGATATTTTATATTTCGCACAACATGCTACTTATGTATCAGGCAGTACACTGAACACTATACATATTATCCAGTTCTCATAGCAGCACCAAGAAAGGTGGATTTATTATTCTACTTGTTTTCACTTGAGGAAACTGAAATGCAGAGGGATTAACTGATTTTAAGGTCACAGACTACTGGGTTTAAGAAGTCTCTCATCTGGGTTTTCAAACTGTGACATTTGACTCCAAAGCCTTTGTCCTAACCCCGGGGATAAAGAGAGAGAAAAACATATTTAGTAAATAAATGAACAAAAATAACCAATTGCAGATCAAAACAGAGATTTTGTTGTATGTAAATTTTCCAGGGCATCAAACAAAGACTTGATTTGTTCTTTCTCCCCACTCCCCTCTTTTCCTCCTCTTTCCTTCATCTGTCCTTCATCTGTGTTCCCCTTCCTTCCCTCCTTCCTCTTCTCTCTTCTTCTCCCCTTCCTTCCTCCTCCTCTTCCCCCCTCCCTCCTTTTCTCTTCCCTTCCCTCTCGCTCCTTTTTTCTCCACCTCTCCTTTGTTGCTTGGTGATAACTGACAGTGATAACATGCATTTCCTTCAGCCCCTGCCAAGGGCCCAGGGGAGGCACTCATAGGAGCTGACAGATGCTTACTCACATCTGAGTTGCTTGCTCACATTAGGGGTAGGACAACAATATCCTAGCCCCAGCCCAGCACCAGGCCCAAGCTAGGTGTGCTTTATGACTGCTACCCAGTTCAGGCATGCATCTCTTTCCTGGCAGGTTCCAGCTCCATTGTCTCCGAGCACATCCTTGGGCAGAGACAATTAAAAGCTTATATCATCCCTCTCATCTCACCCAATAGAGAAGGCAATGGCAACCCACTCCAGTACTCTTTTCTGGAAAATCCCATGGATGGAGCAGCCTGGTAGGCTGCAGTCCATGGGGTTGCTAAGGGTCAGACACAACTGAACGACTTCACTTTCACTTTTCACTTTCATGCGTTGGAGAAGGGAATGGCAACCCACTCCAGTGTTCTTGCATGGAGAATCCCAGGGACGGGGGAGCCTGGTGGGCTGGTATCTATGGGGTCGCACAGAGTCGGACACGACTGAAGCGATTTAGCAGCAGCAGCAGCAGCAGCATCTCACCCAAAACAATATTTTTCAAGATAGTGTAGTTAGGCTTTATATCTGTATATCTAAATGGGCTTATACAAGAGATTATAGGACAAAATTAGAATTTACCAAGTCTCCAGCTTCTCTCCCAGAATACTGAAACAGACACACACAGAACAGCTAGTAGTTTTCAGTTTACTCTGAGTCTGAGGAATGTTATTCCATAACTGTAACTGAAAATTCCATATTTCACTTTAAAGAAATAAAGCTTTGGGATTATATGATGATGGAAAATTAATAATGGGGGCTAAGAAAGATCTGGGAGAAAAACTAGCTATGAATTCAATAATTATAACTTTAAGGAAAACAATCATTAGTATAATTGTTTGCCTGTCAGCTTCATGGACTGAAATTTTTGATATTCTAACAATGTATCAGAAATATCAAATGTCAACCCAATTTACCTTTCACTTGCTTTAGAGTCCTTCTCTACTGTGCTTCTAATATTCAATAGCTAATATTTTTAGAATTATGCCTTGCTTAAAGACAAAAAAAATACGTTCCCCTTCACTTACTTCTATTATTATTCTATATATTTTAATTTTTAAGTAATTATATCTCAGTCTTAAAAATAATTTTCCTTGGCTGATGAGTATTTACATTTCTCATTTTAAGTCAATGGCAGCTTTAATTTGTATACTTTAGATGGGAAATAATTTAAAATGTTTCCCTGAAAACCAAGTATGAATCACTGTAAATATCCAGTTAACCAGTTGTTCCCTTTGGCATTTAATTGGCTGACAATTTAACATTGCAGCCAACAAATAAACATTGTGGGTATTTGTTGCTAAAGTCTAGTGAAGATTAGAAATCCAATTAGCCATGCTCTGTCTTGCTCACCTACTATCACCTGGTAAGGTTTAATCTCCACTGGACAGAAATTAAGTCCAAGGGTTATCAGTTACTTCAGAAAGCAGGAAAGTAAGGCATTTATTAAACCAAGTGTGGGACATTTTTTTTGGTCTGTTGCAGAATCATTTTTAAAGTTCTTATTGAATCCAAACCTTCCACAGACTCACACAAGTTTTCAGTGAAAAAGTAACTTCTTTTAACATGAGAACAGAATGGTGTTTGGCATGGTAGAGGTTTTGTGCTTATGTATTTGGTAAATACATGTTTCTTATGAAGAAAAATCTGAGTTATTTAGCAGTTTAACTAGAAGGGTTAAGCAAATAGTTATAGTCTTGAAGACCTTCTAAGTAATAAATAATAACTATAAATAATTGTGAAGTGCTTGTGTGTGTGTGCTGCGTTGCTTCAGTTGTGCTTGACTTTTTGCAATCTGATGGACTCTCCAGGCAGTAATACTGGAGTGGATTGCCATTTCCTCCTCCAAGGGATCTTCCCTACCCAGGGATTGAACCCAGGCCTCTTATGTCCCCTGCATTGGCAGGATTCTTTACCACTAGCATCACCTGAGAAGCCTTATTAAGTGCTTACTCTGTGTCAAAAGCTTTATTGCATTCAATCACTGCAGTATCTAATGAATTAGGAACTACTAAAATCCCTGTATGAAAAAACTTAGGCTTTGAGGGGTGATGTGATGTGTGCCTGGTCACACAGCAGTCAAGGGTAAAGTCAAAGCATACTATCAGATGTCTGTGAGAAGCTTTAGTGTGTCTGTTTACCTTTGGAAGTGGTTCTGAGTCATTCCCTCCAGAGCCCTCATCTTAATTACTGGTCTAGCGTGTACTGGGGCTTTGGCGTGCAAATGGCACTGAGAGGACTCTTCTGGTCCTTCAATTCAACTGGATCATAGCAAGGACTCCCATTACCCTCTAGACACTGTTCCAGTGGTTTCTTTGCAGCTGCTGTGTCTTCTAGAAGACCTGTGAGCTTGCATGCTAGGAAGCCTGAGGTAGTAGCATGAGCAGCAGAAAATACATTAGCAGCAGGAGGCAATGGGTTATGCTTCATTTGAGTGTAGCGAGACTGAAATAGGAAAGTGTCTTGAACCACTTAGAAAAGTGAGAGGGGTAAATGCATGGATCGCCACCTGTGGGCATCTTTCACAGTCGGTAGGATGGTAGAATAGGTGCTTGATTTGGCTTGCATTGTGTGTGCATAACAGGACTAAGTGGCCTTGGAAGGTATAAATAGGGAGTAGAAAATATGGGCTCTGCTGCACGGGGTGGGGGTCTTTCCAGCCCTTAAATATTGAAATCTTAATGCTGTCTTTTTAAAATAGTCACCTTAGTGATCCATGCACTAATTTCAGCAGTGCTGCCAATGCTCATTTGCAAAAGCCCTTTGAAAAATTACTTTCAGAATTATTTTGAGGCACATGGGAAAATCTGACTCTGGAGCAGGCCTGGGTTTTATTACTCAGTTTAGTCACCTGCCTGCTCTTGGCTTTAAACTCATTTGAACTGTTTCCAATAATCAATGCTAACATTCAAGGACAAAGGTTTTCTGTCATTGTGGATATTGAAAAAAGTACCTTACATACCATTAAGGCAATCGCTAAGCTTGTTTTTGTATCCTCCATGGTGACCAACTCGTCAGCCAGCTCATCACCCATGTTCAGTGGAAGTTTATTGACTTTAATAGAAAAGGAAAACAAACAACAGTTCCAGACACTGGCAGTTTTTCTGGAATAATTTAGCATCTTAAGGCAGATACTTTTCATCAAAAAGCTTTGAAATGTATATTCATAATTTTATTAAATCAATTATTTGATATCACCTTGAAACACTTATATAGTTATAACTGTATCTGATTAAAATTAGTCAAGAACTCATTAACTCTGCCATACCACATATCTGTTTCCCTGAGTTTTCTTGTTTTGCTTGAGAGTTGTCCTCCTGGCTCACAAAATGATGTAGAACAATAACAGTGGTGATGATGATGACATTTCTTGAGTGCTGACTCTATTTTAGGTGTTGCTTTAATTATACTTCATGTCATATTTAATCTTCACAAGCTCCTCAAAAGGAAAAAAAAAAGGAAGCTTTATTCTTATTTTCCTATCTGGAGATGAGAAAACAGAGACTCAGGGAATGGTTTGCATATAATTCCATGACTGATAAAGATGACCTGTTACTTAGGAAGACCCCAAGCTTCTTTGCCTTTCCACTATTGCAGTGATGTATTCAGTAGGTGCTCTCTTAAAAAAAATAAAATTTTGCTGTATTTCTCACAACTCATTTATCTTTTTCATATTAAATAAAACTGATCCCCCAAAGTCAGAAAAATTAAAATTACCTGAAATTGAAGCACTGAAAAATGGATGCTTTCTATGTGTCATTGCAAATACTCAGATTTTGTTCCTATTTCCTAGCCCCACAACACTCGTTGTACCTGAACTGATTTCTGTGGAAACTGTATGTGAAGTAACACATGTAAATGGCTGCTTTCTTTCATAGCCACTTAATGCTATAGTTAGAGGCAACCCATTTATATACACTCTAGATCTGTTTTGCTTTGCTTTGGTTTTATGACCAGGGTGGTGTTTTCCCTTAAGACAGGTGGTTATTCCTTTTGGCCTAAACAATTTTTAGTATCTCCCTTTCTCCCATCAAGGTGGGAAGAGAAGAAAGAAGAGAAACACACTTTTCATAGGTATCTGTGATATGGTGGTCTATCTTTTGTGTTCGGCTTTGAATATATTATTAAATTTGCTGGCCAAACAAGAAGGTTCTGGGACTGTTCATGACGTAAGATGGTGAAGATTGTTGAAGGCAACTTTCAGAGAAAGGGGCAAGAATCCCCGTTGCCTCCTCTCTTAATATTTAGACAGTCCATGTGGTCTTGTCCTGTACACCAGAAGTTGAGTGTAGTGATACTAAACCTTCTCTCTGGTGTCTGTGAACCCGAGGCTGCATCTTGCTATGGGATCCTTTATTTTGTTTTAAGTAGACTTCTGTGGTATCTGATGTTGTACCAACATCTCAGAGCTCTCTTCTCTGATGCATCCTAGCCCTCAGCCTACTTCCTCTGTATCAGAGGCACTTGCTCATGACCTTGATTCCCTCCCAGCAGAGGAAGGAGCTCCCAAGCTTGGGACTGCCTGTCTCTATGTCTGCCATAGTTTAGATTCTGCCTATAGCTAATGATGCACAGGTGATAAATCTCTAGCTATAAAAAGTAGAAAAGTTCTTTCTTATGTGTCATTGTAATTCTCTTTATTGCTACATCTCTTAGCTGATTTTAATAAATATGGGTAGGAGGACTTGAAGAAAAGAAAGTTTCCCTGCCTGGTGCTTTCTTCTTGAAAAGACAGTTTTGCTTCTTTGAGTTAAGCCATTTTTGAAATCATCGGTAAATGTTTGCAAATCTGATAAACCTCCTAAAACAGCCTGCACTCACTTAAACACAAACCTTGAGAAACTTCTGATGCAAAGATAAGTATCTGGAAGTCCTGTGTTGTATGTATTCTTATCAAATCCAAATAGAACCACCGTCCTTTTAATAAACACCCACCCAGTCAATGTGAATTCATACCAACTTGACTTCAACTCCCTGAACGTCAACAAATATTCCAATCTCAGACCTACAGAGAAGGCAAATTTTGGTATCAAGCTCTGGGAACAAGTTTTCCTTTGCCACTTGTGAGACTCTGGGCAACTCCCTTGGCGTCATCTGAGTCTTCCTGTCCTGAACTGTAAAATGAGGATAATTATACCCTTTCTTACTATTAGGGTATTGATAGAAGAAATTAGTAAGGCATTATGTGGGGGAGCACTTTATAAACTCTAGCCAAAAGTCTAAAGTTTTCGTGACAGCATTTTGAAAGCATTCCCTTGATCCACATAGGCAAGTTGCAGGACACGGTGAGATGCAGCTAGGTGTGAATCTCTCTGCCAGGGTTTGATTGTCTGCATTAGCCTCTTATACGCTGTGTGACTTTGGGTGAGTATAAAGCTCTCTGAGATTCGTTTTCTCATTTTTAAAATGGGAGTGACAGTGGAAGTCTGCAGTTCTTGAAGCTGTGAGAATATACTGAAGTCAGTTAGCACAAGGGTAAGTACTCATTCAGTAATATTATTAATATTAATACTGGTTTAGATAGTTGCCAGATGTTGATTAATGTCTTAAGATTTCATTCCACCAATCAGATTTTAATCAGCCATAGTTACTAGCAGGCTTGTGTTTTATTTACAGTTCTTTTACAAAAGATAGTTTAGGTTTTCTAAATATATACATACATACATATGCAAACACATATTTTTATAGCTCCTTCTTTATTGTGTTGCATATTAGAGATTTGTTGTGATAATTGGTGGGTATTTGTTTTTCCAGAGCACTTCTTTCTTCTAGAAGCCTTCCTTGCTTTGTAATGGATGTTGAGACTTTAATAATTCCCTGCTAGCCTCAGTGCCTTGTGGACGTCAAGCTGCCCGGGGAAGCGCACCTGAGTTATACCTCGCCTGTGATGAGTGTCTCTGTCCATTTAAGGTCTACTTATCGCCTTGAGCCCACGGCTTAGTGAGAGAAGAGTTGTTACACTTGGAGGGAAGTTTCCTATGTCATAAGCGGAGGTAGAGGAGCATGTTGTGAAACCAGCTGCCATGAAATTGAATTACAGGTGTCGTATTCATGCAGCCTTAAATTGCTCCATTTTACCATGGACCTTTCTGTTTGTTTGGAACAAATAACTGCAATTTACTAGGATGTTAAGAGATGATGGTAGAAGCAGTCAGAGGTGGTTTAAGGTTTCCATAATGATGGAAAATTACTCCTATCCATTTCAAGTATGGTTTCTCTCCCAAGCCACCACATTTAAATGTGAAGAGAGGAAATACCTCATTTTTTAATACTCTTCTCTCAGCACAATTCTCTTTAAAGGTGCTTCAGGTTCCTTTAAAGCTCTTAACCGCACACCCAATCAGTTTTATTTATTATCCTCTGGAATATGTTCAGTAATGACTTCTGAGGCGGCCAGGAGTGAATGGACAATTTGCTTTCACTGCCTTGATCTCCTTAACCCATTTCCTCTTAATTTGGTGGAGATGGTGTGGGACTTCTGGAAATAGGAGTCAGAAGTATTCTTCACAGGAATACTTCAAAGTATTTTACCTTTCCCAGGAGCATTCTTGTTTTCTTTTCAAGAAGGAATGTAAATAATTATAGAGTTTTTCGATTTCTCTTCCCTGGAACTATTCACTAATCAGATAAGCTGCTGCAGCTTGTGGGTGGGATATTGTGGTGGTGGTCATTGTCATTGTTTTTATGTGAAATAGGCATTAAAGTGATCATTGTTTTCTCAGAGCCAAGCAAAGATAGTGTACAATCAAAATGTATATTTTTTGTGGATGTTCTAAATTGAAAAATAAATTGTTCTGTTTCCAAATGATAACTGTCTAGTATTTGAGAAATTTCTCATGAAAGGAAACTTGGAATTAAGTGGGAGATTTGCTTATATGTTGCACGGGACACATTGTTATTTTCAGACTCCATTCCTGACTAATGGTTTTAGTAATTTTTTTTTCTTACTGTGCAAGTATAAAGTAATATATATTTGGTAAAGTTCTTGTAGGGAAGAACAGAGGAATTTTGCACTTGGACCCCCATCCTTCAACATCTTCCTTGCCTCATTAATGTTAGTTAGGTGTGTGTGTCTTGTGGATGTTTTGGCATGAATACACTGTATAATTGGTACAGAGAGCAATATATATGTCTTGCTTTGTGATTATTTTAAGTAAGTGGGACCATATTTTATGATTACTTCTATGTTTTTCTTCTCACATAACGCTATATTTTGTAGATTGTCCTCATGAATACACACAGATTTAGGTCGTTCTTCTTAAGTGCTGATTAGTATGTGAAGATTTAGATGTACTACAACTTATTTACATGTGGGTGAACGTTTACCTTGCATTATTTTGCTTTTATGAAAAAGGTGTAGCTGTGATCATCTGTGTCTATGTCTTTTTATGCATGCATGTGCTAGATCTCTAGGACAGACAGCTGGTTTCTATTAAAACATTGCATTATTGGAATCTGTTGACAGGCCATCCTGTTGATTGACTATTTGTCTTTGTTTACCTGGAAGAAGCCATGCAGAGCTGAATGTGCATACTTCAAAATGGAGAGGACTACCAAAAAAATTTTTAAAAGTATATCCAAGAGTTCGTGATAATCAACTTTTGGATCACCTTCCATAAAAGTGAAAATGAATGTGATTGAGAATGGCCAAGGGATGTTGTGTTTGAATTGTTTCACCACACTATGCAGAAGACATATGGGGTGAGGATAACATGCATGATGTGTGGGATGCTACTTGGAGTCAGACCAGCCTCGGTTTGAACCCTGGGCCTCTGACCTAGGAGCCTTTGAGATCTCTGGTAACTGGCTGTTTCTAAGCTTCCTTACAACAGAGTTGACTATAAATTGCCTCTCAGAGTGGTCATGAGGATGAAAAGAGCTAGTGTGTGTAAGATGTCTAGGTCAGCACCTGCCACCCAGTGAGTCATCAGTAGTGTATTGTTTAGAAAGTATTACTAATCTCAACTCTATCATTCACTATCCTTATGAGATTGATCCAGTTTACTTGTAGTCTCACTAAGTCTGCTATTTGCTCAGTAAAAGAACCAAATTTGATAATCTCAAATCTCCTTTGCAATTTTTTTCCATTTTGACAAGTAGCTCTTCTTTTTGAAAAACGGAAATTTTGTTCATTGTCTTTGTAAGCCTTTTAGTTAGTAGGACACACATACACACAGTATATAGATTTGATGGACAACACTACAGGATTAAAGACCCCTCTAAGGCAGAGCCTCAAAACAGTCAACAAGTGACAGTACTAATCTAGAGCAGTCCAGGTGTAAGAGTTTCCTCTACCTAAGATGAACCTTCCCACTCCACTCTGGTAGCCCTCACTCCATTTCATCCATCCACTCTCTCACCCTCTGTCAGGATGATCACATTATTCTATGACATGGATATTGTTTTTGTTCAGTCACTCAGTCATGTCCTGCTCTTTGTGACCCCATGGACTGCAGCACGCCAGGCTCCTCTGTCCTCTACTATCTCCCAGAGTTTATTCAATTTCATGTCCATTGAGTCAGTGATGCTGTCGAACTGCCTCATCCTCTGCTGCCCCCTTCTCCTATTGCCTTCAGTATTTTCCAGCATCAGGGTCTTTTCCAATGCTCTTTGCATCAGGTAGCCAAAGTATTGGAGCTTCAGCAACAGTCCTTCCAGTGGATATTCATGGTTGATATCCTTTAGGATTGACTGGTTTGATCTCCTTGCAGTACAAGGGACTCTCAAGAGTCTTCTCCAGCACCACAATTCGAAAGCATGAATTCTTTGGGACTCAGCCTTCTTTAAGGTCCGGTGCTCACATCCGTACATGACTACTAGAAAAACTATACCTTTTACTATACAGACCTTTGTTGGAAAAGTGATGTCTCTGCTTTTTAATATGCTGTCTAGGTTTGTCATAGCTCTTCTTCCAAGGAGCAAGCATCTTTTAATTTCAAGGATGCAGTCACCATTCACAGTGCTTTTAGAGCTCAAGAAAATAAAATCTGTCACTGCTTCTACTTTTTCCCCTTGTATTTGACATTAAGTGATGGGGCTAGATGCCATGATCTTGGTTTTTTAAATGCTGAGTTTCAAGCCAGGTGTTCCACTTTCCTCTTTCTCCCTCATCAAGAGGCTCTTTAGTTCCTCTTCATTTTCTGCCACTAGAGTCATATATACATATCTGAGGTTGTTTTTGTCTTTTATCATACCCATCCTTACATGAAATTTTCCCTTGGTATCTCCAACTTTCTTGAAGAGATCTCTAGTCTTTCCCATGCTATTGTTTTCCTATATTTTTTTGCAGGGTTTACTTAAGAAGGCTTCTTATCTCTCCTTGCTATTCTCTGGAACTCTGCAATCAGTTGGGTATATGTTTCCCTTTCTCCTTTGCCTTTTGCTTCTCTTCTTTTATCAGCTATTTAAAAGGCCTTCTCAGACAACCACTTTACCTTCCTGTATTTCTTTCTTTCTTTTTTTGGTCATTGCCTCCTATACAACATTATGAACCTCTGTCCATAGATCTTCAGGCATGTTGTCTACCAGATTTAATCCCTTTAATCTGTTTGTCACCTCCACTGTATAATCATAAGGGATTTTATTTAGGTCATATCTGAATGGTCTAGTGGTTTTCCCTATTTTCTTCAAGTCTGAATTTGACAATAAGGAGTATGATCTGAGCCACAGCCAGCTCCAGGTCTTGTGTTTACTGACTGTATAGAGCCTCTCTATCTTTGGCTGCAAAGAACATGATCAATCAGATTTCACTATTGACCATCTGGTGATGACCATATGTAGAGTCATCTCTTGGGTTGTTGTTAAAGGGTATTTGCTATGACCAGTATGTTCTCTTGCTAAAACTCTGTTAGCCTTTGCCCTGCTTCATTTTTTACTCTAAGGCCAAACTTGCCTGTTATTCCGGTTATCTCTTGACTTCCTACTTTGGCATTCTAGTCCACCGTGATGAAAAGGACATTTTTTTTTTTTGGTATTAATTTTAGAAGGTGTTGTAGATCTTCATAGAACTGGTCAGCTTCATGTTCTTTGGCATTAGTGGTTGGGGCATAGTCTTTGATTACTGTCCGGTAAATGGTTTTCCTTGAATATGAACAGAGATCATTCTGTCATTTTTTGAGATTGCACTTAAGTACTGCATTTCAGATTTTTTTGTTGATTATGAGAACTACTCCATTTCTTCAATGAGATTTTTGCCCACAGTAGTAGATATAATGGTCATCTGAATTAAATTTGCCCGTTCTTATCCATTTTAGTATTTTATCAGTTTTATCAGTGATTCCTAAGATGTCAGTGTTCAGTCTTGTCATCTCCTGCTTGACCACATCCAGTTTCCCTTAATTCATGGACCTAATATTCCAGGTTCCTATGCAGTATTGTTCTTTACAGCATCAGATTTTACTTTCACCACCAGACACATATAGAACTAAGCGTCATTTCTGCTTTGGCCCAGTGCTTCACTCTTTCTGAAATTATTAGTAATTACCCATCCATGCTTCCCCAGTTGGACTTCTTCTGACCTGGGGGACTCATCTTCTGGTGTCATATCTTTTTGCCTTTTCATACTGTTCCTGGGGTTCTTGTACAGGCAAGAATACTGGAGTGGATTGCCATTTCCTCCTCCAGTGGGTCACATTTTGTCAGAAGTCTTCACTGTGACCCATCTATCCTGAGTGACTCTGCAAGGCATGACTCATAAGTTCATCGAGTTACATGAGCCCCTTCACAAGGTTGTGATTAATGAAGAGAGATATGAATGTACCACAATTTATTTTGCGTATCTGTGGATATTTAAATTGCATTGTTTTGCTTTAACAAGAGATGTGTTGCAGTAAACCTCTGTATATATGGCTTTATATGCATGAGTATGCTAGATCTCCATGGTAGATGTAATGACCTCTTGCTGTCAGGCTCTGTCTCTCCCAGTGGGTGTTGCTTGTGCATTAACCATTACTCTCTATTTAGCTGTTTTATCAATAGCTAAACCATTATCATTTATTAAGGTGTTTATATGCCTCAACATGTTATATACCCTAATTTGTTCATTCAGTAGTTGATAAATATTTATTGAATGTGATTTATGTGCTAAACACTTTTCCAAGTGCTGGAGTTATAGAAATAAACTCAAAGTTTCTACTCTCATGAAAAGTTAATTTTAGTGGAGAATCTCAGACAATAAGTAGAGAAACAAAAGCTGATACTATTTTTTTCCTTCATACAAATTTGTATGAAGAAAAATAAAGTGGATAATGATGAGAGATGCTAATTACAAGGAGTTGTCAGATAGGGCCTCTCGAAGGACTATCACTTGAGCACTGATTTGAATATACATGAATATATCACACATTTTATCATATTTGTATACCTAGATGTTGTATATGTTTCTGTACATCACTGGTAGATAAACATCACTAGCCTCATTTTACATATTAAAATGACACTAAGTATGTATTAGAAATGATTTTCAATAGCAAGAAGCAGAACATCCATCTAATATTGAGTTAAATAGAACATTTTTTTTTTTCTAATGGGAAAAGAACTCTGAGGAAGGAGGTAGCTCCTGACTCTGACTGAGGAACTCGGTGATATCAAGGTACTCATCTCTGATATTCTCAGCCTTCTCCTCTTAGACTTAGCTTGGCTTCCACAGGAGATATGTCTGCATTCCAGGCAGAAGCAAGGATAGGGGAGAGGTAACTGTTCCATTCCGTCTGTCTCTTATCAGGGAAGAAAGTGGGCTTGACAGTTGGCTCTGTAGTCTTGTTAGGAAGATCAGTGTCTCCTGGCCACCTCTTTCTGTGGGGAAGACTGAGGAAATCATACTGTATTTAATGTTTACCTTTTCTGTAGAGAAAGATTGTAAGGGAGAAAGTGGACATGAGTGTCAGATTTGTGTTGGCTTTGCCGTGAATTACATACCCAATAGTGCATGTAGTAAGCCAGGTTTATCTGGTAGCAAAGTTCTACTCTTCTAGTCTGTCTTTATCAGATTTGGAGGGATAGTCATCATCTGCTATGGGATCTGGAGGATCTAGTGACAGCTACTACTAAAATTTTATTTCTGCCACACAGGAGGTTACAATGAAGTTTTAAATGCTATATGACTAACATTGATAATATCACTCTGTTCTTTTAAGTGTAACTCCCAGACACTGGAATTTTTCTGGCCCATCTTTTCTTCTGATCAACCTGTAGTGTCATAAGAGTTTGCCTATGATTGATGGATGATGTTACAAATCCAGAGACCACAAGCATGCTGGCAGATGCAATTTAGATAGTGGGTCACAGGGAAAGTACTAAAGCAAATGTGTATCTTTTGAAGAAATACTGATGTAGTATTACTTGGGAGTTATCCAGAGTTATAGAATTCATCACATTTATTGAGTATCCTGCAGGTTATATCTGTTTTTACCTGTATGGACTCATTCATTGGCTTTGCACAGCTAACCAAGAAAGTGATGTAGGGATAATTATTGCCATCTTACATGGCTAAACTAATACCTAGAAGAAAGTAAATGATTTAACATATTAAAATAAACTTAAATATTTTCTCATCATGTGTTCCTCAGTCTTACCAAAAAACAAACAAACAAACAAAAAAAACCCTACTCTGTTAACATAGATTCAATTACTCCCCTTCAGATGACTGCCCTGAATTCTGAACTGGTGAGATACAGAATGATCATTCCTAGAATATGTCTATTCACTTGCTTTAATATATTTTAGAAGCCTTTCAAAGTGAAATGATTAAATGATTAACTGCTTAAAAAATATTTTCCAGCAATTTTCTAATTGAAGAAAAGAATAATACATGCTTATTATCAAAGGGACAAACAATACAGATGTTTATACAACACAACTTTAGTCACAGGTCTAAAAGAGAAGTACTATTTGCAGATTAGTTTATATCCTTACAGACATTTTTCAGTAACCATTTGCAATTGTTAATATTTTATAATAATTATTATTATTTATATCACTACAAATGGAATATAATAGTGCTTTACAACTTTTATTGCCTAAACTTTATTATAAAAAATACATTAAACTCTTTCCATACCAGTGTATCCAAATATGCCTGATTATTTTTAATGGCCACATAGTAGTTTATTTAAGGACGGTTTATGATTCTTACATTCACTTCCCTAATAATGGTCATTTAGATTTTTCCTAAAATTTTTATTAACCATTATTGAACATATATATGTACCTTTAAGCAAGTGGCTAGTGTTTTCATAGGAAAATTACCCAGAAGTGATGTTGATTTGTTAGAAAGTAGTTGTGCTTAAAATTTTATAGATATTACAGAATTACTCTCCATCAGTAGTATAAGAGTGTCTATTGCCCTTCTCTTACCAGCACTAGGTATTATGCACTTTGTCATTGTTAATCTGAAAGATAAAACAATTACGTATCTTATTTTTCATTTCCTTAATTAATGGTGATTTCAATTATCTTTCAAAGGATTTTTGGTCTTTAATGCTTTTGTCATTATATTTTTGCATCCTTTTTCAATTAGATTGTTTTGTTTGATGATTAAATTCTTTAGATATTGTAAATATTTACCATAGGTATATTACCTACATTGTCAATCTTTTACCCCTCATTTGTCTTTTAGCTGTGTTTATAGTATCTTTTGGGTTTCCCTGGTGGCTCAGCTGGTAAAGAACTCACCTGCAATGTGAGACCTGGGTTCGATCCCTGGGTTGGGAAGATCCCCTGGAAAAGGGAAAGGCCATCCACTCTTGTATCCTGGCCTGGAGGATTCCGTGGACTGTGTTGTCCATGGTGTCACATGGTGTCACAAAGAGTCGGACACAACTGAGTGACTTACACTTTATTTTCATAGTGTCTTTTGCATGCCAGTTTAAACTGTTTTATCTATTCAAATGTATCCATCTTTTTCTTTCTTAGTTTATGGTCTTATTGCTATGAAAACAAAAATCAGAAACAGTCTGATTATACAGTAGTTTAAGCTGGAAATCCACTCGGGTGGAGCTTCGGCAATATGGGAGTTCACAAACCTGAGTAATTACCATTCTATGGCTGATATTTACCTACACCCATTTTCAGTGTAGACCAAACCAGAATTTAATAACCATAGCATATTTACACAAACTTTCTCATTCTCTAACCACTTAAAATTAGTTCTGAAAGATGAATGACTCATTTTTTAATATAGTCACCTTTGAATTTAGCTCTACTCTAAAAAGGTGAGAGTTAGTGGCCCACTTGCAAAACCTCAGGAGTAACTTAGAAAATTCTTAGAAAGTTTCATGCTTTTGTTTTCCCTAAATGATTTCTCTAGCGGATGACATTGTAGCTCAACCCAAACCTGTAAATTATATGTTTTCCAAATGAAGGGGATCCGAGTAAATCAGTCAGGTGAAAAAAGAAAGAAAGAAAGGTGAAAGATTGGCTGTGATATTTGGCCATTCAACTAAATCTGCAAGTTAGTGAGGCAAGATGAATATAAATGACACATGGAATAAAATGTATAGAATCTGTACCTAAGTATTCTCTGATTATGAGTGTGGAGTTTATAGTTTTGTAAGCCTGGCCTTGAATTCTGACTTCTCCATTTAATAATTATGTGAGACAATTACCTAACTTTTCAAAGCCTTAGTTTCCTTCTCTAAAATAGGGGTAGTGCCTGCAACTGCCATTACCTAAAGATCACTTATTTTATCATTTCTGACATTCATTTCACTGTTGATTCTAAAGTCTGGGCAATCTGTTTTAACGTCAGTACACTCTGGCCTCAGGTGCAAGTACTATTTAAAAATCATAGCAGATGAAAATGAGGGAAGTGAATAAAAACTGAGTAAAACTGCCATTAATTTGGCATTTTATAAGCAAGTCCTCCCTGGCAGTCAATTCATGCTGTCTGTTAAAGTAGCCCAACTTTTCATTTTTACATTATTTTTTACATCTCAATCTTTCGTGACTTAAAACTGATGACATCTGAATATTTCTCAAACCGTTACTACATATTTATGAAGAACAGTTAATCTGTGGAAAAGTAGAGAGAGAGAGAGAAACCGTAAAATTTTAGAGCTGAGTGATTTCAGGCTCGTGTATAGTAGAGGAAATTGAGACTCGGGCAAGTTTTGTTACTTGCCCAGCAACAAACATTAGTCATCATGATAAAAAGCAACAACTACAAAGTTGAATGCAGCATTGGGAGTCTTGGGGTGCTTCCTTTGTGTCCATGTGAGGGCGAGGAATGGGTGCAAGGTAACTTTCTCATTCATACATCCTCTTTCTCCAGACTGTCAAGGGCCATCTAGATGTCCAAGAGAGCTGTTCCCACAGCTCATGATGCATGGGGTGTCCATCAGTGTCCAGGGCATGGATAGGTGCAGCTCACTCTGGACAGATAGCATCACCGAGTGTGCTGTTCATGTGCCAAACAGACTGAAACGTCATAGTTTGGAGCAGAGAAAGATCTTATTGCAGAGCCAAGCAAGGAGAATAGGGTTTTTCTTGTTCAAAAGACCTGTTGATGGTTTTCTAGGAAGAATTTTTATAGGCAACACTTGAGGGTAGGGCTGCAGGGTACACGACCTTTATCTGACTGATTGGTGGGGAGGATTTAATAAGGTGATATTCAGGAATCTCACTCATCAATTCAGGAATCTCACTCATGGGTCTCATGGTTCTAACCCATCTGAGGTCTGCTACTGCTCAGCCTGAAGTTACCATCCTCCACCTGGGCGGGGGCGTTAGTTCCTGTAGAGGGACTCAGAGGTATGTATGCACATCTCCCAAGGAGGAGCCATGACAAGGTCCCCCATCACTGCACTCTTGTTTCTTTCTGCATTCCCTCACCCCACTAGTTAGTCACTGTTTGAATTGGCCCTTTGGGACTCATGGAAGGTGTAGGAGGCTGAAGCCTTTTTCCTACAAACGAGAAATGGGGGGGCACAGAAAGGTTCTCGTGCTTAGGAGGGCCCCATAGGGTCCTGCTTGGTTTCAGGGGAGCCGTGTGCTGGCAGTATGTTTGGAGTTCCCTGCTGGACAGAGCCTGCAAGGCCAGCGATTGACGGCCTCAGTGAGGTGATAAGCACTATTCATGTAAACCCAGTAGATGGGATGTTGGAGCTTGCTGGTTTCCCATGGATGTGGAAGACAAACAGTGGACCCTCATGGGTTGCTCCACAGAAGATGGAAGGCCTCTTGAGGTGGCCTGTGTCCCTTTGGCAGCTCCTCCAGGTTTGAGCCTCCTATCAGAGTCCACTCTGTCTCTAATCCTCCTAGTAGCATCCTGATTCCCCCTTTCCCCTCATCCCAGGATGTTTGTTCTATACCAGGGTAGAAAAAAATTTCTACTTTATTCAACACATCCTTCCCCAAACCATTGCTACTTGTCAATGAGATGACACATTGCCTGAAGCGGGAAATTGACTCTTCTGCATCATCCCCCCTAAGGAAATGACTGAAGAGGGCCTCTCTGATGAGTGAAGAGGAAAGCCTTAGAACAAAACCACAGACATGCTTGTGTGTCTTTCAGCAATGTTGTCCTGCCCATATCAGTGTCAGTATCAGCAGCACCGTCATCACCTTCACCGTGACTGCCGTCAAGCAAGTACATTTATTCAGGGCTTATTGGGAAACTGCCGCACGCATTGTAACCATGTCATTTTATTGCACAGGTTTGCTATAGCATTGCTCCTATTATTTTCTCCATTTTGTAAGTGAGAAAACTGAATCTCATAGGGATTAGAAAATTGCCTAACAGTGGTTCTCAATCAAGTGCTGTTTTGTCACTAGGGACATTTGGCAATGTCTGGAGACAATTTTGATCGTCATGAATAGGAGACTCTTTCAGGCTACACATTCTATAATATAAATTTAGCCCCCACAGCAAACAATTTCCTGAAACAAAATGTTAATCATACCCTGGCTAAGAAATTTTGGTGTTATGTGATGCATTAGCAGTTTGAAGAACATTTTATCATGAGTAAATATTGAGTATTTAGCAAATGCTTATAGTATATTCAGAAAATCATGTTAATTCCTTGTTAATCTATTTATGTGATAAATTCTAGCAATAGATTTTCAAATGTTAATACCATTCTTTCATCCTGAGAAAAATTCTACTTCCTTTCAGTATGATACCATTTATATGAAAATTTTAAGCATACAAAACAGTACTACCTTTATGAGATATAAATATAAATATATATATATGTAATAAAAGTATTTTTAAAAACCTGTAGCAGGGGGTTGTTTACCAGCTGAGCCACAAGGCAAGCCCAAGAATACTGGAGTGGGTAGCCTATCCCTTCTCCAGTGGATCTTCCCAACCCAGGAATTGAACTGGGGTCTCCTGCATTGCAGGAGGATTCTTTACCAGCTGAGCTATTAGGGAAGCCCGTAGCAGAGAGAGACACACCAATTTCAGAATAACAGTTACTTCTGTGAAGGAAAGAAATGGAAATCAATGGAGAGAGTTCTTTAATAAAGTCTTGCACCATTTTACATCTTTAAAAGTAGGTGTGAAGCACAGTGTAAATAAACATTTGTTAAATCTGGGAGTGTGTATGGAATGCCTGATTCATTATTTTCCATATTTTTTGACATTTGAAATAGCTTATATTTGGAAAAAAATGTAGAGCTAAAGAGAAATCTTAACTTACAAAAAAATTAATTACAAAGAAAATAGAGCTAAAATGATATAGTGGGTAAATAGTAAATAGTAGCTGAAATGCCAGATCCAGGATTCAGAGTTAGGTGTAACTGCTTCCAGAGCCCACACTCTTAACTCCCACACCTTGTTACTTCTCCCACATGAGCCAGTTCAGGAAGAAGTAATAGTGACAGGAGCTTATGGGGTGCCAGACACTGTTCTCAATAGCTGATGTGTGTTAAGTCATTTATTCTTCCCCATGATCCTATGCAGGAAGTACTCTTATTTTCTTTATGTTGTAGATGAAGGCTTTGAGGGGCGTGTGGAGCACAAATCACTTGAAATCTGTTCTCTTAGTGTCTGTCATCTGCTCCTCCCACTTGGAGGAGAGACCATGCCTGAGGGTTCACAAGGGAGGAGCAATGTGTCCGTCACTGGGTGTAATCCTTGACACCGCCTTCTTCCTCATGCCCCGTTTTCATCAATCACCAATCTTTCCTAAATCGCCAGACTGCCAACTTCTCTTCACCTCCACTGCCTGCTGCTCTTCTCCTCTCAGTTACGGTCATCTTCCACATGCCATAGCCTTTTGACAGCTCTCTCTGCTGCCTCTCCTATTCATTTTCTAGATCTGAGCAGAGTGCTTGACATGCATATCACATCCCCTAACTCCCCTTCCCAGGGCTTCACATGGTTGTTGAAATACGAAGAAAATCTTCAGTGTAGTTAAAGATCAGGCATGGTCTAGGATATCAGGCTCCTTTCTTGCCCATCTTCCCTTGGGTTTCCAACCACTTTCACACCTGAGGTGTGTCCCTCCCCACTTTTCTTTCCCCTTTGGCAACCATGAGTTTGTTTTCTATATCTGTGAGTCTGTTTCTCTTTTGCATATGTATTAATCTATATTATTTTTTAGATTTCACGTGTAAGTGATATCATCTAGTATTTGTCTTGCTCTGACTTATTTCACTAAGCACTTTTTTCTCTATAATATTCACAAGTGTAAGTGAAAAAGTAACTAATTACTTTAAAGCTTGCTAGAATATAAACACTGTAACATGGGTCCCAAGCCTGTTTTCTCTATGACTGTATCTTCAGGGTGTAGAAAGTGCTTGGTGGGTAACGGTGGTTTAGTCGCTCAGTCATGTCCAACTCTGTGTGTCCCCATGGACTGTAGCCTGCCAGGCTTCTCGGCCCATGGGATTTCTCAGGCAAGACTACTGGAATGGATTGCCATTTCCTTCTCCAGGGGATCTTCCCGACCCAGGAATTGAACGAGTGTCTCCTGTGTTGCCAGAGAAGGCAATGGCAACTCACTTGAGTACTCTTGCCTGGACGGTCCCATGGACAGGAGAGCCTGGTGGGCTGCCGTCTGTGGGGTCGCACAGAATCAGACACGACTGAAGCGACTTAGCAGCAGCAGCTCCTGTGTTGCAGGCAACCTCCTGCAACCTCAGATTCTTTACCACTGAGTCACCAGGGGTTCCCATACTCAGTAAATGTGTGTTGAATAAATAAAGGGTTAAATGAATGAGTGGATGAATGAATTTGTTTTTCTCTATTGATGTGGTAAATGGACAGGAAGACAACTCAGCTAGTCCACTGCCTGTGACCTCAGTTTGTCTCTTCCCTGTGATGGGGTGCATGGATCTGAAGGGTGAAAAGCTTGTCCAGAGTGGCCACCAAAAAGAAGGAGAAATGTCAGCTTACTATCATGAGTCAAGCTTTGGAGGCCAGCGGGCTAGGAAACCAAGGAAGTAAAGAGTGAAGAACTGAAGGTCATAGTGGATGTTTTCATGGTTGGGGGGTGGGGGGGCAGTCACATCCAAGTGATTGGAATGCATACATCTATGAAAAGACCAAAATGTGGCATAGTTCATTTGTGTTTGGGGGTTCCATTTATGATTTCATTTGTCAAAGGATTAGTTCCAAAATGCTATTATGTATAAGAATCACATTTGGCTTCTGAAAAATGCAGAATCCAGAGCATATCTAGAAAGCAATTCTGAATCAGTACGTTCAGGTGGACCAGAGCCCAAATATCTGCATCAAAATAGTAAATAAAAGAGTGGAGGTGGGGTGGAACATTGGAGGAAAGCACAAACAGTTTTAAAAATCCTTGACCAATTACAACCTTTTGATTTAGTGGAAGCACAAGTTGTGGTGTACATCTTCATGACATGGCAACTGTGTCACTAGATTCCCTTTAACAAGGAGGGTGATGCCTTTATTACACCAATGAAATGTTCTAACTAATCTGTAGTACATAATGGTTTCTACTTTTAACTCTTACGTGATAAAAATTCATGCTGATTTTGCTTCCCTTGTCTAGACTCAGCCCTCACCAAGTATAAACATCAACTGAGAATTTTTATGGTGATATCTTTTTAATTAAGCTCTAAAAAATATACCTGGGCTTCCCAGGTGGAGCTACTGGTAAAGAACCCTCCTGCTGATGAAGAAGTTGCAGAAGATGCAGGTTTGGTCCCTGGGTTGGGAAGATCCCCTGGAGGAGGGCATGGCAACTCTTTGGAGTATTCTTGCCTGGAGAGCCCCATGGACAGAAGAGCCTGGTGGGCTACAGTCCGTAGGGTTGCAAAGAGTTGGACACAACTGAAGCGACTTAGCACACATGCAAAACGATATTTATTGTCAGTCCTCCACCCTATAAATGCAAGCATTTCATGTTATTTTTACAAAATTATTATTCAGGAGCAGAAAGTTCCTTTGGAGAGAGTGTTTTGGGGGGAAGTTAGAGTTAAAAAAAAAAAGAAAAGTGATGAGCAGAAAAGCTGCCTTTAAAAGAGTATTTACAATGAAGAAATGTCTATTTAAAGCCTGGTTGAAAAACAACAACAACAACAAAAAACTGGCCTCTCAGATGACCAATTAGATCATAAAGCTGGCCTCATCCTGATTTCATTATCATGTAGCACAGAGTGTCTCCTAGGGGACTTGTATTTTCTTAGTCATGCAGCACTTCACAGCTGGGCTGAAAATGCTGCCACATTATTTTTGAATGCAAGAAACTTGTGATTCCAGACTCTCCTAGGATTTTAACTCTCTTGCCTGAACAGATTGACACAACAACAGATGGTCCACATTGGATCACTGCAACTACCTTGGATATTAAGGATCAAACTCTTTGGAATAACAACTAGTGCATTAGGTTTTGTAGACAAGTTTCTAGTGGACTGATATATACTTGTAAAAAAAAACAAAACACAACAGACTGAACTCTATAGTAAAGCTATCAGCTCCTTTTTATAATTTTTATTTTGTATTGGAGTATAGTTGATTAGCAGCATTGTGTTAGTTTTATGTGTACAGCAAAGTGATTCATTTATATGTATACATCTATCTATTATATTCAAATTCTTTTCCCATAAAAGTTATTACAGGATATTGAACAGAGTTCTCTGTGCTGTAGAGAAGGTCCTTGTTGGTTATCTGTTTTACATATGGTAGTGTGTATATGTGAATACTGCTCCCAGTTTATCCCTCCCCCTAACCAAAAGAAAACCCCTTAGAAACCATAAGTTTGTCTTCTAAGTCTGTGAGTCTGTTTCTGTTTTGTAAATAAGTTCATTTGTATCATTTTTTAATATTCTGCATATAAGGAATATCATATGATGTTTGTCTTTCTCTCTCTGACTTGCTTCAGTTAGTATGATAATCTCTAGGTCTATCCATGTTGCTGCAAATGACATTATTTCATTCTTCTTAATGACTGGGTTATATTTCATCAGATATATGTATCATATCTTCTTTATCCATTCCTCTCTCAATGGACATTTAGGTTGCTTCCATGTCTTGGCTATTGTAAACAGCACTGCAATGAACACTGAGGTATATATATCCTTCTGAACTATGGTTTTCCTCAGATTTATGCCCAGGAGTTAAATTGTTGGATCCTATGGTAGCTCCAGTTTTAGTTTTATAAGGAACTTCCATATTGGTCTCTATCTTGGCTATAATAATTTACATTCCCACCGACAGTGTAGGAGAGTTCTCTTTTCTCCACACTCTCTCTAGCTTTTCTTGTTTGTAGACTTTTTGATGATGGCCGTTCTTACTGGTGTGAAGTGATACTTTGTTGTATTTTTTATTTACGTTTCTCTAATAATTAGCAGTATGGAGTATTTTTTCATGTGCCTCTTGGTCATCTGTATGTACTTTTTGGAGAAATGTCTATTCAGGTCTTCTACCCATTTTTTTTTTATTTTTTAAAAAAATATTAAGCTGCTTGAGCTATTGTAGGTTATAGAGATTAATCCCTTGTCAGATCATTTACAAATATTTTCTCCCATTCTGTGGGTTGTCTCTTTTTTTGTTTACGACTTCCTTTGCTGTTCAAAAGCTTTTGAGATTAATTAGGTTCCATTTGTTTGTTTTTGTTTTTATTTCCATTATTCTAGGAGATAATTTGAAAAAAGACACCATTGCAAATTATATCAAAGAGTATTCTTCCTCTAAGAATTTTTGTATTATCAGGCCTTACATTTAGTTCTTTAATCTATTTTGAGTTATTTTTGTGTATGATGTTACAGACTGTTCTAATTTCATTCTTTTAGATATAGCTGTCTAGTTTTCCCAGCCCCAGTTGTTGAAGAGATTGTCTTTTCGCTATTGTATAGTCTTGCCTCTTTTGTTGTAGATTGACTGACCCCAGATGCATGGGCTAATTTCTGGACTTTCTTTTCTGTTCTATCGTTCTATAACTATTTTTGTGCCAGAACCATACTGTTTTGATGACTGTGGTATTGTAGTGTAGTCTAAAGTCACACAGCCTGATTCCTCCAGCCCCATTCTTCTTTCTCAAGATTGCTTTGGCTATTTTGGGTTTTTTTGGTCTCCAAAGAAATTAAAACATTTTTTGTTCCAGTTCTGTGAAAAATGTCATTGGTAATTTGACAGAGATTTGGAGCAATATAAGCTTCTTAAGGGATCACAATACCTGGTCACATCCGTGCTGAGTAAATGCAGGAAGTTTAAGATGAATCCACATGACTATTCCTCCAGTCTCTGGTTGGGGAATATTACATCTCCAGGAACTGGATTCTGAGACAGAAATTAATGTGTATTACTTCAGTTAATGAGGCTGTTAGGATCAATATTTGTGGAAGGGAAGGGAAAGAAAGATTGAGCAGATGGAGAAGTTAGGACATGATGCAGTTTCAAAGATGCTTCTGCCAACCTCATGGGGAGTTCTGAAGCCAGATTGGCTCTCTTCCATTGTCCCTAGGTGAGACAAGGAAACTGAGCCTTGATGCTCCTGCCTGGACCAGTCATTAGTTGTAAGGAGGCTCACAAGGGCAATTCTCAAAGAGGGTTTATAGTTGAGGACAGTAACATGTTCTGGGTCATGCCCCTCCTGGTGTTCTCTGCCCTGGTGCTTGGGGTGTGTACTGAGGCTCGCTCAGATGAGAGTTATATGATCATGACATGGACTCCTGGTGATGGCAGCTTATGTGGACTACTGAAGATTTCTAAACAGCTTCAAAGACACCTCTCAAAGGGCACTCAGTGCATGGACTGCAAATGTGATCCCTAGTTTCATGACTCCTCTTTGTGCATCTTAAAAATATTAAACTTATTCGTATTTGAAAAGAAAGTATCTATATGTAATGGGAGTATACAAAAATATTTCACCCCAAAGAATACACACACAGAAAAAAACCATCATCTCAGAACATATCAGTAACTCATGCTGGGCAGACTGGGAGACTGATGGCTTCTAAGCTGAGAAAGAATGGTCAGTGGCAGGAATTTAGCAGTTAAGAATGGCAGTATATGAAAATCTAGTAGTCCAACTCACAAAATCCAAAGGGACACAGCAAACTTAGGCTCACTCTGGATCCTTGCTCACCTTGGGAGGATTCCATCTGGTTCATAAGAGAGGGAGGTATGACAGCAGGCAGAGGTGGTCTCCACGGTCCAGAGGATGGAGGAGAGGGAGCCCAGCTGGGAAAAGCTTCTGAACCCAGTGGGGAGAGGATGAGGTATGAGTAAGGAATGCACAAGAGTCAGGGAAGGCTTGGTGGCCTGGAGACAGAGCCCCAGGCTGCTTAGTTTGAGTTTGTCCACTATGCTCTTTGGTACTGTTTACAATTTTTCTCACATACATAAATACTTTGCTGCCCCAATGAGATAAAAAAAATTTAAGGGTAAAGACAAGGTTTCTCTTCTTTTACATCCTCCCTTTATCTGTAACAATACATGCTGCTGCTGCTGCTAAGTTGCTTCAGTCATGTCCGATTCTGTGCGACCCCACAGACGGCAGCCCACCAGGCTCTCCCATCCCTGGGATTCCCCAGGCAAGAACGCTGGAGTGGGTTTCCATTTCCTTCTCCAGTGCATGAAAGTGAAAAGTAAAAGTGAAGTCACTCAGTCGTGTCCGACTCTTAGCGACCCCATGGACTGCAGCCCACCAGGCTCCTCCATCCATGGGATTTCCCAGGCAAGAGTACTGGAGTGGGGTACCATTGTCTTCTCCCAACAGTACATGGGCTATTCTAAACCAACACCCTGGGGTCTGGCTGACTGGAAGGAAGGAAGGATAGAAAGAAGAGAACTGGGACTTCACGGTGGTCTGGTGGCTAAAACTCTGCGCTCCCCAATCCAGGGGGCCCCAGTTTGATTTCTGTGCAGGAAACTAGATCCCACATGCTGCAACTAAAGATCCTGAATGCAGCAACTAAGACCCAGTGCAAGTAAATATATATATATATATTTATTTTTATTTATATATAATATATATATATATATGTTTTTTTTTTTTAAAGAGGAGACCTAAAGGAAACAAAGGATTTTAAATCCCTCTGACCTGGGACACTCTTCTGCTTGTTCTTAATGTACATATCTCTATTTTGCTTCCAGTCTGAAATGTAAATATCACCCCCTTCCACTTTCCTTCACAATTGCAATTATACACTCTATCCCAAACATGCCTTCCCTTGCACCGTTCTTCTCCTATGAAGTGCTCATCACAATATAGAAAGACCTGTTTGTTTTGTGTTTTGCTGTTTGATTTCTGTTTCTGTTTAGATTGTCAGTGGCGCAAGGCGAGGGCTTTGTCTGTCATTCCACCTCATGTTTTCTGTCTGATGCATGTCTATATTAGTCAATGATGTTTGTACAAGTGAATGAAATGAAAGAAAAATGTAAAGAACTTCTTGTACTGGTGAGGAAGTAAATTGAAGAGTAGACAGTTCTCAGTTACTGGTTTTGTAGTATATTTTACCTTTCCATGAATGAACTCAACATAAATCTGTTTGGACACTGAAGGCAGTGTTTTCCAATCCCACTGGACTCATTTGTACTTGTAGGCTGGTAGGTTTCATATTCATATTCATAGGGACCCGATCTAAACACGGCCTCTCACTGCCCTTCCTCTGGCCATCTCTCTCTCCAGGTTACCGTTTGTCTCCCAGCGTGTCTGCTCTGTCATTTTATGTATAATTAACTCTGCCCATGATAAGAATTTCTTTGACAGGTTTCCCAGCCAGTGGAGTAAATTTAGAGACCTAATTACCACATGCCTGAACTCTGAGCTTGCTTTGAGCCCTCGGCTATGATATTGCAGATGAATGACTTGGTCTGGCTGCTTTCTGGGGGGAAGGCTTTTTTGAAATTATTATGACTCCTATCTCCAAAGTATTTCAAATGCCAGCAATTGAGATTGGGCTCTGAAATTAGGATGTACTGGTTTTTGTATTTGACACAACCCTGAATTTTTCCAGTTTTTATTTCTGCCTTGAACAGACAACCCCCAGTGAAGATGAGTAGCACAGCTGGGAAATCTTGTGTAGGCAGTTTTCAGTTTTCTTTTTCCCTTTGCTAATAGTAGAGGTAAAAGAAATAGGCTGATAAATAATTGGTGAGATGCAGCTTATTTTTTCAATATTTTTTCCTACCTTAAAAAAATTCACTCTTTCAGATGACATGGATCAGTAATAGCAATGATGATAGTAGTGTTTGCCAAGTATTTCTGTATGTTAGTCACTGCACAAAGCTCAACCATTTGTCTTAGGTCCTCTCATTCCTCCTGTTTTACTGATGAGAAAACTGAATCTCAGCACTTAAATAACTTTCCTACTAGCTGGCAGAGGTGTGACTCAGACACAGTTGTCTTGGAATCCACACCTCAGACTTTTAATACTACTATTTTCTCTCTGTGATATGAAACTACTTGGACTAAAATTCTTGGCTGGAAAGATTTCAGAGTTTCTATAGAAATAGCATTTTCTCAGGTTTCCAAGGAAGGATAGTGGTCAACCTACAAACATTTTGTTTTAAAGAATGCAAACTTGTAATGATCATGATTTTTGGCAGATTTTTATTTTAATGATAACCATGTGTTACATTAATAAGCCCCCAGAGTTACTGGGGCAATTGTACCGAAAGTCCCCTAAACCTTCAAGTTGTGAATTTTCAAAGATGCGAACAAATGTCTGGTTCCAGCAGCGAACTAGAACCTGTGTCATCAATGTCAGGCATGAGTGACATTGCTTCTTGCCCTCCATCTCCTATTGCTGACCATCCTTCAGCTCTACCACTTCCCACCTCTTCTCCCTTCTCCAGTCAGTAACTCTTCTTTGCTTGTTCACTTGATGCCAGCCCTTGTATGCCCGCTGTTGTACTATACTACTGTACTTTTCAAGGTGCTATACTTTATGTTTAAAATGTTTTGGGTTTTTTTTTTGTGTGTGTGTGTGTTTTATGTATTACTTGTGTGAAAAGTATTATAAATCTATTACAGTACTCTGTAGCCAATTGTGTTAGTTGGGTACCTAGGCTAACTTCATTGGACTTACAGATGTGCTCTTGGATCGGAACTTGTTCGTTTATGGGGGACTTACTATATTGTTCTCTGTTTGATTCTTGGGTCAGGAAAATCCCCTGGAGAAGGGATAGGCTTCCCATTCCAGTATTCTTGGGCTTTCCTGGTGGCTCAGGTGGTAAAGAATCTGCCTGCATTGTGAGAGACCTGGATTCAATCACTAGGTTGGGAAGATCCCCTGGAGAAGTGAACCTGAATATTCACTGGAAGAATTGATGCTGAAGCTCCAGTATTTTGGTCATCAAATGAGAGCAGATGACTCATTGGAAAAGTCCCTGATGCTGGGAAAGATTGAGGGCAGAAAGAGAAGAGGGCATCAGAGGATGAGATGGCTGTAATGCATCACTGATGCAATGAACATGAACTTGGGCAAAGTCCGGGAGATGGTAAGGGACAGGGAGACCTTGAGTGCTGCAGTCCATGGGGTTGCAAAGAGTCGGACATGACTGGGCAAATAAACAACAACAGCAACTATATTATTCTAGTTCTAATTGGAGCAAGTTTACATAGAAACCTAGGATTCAAGATGCTTTATCTGGAATAACTCCTTGTCCCTCTACTCATAGTCCCCTGATCTGTCTATAGCAGATGGCCACTGACCCAGGTGTAAGTGGGTGGAAATTCCTTGACCTTCACTGACCTGTTCCAGTCCATTTAGGGTAACTATTATTTCTGTCTTTGGAAACATTAAGTGATCACTTCTTGTTTGAAGATGTTGTTGCTTAATAAAAATTATTCATATTTGTAAAATATTTTCCGCTTTACAAAGCCTGTTCACGGACTTGGTTTTCAGGTGATCCTGAGTCAGGCAGGGCAGGAATTCATTCCCTTCTTGATTCAGCAAGTTTTTGTTGTGTCTCCTATTTGCATAAAAGTATCCTTTCCATTTTATTATCCTTTCCAAATGAGTAAACTGAATCTCAATGGCACCCCACTCCAGTACTCTTGCCTGGAAAATCCCATGGATGGAGGAGCCTGATAGGCTGCAGTCCATGGGGTCGCTAAGAGTTGGACATGACTGAGTGACTTCCCTTTGACTTTTCACTTTCATGCACTGGAGAAGGAAATGGCAACCCACTCCAGCGTTCTTGCCTGGGGAATCCCAGGGACGGGAGAGCCTGGTGGGCTGCCGTCTGTGGGGTCGCACAGAGTCGGCCACGACTGAAGTGACTTAGCAGGAGCAGCTGCAAACTGAATCTCAGAGAGAACAAATCACATTCTGTGCCTCTCTCAGTCTTACAATGCCAAAATTCGGGCTTCTCTAAACCTATGGTGAGCTGATGTTTGAAGGACAGACTCTGTACTTCATTTCCTAAGCCATGTATTAAGATTTTGCTCACAGGGGCAGCCTGAGTATCATTTCATGTATATAGCAGTTTTTAGAATTATTAATCAATAAGAATTCCTTTCCTTAATCAGTAAACAGTCCCTTTCCTTTAGAAACATGGTTCCTATTTGTATTTTCTTTATGGAATATCCTTAGAGTGGTTTATAACACCCTCTCAATCTAGCTATTACATTTGTCTTCAGCCCAATCCTACCAGTCCAGCATTTTCAGTTTCTCACAGTTGTTCTGTTTTCTCTTGCTTCACAGTCTTCACTGGTCTTTCTTGCCTCAAATCGGCACCTTCTCAACTTGTTAACACGCCAGGGAAATTTAGTTGACACATTCCTACCAGAACCTCTGATACAGACTCTTAGTGCCAAGCACCTCCCCTCCATTTGACTACTATTTGCATATGTATTTACGTAAATATCGTTCATTTAATATTTCTATCCCCAGCTGGACTGAAAGTAGTGGAGGAGATGCCTATTTTTGTTCACCACTAGGGAGCTTAATTCATGTAAAAGTTATCACCATGTGCCTGACAAGAGCAGGTGAGACACTCCAAAAATAGATATTTGGGTGAATGAATCAAAGTAAGGCTCACTTGTGTTGGATCTTTGATGTTCTTGGATTATTCACACAAATCTTGATTTTTTTTATTACTGCAGTAACAAGTTACCAAAAATTTGATGGCTTACAAAAGTATCTGTTTATTATTTGTCTGTTTCCATGGGTCAGAAGTCTAAGTACAAGATGACTCAGATTCTCTGCTTATGGTCATGAGGTCAAAGTTAAGGTGTTGATAGGCCTGGGTTGTTGTCTGGGGGGCAGTCTGCTTTTAGGCTTGTTCAAGTTGTTGGTAGAATTCTGTGTGGTTCCAGGTTGTTGGCCAGGGGATACTCTTAGTTCCTGGAATAAACAACCCTCAGCCGATGGTCATGGACTCTCTTTGTGTTTATCAGCTTTTGCCTTCTCCTCTGCCTCATTTTCTGACTTGTTTTTCCCACCTCTTCTGCTTTTCAGACTCTTCCATAGCTTACCAGGATATTCTAGGATAATCTCATCGGATTGACATATCCTAGGGGTTAGGACATGGGCATATTTGCAGGACCCTTTTCCTGCCTACCATAAGTCAAATGCATATACATTTGTGTGTGTTATTGTAATGAGGAGAATGGCATTTGTAATAGAATGACATTTCTGTGGGTTTCTTCCATTTCTGTAGATGCCACAGAATTTGGTAGGTAGGTTTCCTAGAAGTGGAGCTAATGAAGTTAGGGACTGCATGGCTTCAAACAATTTAAAATAATGGCATTCTCACTCCATTACTTTTGGGTGGTAGCAGTTCACATTAGTGCACTGATTCCTTACAGAGCAGGAGTGCTGACTAAATGAGGTTCACAAAATGGACAAAGGAAAGAATTATGTTTTGTGGCAGACAGCTGTCGGCTTTAATAGACAGCCGTGCCTTTGGAGTTACCCCTCACCTACTTGTGAGCACTTTGCCTCTTTCACGGGACTGACTCCTCTTGGGGGTTTGCCCAAGATGATAGTCTTTCTCTAAAAGGGAGTTTTCTAAATTTGGATGCCTCAGAATTTCTTCTTTGCATTTTCAAATCCCTGATGCTATTCTTCTTCTCTTGATACAGTCAGGAATAGAGTATGATTGCATCTCAAGGGGGCAGGGAATAATAATTTGAGATAAAAAAAATAGGTAATTTTTTCAGTGATTCCATTGACTTACCTTTCTTCCTTTTCCCTTTCCTCCCTACACCCCTCCTTTCTGTTCTGTCTTTCTTTCCTTTTCATTCCTTTGTTCATTCTCTATATCCTATGACCAAAAATTTAAAAATACTCTTTGGTATTTGTGTGTAAGTCAGTTTACCTTTTGTTTATCCATCCTGGAGATGATACACTCATTTAAAACATCTACTATCAGGTCAGTGTGAGAAATATTATGAAGGGTCTTCTATTCCTGAATATTTTCAGGGCATTTTAGCATATTAAAAGGATCTATTATTTACCAAACTTATTTCACCATGCTCGTATTCCCCTAGCATATATGATTAGTATGCATGGAACCAAGGTTCTAGAGAGCAATGGGAAATGGTGCTTGAGAACACAGAACAAGAGAAGTTAGAGATGGGAAAAAGTACAAGAGGATTCCTCTGTGGCTTGTGATGTCCATGACATCAACTTTGCCAGGAGTAATACAGAGAGCATGTGCCCTGAAACAGTTTGTGGGTACCAGTTTATGACCTGTTAGGAACCGAGCCACACAGCAGGAGGTGAGTGACAGGCCAGGGAGCCAAGCTAGCTCCCAACCACTAGCATCACTAGCATTATTAGCTGAGTCCCACCTCCTGTCGCATCAGCCATGGCATTAGATTCTCATAGGAGTGTGAACTCTGCTGTGAACTGCGCATGCAAGGGATCTAAGTTTCACACTCCTCATGAGAATCATCCCAAACCAACCCCCACCCCGATAAGTGGAAAAATTGTCTTCCATGAAAGTGGTCCCTGGTGCCCAAGAGATTGGGACCACTGCTTTAAATCACCATTTTGTGGACAGATGACTCATCTCACCTATGTCCAACTCTTTGCAACCCCATGGTCTGTAGCCTGCCAGGCTCCTCTCTCTGTGGGATTTTCCTGGCAGGAATACTGGAGTGGGTTGCCATTTCTTCTTTCTTTGCAGGATGGGAGGGATGAAAGTTGAGAAGAACATGAAAAGCTGGGTCATAGGTTGAGAACTGATCATGCATAGAAGCACGGAGGAGAGTTTGGGACTCAGGCCATAGAATGCTGTATTTTGTATGGACAAAGTGCTGAGAGCCCAGATTCATGCAGATAGCTCCACACTCTTTCCTTCTGATACCTGCTTCCACAGTCATTTTTTCAGAATTTGCATGATGACCACTGAAGAGTTTCAAGTTGACTCTTAAAAAGTGTGATTTACCATTGTATCAAAGTAACAACCCTGTTGATCACTTACATTTGCAAGGCCCTGCACTAGACATGGTGGCAGCAAGGTGGATAGTAGAGTATGAGTTGTGTTTCTCAGTTGCAAAACCCTTAGAGAATTGTCAGTAGAGGAGCTGAGTGTTCATAACGGCCTGTTAAGAAAAGAATGTGGCCAATCCTTGTTCCCATGCTCTGATGCCACATGACAAAGAAGGCTTGAGTGGCATTCGAGAAGGATTAGGCACTTTTGAGTAAGGACTCAACAGAGACAGCTAACTTCTAAAACAGACCATATTCTTATAATTTGAATTTTCATTTATTAATATCCTTCCTGAACATTCCTCTCATAGCTAATAGCATGTAATAGCCCCTCAATCCCACAGTTGAGACAATTCAGAGTCAATTTTGAGTTGTCAACTTTCTTACCTTCTAAAACCCACTGGGTTCTAAATTTTATCTTTCCACTCCCCAAATATCTCTAAAAGCTACCCTCTTCCACCTGCTCCATGCTCCGGTATCACTGTCTGGTTTGATTCCTCATTATCCTTTGGCTGGTTTATAGAAATAACCTCCTAGTGGTTCTTGTTACTCAGTTTCTAGTGACTCCAGTCCATCTCCCTTTCTGCTGCCAATTATCCATCCAGAACAGAGACCCGATTATGTCACTCTCTTGCTCACAATCCTTCAGAGGTTTCTCCTTGCTTATGGGATAAAGCATCAGACTCAGGTTGGTATTTATGAGACCTCTCACGATCTGGCTCCAGTCTGGCCTTTTGGTTTCATTGCCCACCAGTTCTTAGGGCTCATGCCAGTATTTACTCCATCTGCACTCTCTGCAAATGCTTTTCCCCTAAGGCAATTATCCAAGTTCAAAATATTCCACTCTACCTCTTACTTCTGTCCGGCAAACTCTTATTCATCTTTCCTTTTCTAGCTAATATGGCCCTCTCTCCAGACAGCCTGTTTTAATTCAAGTCTACATTCTCCCATCCCATCTTCTTTCCTCATCAACATTTAAATACATGTTGTTCATATCCTGGTATGCTAATAACAACAATAATCATGGCAACTTCCATTAACTGACTCTGTGTCAGTCTGTTCTTGGCACAACAGTTGTCTCACTGAATCATCCACCAACATTATGAGAAGATATTATAATTCTCACATTACAGATGAAGAGACAGCCTCAGGAGGAAGTTAAGTAACTCTTATAAGTTCCCCAGCTCGAAAGTGGCAGAATAGGAGTTCAAACCCAGATCTTTTTGACATAAGCGACTGGATTGTTTATGGTTGCTTCCCATGGTGCTCCAGAGTATGGTGCCAGAAATGATCCCTTGTGATTAGACTTTCTGGTTATAGAAGCTTTTCTTCTTTTCTGTGAGTTCTGAGGCTTTCTTTTCCTTAAGTATCTATAACTGTGCCTGATGTATATTAATAGATTCTTAAAAAAAATTTTATTGCAGTATAGCTGAGTTAAAAATGTTGTGTTAGTTTCAGGTATATAGCAAAGTGAATCAATTTCACACAACACACACACACACACACACATATATATATATAAATATATACACACACATATGCATCTATCCTTTTTCAGATTTTCTTTTCATATAGATTATTACAGAATACTGAGTTTCCTGTGTTATAGAATAGGTCCTTATTAGTTATCTATTCTGTCTATACTAGTCTGTATACGTTAATCCCAATCTCCCAATTTATCACTTTCTCCCGTGTTTCCCTTTTGGTAAACATAAGTTTGATTTTGAGATTTGTGATATCTGTAGGTTGGTTTCTGTTTTATAAATAAGTCCATTAGTATCATTTTTTGTTAGATTCCACATGTAAGTGATATTATATGGTATTTGTCTTTCTCTTTCTGACTTACTTAGTATGATAATCTCTAGGTCCATTTATATTTCTACAAGTGGCATTATTTTGTTCTTTTTTTGACTGAATAAAATTCAATTATATATATATATATGTGTGTGTGTGTACACCACATCTTCTTTATCCATTTCACTGTTGATGGACATTTAGGTTGCTTCCATGTATTGGCTATTGTAAATAGTGCTTCTATGAACATTGGGGTGCATGTATCTTTTTGAATTACAGTTTTCTTCCAGTATATCCCCAGGAGTGGGATTGCTAGATGATATGGTAAATCTATTTTTAGTTTTTTAAAGAACCTCCATACTATTGTCATAGTGGCTGTACCATTTTGCATTTCTACCAGCAATATAGGAGGGTTCCCTTTTCTCCACATCCTTTCCAGGGTTTATCATTTGTAGATTTTTTAATGATGGCCATTCTGACAAGTGTAAGGTGGTACCTCATTGTAGTTTTGATTTGCATTTCTCTAGCAATTAGTGATGTTAGGCATATTTTCATGTGTTTGTTGGCCATCTGTGTGTCCTCTTTGGAGAAATGTCTATTTAGATCTTCTGCACACTTTTGATTGAGTTGTTACTTTTTTCATATTGAATTGCATGAGTTGTTTGGATATTTTGGAGATTAATCTCTTGTAGGTCACATTGTTTGCAAATATTTGCTCATGTCATATAGTTTGTCTTTTCGTTTTATGGTTTCCTTTGTTGTGCAGAAGCTTTTAAGTTTAATTAGGTCCCATTTTTAAGTTTTTGTTTTTGCTTTCATTACTCTAGGAGATAGATCAAAAAAGATATTGCTGCAGCTAATGTTGGAGAGTGTCCTAACACACCCTAACACCACACACACTCAAAATGGATTAAAGACTTAAATGTAAGGATGGATACTGTAGAACTCTTAGAGGAAAAATGTAGTTATAGATTCTTAAAAGATATTTTTTGAGTGGGAGAATGAAAGATCAAATGAATGGCTATTAGGTTCTAACAAAGTCTTAGCTGGGTTAAATATAGAGTATTTGTTTATTTATAAATATCATGAGTTTGAAAAATTTTGTGTTGGGGACAATTCATCCAGGAAACAGGAAGGACTGAATGCAGAGATGAGTTAGATTTGTATTGCTTTGCTGTGTGGCTCTATCCGTTAGGAATGGCTGTAGGTAGGGACCTAAATGAAGAAATCTGGACATAGCTATTGCTATCATTGGTTCGGAAGCAGTATCTCTACAATTCTTTTGTTTTACCTCTGTGCATGTTGCATCACGATCACAAGGTGACTGCTATAATTCCAGATGTCACTTCCACTTTTAAAACATAGAGAAGGAGAAAACAGGAGTGGTTCCAGTTACAAGTTTTCCTTTTATTATAACTAAATATTTTCCAAGAGTTCCCAACAGACTTTTACCTGTATCTCCTGGACTGAAACCATGTCCTTGGATCTCTCTGGCTGTCAAGGAGTTTTAGGAAGGGATAGGTAAAGATATAGCATGAATGGGGTCAGGGTCTTTTAACCAAAAAGAGAGGATATAGATAATAGGTAGACAACTCATAGTACCAACTATAGAATGTATGCTGTTTTCCTTCATTGTTCACACTGAATTTCCCTTTCAGCCTCCATCATGCTGTACTTTCCAATTTTTTATTGTCCTACAAGAAGGGTAGATACTCAAAATTCAAGAAATGGACTGAGTGATATTTTGAAGATTAAATGATGTTTGAAAGAGGTAAAAAATAAGTCCTAATCATTAACCAGGCACGTTCAAGCTTTTTAAGCTCCAGTTTCCTCCTCTGTAAAATTGGAATGTTAATAATGACAATACAGGGTTAGTGTGAGGATTCAATGAACTCTTGCAGGCTTTATTTCTCCAGAACACTGGAAGCATTGAGTCAATGTGGCTATTGCTATTATTGTAATTATTACATTTTTTTAAAGTGCATGTTTCTTTGGAATTGGTAGGGAAGTGTAACAGTGAAAGATGGAACCAGTAAACCCATCTCCTCTTTTGTTCTTTAACTCAAATATGGGTAAATTTGTTTCTAAAAAGAACCAGATAGTAAGTATGTTAGTCTTTGTTGGCTATACCGTCTCTTTGTCACACCAAAATAGTCACATACAATATGTGTGCGTTCCAGTAAACTTTATTTATGGACACCGAAATTTGAATTTCACATAATTTTCATGAGTTATGAAATGTTATTCTTGGATTTTTTTCAACCATTTCAAAGTGTGGAAATGACTCTTAACTCATGGTGTCTCTATTTGACCTGTGGGTCAGACCAGTTCCTGGTTCCCCTTAATACCGTTGCCAAAGCATACTAGGTTACAGTTATCATTCACTCCCTCACACGTGGAATCTACTTCCTATTTGAATATGGAGGATTTCAGTATTGGTAAGAGGAATTTTAATGTGCAAATCACTAATTCCTCTTACTGGAATGACAGTACACGATTCCAAAGCAATGGATTTTAGTTTGTATTCTGTAAGGAGATAATGTAGCTTTATATGGTACATATCAATAATATGTAGCTTTAAATAAATATAAATATAATGAGAATGTTCTTGGCTTATGAGGAAGCAAGAAATCATATCACACTCTTAACAGGTAGTGAGCAAGTTTCTTCTGCTCAGCCACCCTCGTGTGTCCATCTCACCTTTTTGCATCACTAGACTGTGCATATATAATATAGGGTGAATACACCCTTGCTTATTTTGCACCATGAAGAATCATGGTTTGATTTGTAGAATTCCACCAGGAGTAAATAATCTCCAGACTGATAGCTTGAGAATAAAAATGAGACCCTGCTTGTTCTTTCCTTTTGTTCAATTTCTTCTTTCTTCAAACCAGTTACTCAGGCTTCACCACCACTTCTGGGCAGCAGCCTTGAAGTCTTGAAACTCATCATGTCATGTTGAAAATGAGAGACAACAGCTTTCAGAGCCAGCATTTGATGCCTTTGACTTGTTTCCATGTACCGAAAGGAAAAAAAAAAAGCATGCTTGCAGGCTGTATAATTGGGAAGATTCACCGTTTCTTAAACTAAGGATTCTGAGCAGCTATGAGATAGCAGTGCTTCCCTCTAAGCTGTTTTGCACAGAAACATATCTGTTTTATTTTTCCTGCAGTCACAGAAACATGTTTAATATCAATAATGATACTGAAACAAGGCGGCCGGATAATTTCTGGATATAACATGTATTGACTTGAAAAATAGAAGAACTATTATAAAGATATAACGATATATCTATCTTTGCTTACTCTTCCGCCATCTGTGTTATAGACAAGGAAAGCTCATGAGTGAACTTATATGATGTTATCAGATTTTGTGATCCTTGTGGAGTAGGCTGGGATTTCCATATGAGTCAACTTATAAAAATAATGCTTAACCTTGCAGTGAATGCATGCCTTGTCATTTCATTTATTTAACTTTATATATAAATATAGTTGATATAAAATATCATATAGCTTACAGATGTACAGTATAGTGAGTCACAATTTTTTATTTAATTTTAGTTGTGTGTGTGCTGAGTCTTCGTTGGTGAAAGGGCTTTTCTCCAGCTGCAGAGAGTGGAGGCTACTCTCTAGTTGTGGTGTGCGGGTTTCTCATCATGGTGGCTTGTCTTGTGGAGCACAGGCTCTAGGGCTTGTGGATTTCAGTATTTGCATCTCCTGGGCTGTAGAGCCCAGGCTCAGAAGTTGTGGTGCATGGGGCTTAGTTGATCCGTGGCATGTGGGATCTTCCCAGACCAGGGATTAAACCTGTGTCTCCTGCATTGGCAGACAGATTCTTAACCACAGAGCCACGAGGGGAGCCCTAGTGAGCTATGATTTTTAAAGCTCACACTCCATTTATGGATATTATAAAATGTTGGCTGTATTCCCTGTCCTGTATAATATATCCTTGTAGTTTATTTTATACATAATACTTTGTACCTCTTGATTCCCTATCCCTATATTGTCCCTCTCCACTTCCCTCTCTCCACTGGTAACCACTGATTTGTTCTCTATGTATTTGAGTCTTCTTCGTTTTTATTATATTCACTAGTTAGTGTATTTTTTAGATTCCATATATAAGTGATATCATACAGTGTTTATCTTTCTCTGGCTTATGTCCCTTAGCATAATACCCTCCAAGTCCATTCATGTTGCTGAAAATGGCAAAATTTCATTATTTTATGGCTGAGTAATATTCCACTGTATTTATATACCACATATTCTTTATCCAGTCATCTGTTGATGGACATGTAAGTTGTTTCCATATCTTGACCATTGTAAATAATGCTGCTGTGAACATTGGGTCACTGGCATTTATTTATTGGCTTATACTTTCTTTAGATATATAATTTTAGTGTTTTCCTACCCTCTTGGCCTCAAGGCCTTTCCCAACTTTAATGAATCTGATCCATTCAGTAATTGCTAATGTTTACTGGCTGCTATCCCAAGCACTTCGTGCATCTTACCATTTAAATTTTGCAGGAACTCTTTGTGGTATTGTTATTATTACTTACATTTTTGAGATGGAGGAACTGAGACCATGTCAGTGAACAATTTGCTGAAGTGGAGGAGCAAGGTTTCAACCCTAACAATTGGTGAGCATTTTTTATGGTCTTCACCATCACCATGCCAAATCTGCTGTATGTCTTTCTCTAAGCCAGCAGTTCTCAAGCTTGAACATGTCTCACAGTCACTGGGGACATGTAAAATCCGTTTCCAATGTTTGGGAATCAGTAGTTCTGGACTTCCCTGGTTGCTCAGAGAGTAAAGTGTCTGCCTACAATGCAGGAGACCCGGTTTCAATCCCTGGGTGGGGAAGATCCCCTGGAGAAGGAAATGGCACCCACTCCAGTATTCTTGCCTGGAAAATCCCATGGATGGAGGAGCCTGGTGGACTACAGTCCGTGAGGTCGCAAAGAGCCGGACACGACTGAGCGACTTCACTTTCACTTTCAGTCCTGGATCGGGCCCAGGAATCTGAACTTCTACCAACTTCCCAGGTTATGCTAATGCTTCTTCTTTCAGGCTCACAGACACTTTGAAAACCTCAGTAAACACCCTCCCAAGTCACGGATATTATTCTCTTTGTCTAACTGTTTATTATCTTGTGAAGGTTTTTGAAGGTGTAAAAATATTACCTAAATGTAAAGCACTATGCTTTTCAGAGTTTTATCTGAGTCAAATTCCATTTCATGAGTAAATATCATATACGCACAATTATAACATAGGTAGACACACAAATAAATGGTTTGATGCTTCAAAGCTCCATTTAAAGTCTTTCACTGTTTTGCACAGCTTGTCTGTGCCCAGGGGCTATGAGGCATCTTCCTGTGACTGGCAGGTTAATCTCTTAAGGACCAAGCTGTTTTTCTAAAACAGCATAGTGAGGTACATGGTGCTGAGTGTGAATTCAGGCTTAAAGAGATCACACTGAATGGAATTTTCAGTCAACAGCAGGTAGCTGCCAACCACTTTTGCTATTTCACAGCTGTAACCCTAAGCTCAGGAGGGAGCCAGTGGTATGATTAGGAGACTTTAGAAAGATTTCATGATATGCTGAAGGGGAAAGGAAGCAATACCTGGAAAGAAACTTTTGAATAAAGATGATTTTTCGCAGGTGATATTCAATATGTGATGATAAGCATTCTTTTGAACTTTCTATTCATTTATAACTATCATCTCCCTTCCTTCAGAAACTTTCTTTTTTACATCCAGTTATAGAATGTCAGAAATACCTCTTTGGTTAAAAAGAGATGACTGTTTGTTCACTGCTATTCTTTGTCTTTATTCTTACTGTATACATTAAGAATGTTAAGCCAAGACAAAAGACTGTTTTGACTTTTTGACACTTTCCATGTTTATATTAAAACGTGCAATGAGGTTGCTCATTTTTTATAGAAATTTAAAAAGAAAATCAAGCTACTGATTTTGGTGTATCAAATATTTATTGAATGCGTACCAAAGTGCTTGAAATTCTGGTAGGATAGGGGGCAGGCATAATTGGTTTTATCAGGCTTCACTTTATTATACTTTCAGATATTGTAGGTTTTTATTTTTATAAATTGAAGGTTTGTGGCAACCTTGGATTAAATCTATCAACATCATTTTCCTAACATCATTTACTTGCTTTGTATCTCTGGGTCCTATTTTTGTAATTTTCATGATACTTCAAACTTTTTCTTTTTGTATTTGTTATGGTGATTTGTGTTCAGTGATCTTTGATGTCACTATTGCCTGAAGATTATAACTCACTGAAAGCTCAGATATGGTTAGTAATTTAACCATGCATGTTTTTTCATGAAGATATGACAATGTTTTAGACATAATGCTATCACATAATTAATAGGCTGAAGTATAGTGGAAACACTACTTTTATTTGCACTGGGAAATCAGAAAATTTGCACAACTTTCCTTACTGCAGTGGTCTGGAACTGAACCCACAATATCTATTAGATTCTTTTCCTGCACTCCAAGGACTTGATTCATATAGAGGATTGTTAGGAAACACTTTCTAGAAGCTGGGTTGTTGTTGTTTAGTTGGTAAGTTATGTCCGACCCTTTTGTGACCTCGATGGACTGTAGTCCACCAGGCTCCTTTTCTCCATGGGATTTCCCAAGTAAGAGTACTGTGGTGGGTTGCTGTTTCCTTCTCCAGGGGATTTTCCTGGCCCAGGAATCAAACCTGTGTCTCCTGTTATTGGCAGGCAAGTTCTTTACCACTGAGCCAATCAGTTCAGTTCAGTCCAGTTCAGTCGCTCAGTCACGTCTGACTCTTTGTGACCCCATGAATCACAGCACACCAGGCTTCCCTGTCCATCACCAACTCTCGGAGTCTACCCAAACCCATGTCCATCGAGTCAGTGATGCCATCCAGCCATCTCATCCTCTGTCATCCCCTTCTCCTCCTGCCCCAAATCCCTCCCAGCATCAGGGTCTTTTCCAATGAGTCAACTCTTCGCATGAGGTGGCCAAAGTATTGGAGTTTCAGCTTCAACATCAGTCCTTCCAATGAACACCTAGGACTGATCTGCTTTAGGATGGACTGGTTGGATCTCCTTGCAGTCCAAGGAACTCTCAAGTGTCTTCTCCAACACCAGAGTTCAAAAACATCAATTCTTGGGCACTCAGCTTTCTTCACCATCCAACTCTCACATCCATACATGACTACTGGAAAAACCATAGCCTTGACTAGACGGACCTTTGTAAATCAATGATATTAAACATTCCCTCACATCCTACACAAAAATAAACTGAAAATGGCTTAAAGACTTAAATGTAATATACAACACCATAAAACTCCTAGAATAACATAGACAAAGCATTTTCTGGTGTAAATTATAGCAGTGTTTCTTAGGTCAATATTCCAAGGAAATAGAAACGAAAGCAAAAATATACCAATGGGATTTAGTCAAAATTACTAACTTTTGCACCACAAAGGAAGCCATAAACCAAATGAGAAGACAACCCACACAAAGGGAGAAAGTATTTGCAAACAATGGAACCAACAGGTGCTTAATTTCCAAAATATACAAACAGCTAATAGAACTCAATAACAAACAAAACAACTAAACCAAAAAAGGGGCAGAAGACCTAATTAGACATTTCTCCAAAGAATACATACAGATGACCAATAGACACAGGAAAATATGCTCACTTCACCAATCATTATAGAAATGCAAACCAAAACTATAATGACATATCACCTCACATTGGGTGCAATGGCCATAATTCATAAGTCATCATTCATGAGATATACATATTTGAATGCAGAGTTCCAAAGAATAGCAAGGAGAAATAAGAAAGCCCTCCTCAGTGATCAGTGGAAAGAAATAGGAAAACAATAGAATGGGAAAGACTAGTGATCTCGTCAAGAAAACTAGAGATACCAAGGGAACATTTCATGCAAAGATGGGCACAGTAAAGGACAGAAATGGTATGGACCTAAAAGAAGTAGAAGATATTAAGAAGAGGTGGAACCTTCAGAATGGGAGAAAATAATAGCAAACGAAGCAACTGACAAAGAATTAATCTCAAGAATATACAAGCAACTCCTGAAGCTCAATTCCAGAAAAATAAATAACCCAATCAAAAAATGGGCCAAAGAACTAAATAGACAGTTCTCCAAAGAAGACATACAGATGGCTAACAAACACATGAAAAGATGCTCAACATCACTCATTATCAGAGAAATGCAAATCAAAACCACAATGAGGTACCATCTCACACTGCTCAGAATGGCTGCTATCCAAAAATCTACAAACAATAAATGCTTGAGAGGGTGTGGAGAAAAGGGAACCCTCTTACACTATTGGTGGGAACGCAAACTAGTACAGTCACTATGGAGAACAGTGTGGAGATTCCTTAAAAAACTGGAAATAGAACTGCCATACAACCCAGCAATCCCACTGCTGGGCAGTGGGAAACCAGAATTGAAAGAGACATGTGTACCCCAATGTTCATCGCAGCCCTGTTTATAATAGCCAGGACAGGAAGCAACCTAGATGTCCATCAATAGACGAATGGATAAGAAAGTGTGATACATATACATTATGGAATATTACTCAGCCATTAAAAAGAATACATTTGAATCAGTTCTGATGAGGTGGATGAAACTGGAGCCTATTATACAGAGTGAAGTAAGTCAGAAAGAAAAACACCAATACAGTATACTAATGCATATATATGGAATTTAGAAAGATGGTAATGATACCCTATATGCGAGACAGCAAAAGAAACACAGATGTATAAAACAGTCTTTTGGACTCTGGGAGAAGGTGAGGGTGGTATGATCTGAGAGAATAGCATTGAAACATGTATATTATCATATGTGAAACAGATTACCAGTCCAGGTTCGATGCATGAGACAGGGTGCTCAGGGCTGGTGCACTGGGATAACCCAGAGGGATGGGATGGGAGGGAGGTGGGAGGGGGGTTCAGGATGGGGATCACATGTAAACCCATGGCTGATTCATATCAATGTATGGCAAAAACCACTACAATATTGTAAAGTAATTAGCCTCCAAGTAAAATAAATAAATTTTTTAAAATGTAAATAAATAAATAAAAAGAAGAGGTGGCAAGAATACACAGAAGAACTATACAAAAAAAGATATTCATGACTCAGATAACCACAATGATGTGCTCACTCACCTAGAGCCAGACATCCTGGAATGCGAAGTCAAGTGGGCCTTAGAAAGCATCACTATGAACAAAGCTAGTGGAGGTGATAAAACTCCAGTTGAGCTATTTCAAATCCTAAAAGATGTTGCTGTGAAAGTGCTGCACTCATGCCAGCAAATCTGGAGAACTCAGCAGTGGCCACAGGACTAGAAAAGTTCAGTTTTCATTCCAATCCCTAAGAAAGGCAATGCCAAAGAATGCTCAAACTACTGCACAATTGCACTCATCTCACACGTTAGCAAAGTAATGCTCAGAATTCTCCAAGCCAGACTTCAACAGTACGTGGACCATGAACTTCCAGATGTTCAAGCTGGATTTAGAAAAGCTGGAGGAACCAGAGATCAAATTGCCAACATCCGCTGGATTATGGAAAAAAAAAACACAATAGAGTTCTAGAAAAACATCTATTTTTGCCCTATTGACTATGCCAAAGCCTTTGACTGTGTGGATCACAACAACCTGTGGAAAATTCTTCAAGAGATGGGAATACCAAGCCACTTGACCTGCCTCCTGACAATACTGTATGCAGGTCAAGAAGCAACAGTTAGAACTGGACATGGAACAAAAGACTAGTTCCAAATTGGGAAAGGAGTACATCAAAGCTGTATATTGTCACCCTGCTTATTTAACTTATATGCAGAATACATCATGAGAAATGCTGGACTGGATGAAGCACAAGCTGGAATCAAGATTGCCAGGAGAAATTTCTATCAATAACCTCAAATTTGCAGATGGCACCATCCTTATGGCAGAAAGAGAAGAAGAACTAAAGAGCCTCTTGATGAAAGTGAAAGAGAAGAGTGAAAAAGTTGGCTTAAATCTCAACATTCAGAATACTAAGATCTTGGCATCCAGTCCCAACGCTTCATGGCAAATAGATGGGGAAACAGGGGAAACAGTGACAGACTTTTATTTTCCTGGGCTCCAAAATCACTGCAGATGGTGACTGCAGCCTTGAAATTAAAAGACACTCCTTGGGAAAAAAGCTATGACCAACCTATTCAGCATATTAAAAAGCAGAGACATTACTTTGACAACAAAGGCCTGTCTAGTCAAAGCTATGGTTTTTCCAGTAGTCATGAATGGGTATGAGAGTTCAACCATAAAGAAAGCTGAGTGCTGAAGAATTGATGCTTTGAACTGTGGTGTTGGAGAAGACTCTTGAGAGTCCCTTGGACTGCAAGGAGATCCAACCAGTTCATCCTAAAGGAAATCAGTCCTGAATATTTATTGGAAGGGAGTGATGCTGATGCTGAAACTCCAGTACTTTGGCCACCTGATGCAAAGAACTGACTCATTTGAAAAGACCCTGATACTGGGAAAGATTGAAAGCAGGAGGAGAAGGGGATGACAGAATGAGATGGTTGGATGGCATCGCTGACTCCATGGACATGGGTTTGAGTAAACTCTGGGAGTTGGTGATGGACAGGGAGGCCTGGTGTGCTGCAGTCCATGGGGTTGCAAAGTGTCGGACACGCCTGAGGGACTGACCTGAACTGAACAAATAATAAGAGGGTGTGGAGAAGGGGACGCTCCTACACTGTCAATGGGAATATAAGGTGTGATGCAGCCACTGGAGAATAGTATGGAATTCCTTAAAGAACTACAACTAAAGACCATATTATCCAGCAGTCCCACTCCTGGGCATATATCCAGAAAAAATTAAAACTCTAACTCAAAAAGATATGTTATAGAAACCCCAATGTTCATAGCAGCACTGTTCAACATAGCCAAGGCATGGAGTCAACCTACATATCCACTGACAGATGAATGGATAGAGAAGATATGTTATAGATATACAGTGGAATACTGCTGCTGCTGCTAAGTCGCTTCAGTCGTGTCTGACTCTTAGCGACCCCATGGACTGCAGCCCACCAGGCTCCTCCATCCATAGGATTTTCTAGGCAAGAGTACTGGCGTGGGTTGCCATTGCCTTACTACTCAGCCATAAAAATGAATGAAATGATGCCATTTGTAGCAACATTGGATGGACCTAGAGATTACCACACTAAGTGAAGTAAGTCATAAAGGGAAAGATAAACATATCATATGATATCACTTATATGTGGAATCCAAGATACAATACAAATGAACTTATTTCCAAAACACACTCACAGGCCTAGAAAACAGACTTAAAGTTACCAAAGGAGAGGGGGAGGGATACATTAGGTGTTTGTGATTAATAGATACAAACTACTGTATGTAAAATAAACAATAAGATCCTATTATATAGCACAGGGAACTGCATTCAGTATCCTATGATAAACCATAATGGAAAAGAATATGGAAAATATATATGATCTATCCATGTTTGTGTGTGTATATATATAATATATAATATAAATTTAATATATAATATATTATAAATATATATTTATAAATTTAATAATTTATAAATATAAAATATATTAATTATAATTAATTAATATAATATATAATGAAATATAATATAAATTTAAATATAAAATTAATATCATGTATTATATATATATACACACACACATATATATATATCACATGCAAGAGAGAGATTGAATCACTTCTCTGTATACCAGAAACTAACACAGAATTGTAAATCAACTATAAAACAAAAAGAAAAGCCTTCTAGAGAAAATAGAATTTGAAATGACTTTAGGAAAGAAGTGAAAGTTGATCCTGTTCAAGAGGAAACATCTTTGGTGTTATCAGTCCATTCAGCAGTTATGTATGGAGCACCCACTAGGAAGTGAGGTGAGGTTTTCGGTTCTGGGGTACTTAGGTTGTAAGCTATGTTTCCTGCCAGTTTGCAGCTCAGGTTTTGTTGAAGGAGATACACATCAAGTAAAGAATCCACAAATAATTCTCTCTTCTATTTTCATCATAATAGGAGATAGATGAAAAGGAAATGCAGGGCCCTGTGACAACCTAGTACAGTGAGAGAGTGACTTAATCTCTGGGGTCAGAGAGTTTCTAGCT